>NW_006793764.1:434195-566307 GCF_000442215.2 Lipotes vexillifer
AGCACAGGTCACTGCCCCCACCCCTCTTCCGGGGAGCCTGTGCAGCCCGCCACTGCCAGGTTCCCGGGATCCAGGGACAATTTCTCAGGGAGAACACACGGCGGGCCTCAGGCTGGGGCAACGTCACGCCGACTTCTGCCGCCGCAGGACCGCTCCGCACTCCGTGCCCCTCCCTGCCCCCGGCCTGAGAGCGCCAGAGCCCCCGAGTCAGCGGCTCCTTTAACGCCGTCCTGTCTGAGCAAAAAGCAGACGCCCTCCAGCGACCTACACGCAGAGGCAGGGCCAAGTCGAAAGCTGAGCCCCTGTGAGCTGTGAGAACAAAGAAGAAAAAGGGAAATCTCTCCCAGCAGCCTCAGAAACAGCGGATTAAAGCTACACAATCAATTTGATGTACCCTGCCTCTGTGGAATACATGAATAGACAGCGAATCATCCCAAATTGAGGAGGCGGACTTCTAGAGCAAGATCTATGATTTTTTCCCCTTTTCCTCTTTTTGTGAATGTGTATGTGTATGCTTCTGTGTGAGATCTTGTCTGTATAGGTTTGCTTCCACCATTTGTCCCAGCGTTCTATCCGACCATTTTTTTTTTTAATTTTTTTCTTAATAATTAATTTTAATTTAAAGAACTCTGTTATACTTTACCTTCTTTCTATCTTTCCTTCCTTCCTTCCCTTTTTGAGACAACGAATCGTCCCAAATTGAGGAGGTGGACTTGGAGAGCAAGTTTTATGATTTTTTCCACTTTACCTCTTTTTGTGAGGGTATATGTGTATGCTTCTATGTAAGATTTTGTCTCTATAACTTTGCTTCCACCATTTGTCCTAAGGTTCTATCCTTCCCTTTTTTTTTTCCTCTAAATAATTATTTTTTTAATTCAATAACTTTATTATACTTTATTTTATTTTACTGTATCTTCTTTCTTTCTGTATTTTTTCCTTCCTTCCCTCATTCCTTCCTTCCTTCCCTCCTCCCTCCCTCCCTCCTTTCTTTCCTTCTTGCCTTCTTCCTTTCTTTTCTTCTTTCTTTCTTTCTTCCTTCCCTCCTTCCTTCCTTCCCTCCTCTCTTTCTTTCTTTCTTTCTTTCTTTCCTATTTCCTCCTACTTATACTAATTCTCTCTACTTTCTCTCCCTTTTATTCTGAGCCGAGTGGATGAAAGGCTCTTGCTGCTCCAGCCAGGAGTCAGGACTCTGCCTCTGAGGTGGGAGAGCCAACTTCAGAACACTCGTCAAGAAGAGACCTCCCAGCCCCACATAATATCAAACGGCGAAAATCTCCCAGAGATCTCCATCTCAACACCAGCACCCAGCTTCGCTCAACGACCAGCAAGCTACAGTGCTGGACAACCTATGCCAACCATATAGCAAAACAGGAACACAACCCCACCCACTAGCAGAGAGGCTGCCTAAAATCATAATAAGTCCACAGACACCCCAAAACACACCACCAGACGTGGACCTGCCCACTAGAGAGACAAGATCTAGCCTCATACACCACAACACAGCCACTAGTCCCCTCCACCAGGAAGCCTACACAACGCACTGAACCAACCTTAGCCACTGGAGACAGACATCAAAAACAACGGGAGCTACGAACTTGCAGCCTGCAAAAAGGTGAACCCAATCACAGTAAGATAAGCAAAATGAGAAGACAGAAAAACACACAGCAGATGAAGGAGCAGGATAAAAACCCACCAGACCTAACAAATGAAGAGGAAATAGGCAGTCTACCTGAAAAAGAGTTCAGAATAATGATAGTAAAGATGATCCAAAATCTTGGAAATAGAATGGACAAAATGCAAGAAGCAGTTAACAAGGACCTAGAAGAAATAAAGATGAAACAGACAATGATGAACAACACAATAAATGAAATGAAAAATACTCTAGATGGGATCAATAGCAGAATAAATGAGGCAGAAGAACGGATAAGTGACCTGGAAGATAAAATAGTGGAAATAACTACTGCAGAGCAGAATAAAGAAAAAAGAATGAAAAGAACTGAGGACAGTCTCAGAGACCTCTGGGACAACATTAAACGCACCAACATTCGAATTATAGGGGTTCCAGAAGAAGAAGAGAAAAAGAAAGGGACTGAGAAAATATTTGAAGAGATTATAGTTGAAAACTTCCCTAATATGGGAAAGGAAATCGTTAATCAAGTCCAGGAAGCACAGAGAGTCCCATACAGGATAAATTCAAGGAGAAATACGCCAAGACACATATTAATCAAACTGTCAAAAACTAAATACAAAGAAAGCATATTAAAAGCAGCAAGGGAAAAACAACAAATAACACACAAGGGAATCCCCATAAGGTTAACAGCTGATCTCTCAGCAGAAACTCTACAAGCCAGAAGGGAGTGGCAGGACATACTGAAAGTGATGAAGGAGAAAAACCTGCAACCAAGATTACTCTACCCAGCAAGGATCTCATTCAGATTTGATGGAGAAATTAAAACCTTTACAGACAAGCAAAAGCTGAGAGAGTTCAGCACCACCAAACCAGCTTTACAACAAATGCTAAAGGAACTTCTCTAGACAAAAACACAAGAGAAGGAAAAGTCCTATAATAACGAACCCAAAACAATTTAGAAAATGGGAATAGGAACATACATATCGATAATTACCTTAAATGTAAATGGACTAAATGCTCCCACCAAAAGACACAGATTGGCTGAATGGATACAAAAACAAGACCCATATATATGCTGTCTACAAGAGACCCACTTCAGACCTAGAGACACATACAGACTGAAAGTAAGGGGATGGAAAAAGATATTCCATGCAAATGGAAACCAAAAGAAAGCTGGAGTAGCAATTCTCATATCAGACAAAATAGACTTTAAAATAAGGACTATCAGAAGAGACAAAGAAGGACACTACATAATGATTAAGGGATCGATCCAAGAAGAAGATATAACAATTGTAAATATTTATGCACCCAACATAGGAGCACCTCAATACATAAGGCAAAAACTAGCAGCCATAAAAGGGGAAATCGACAGTAACACATTCATAGTAGGGGACTTCAACACCCCACTTTCACCAATGGACAGATCATCCAAAATGAAAATAAATAAGGAAACACAAGCTTTAAATGATACATTAAACAGGATGGACTTAATTGATATTTATAGGACACTCCATCCAAAAACAACAGAATACACATTTTTCTCAAGTGCTCATGGAACATTCTCCAGGATAGATCATATCTTGGGTCACAAATCAAGCCTTGGTAAATTTAAGAAAATTGAAATTATATCAAGTATCTTTTCCGACCACAACGCCATGAGATTAGATATCAATTATAGGAAAAGAGCAGTAAAAAATACAAACACATGGAGGCTAAACAATACACTACTTAGTAACGAAGTGATCACTGAAGAAATCAAAGAGGAAATTAAAAAATACCTAGAAACAAATGACAATGGAGATACAACGACCCAAAACCTATGGGATGCAGCAAAAGCAGTTCTAAGAGGGAAGTTTATAGCAATACAAGCCCACCTTAAGAAGCAGGAAACATCTCGAATAAACAACCTAACCTTGCACCTCAAGCAATTAGAGAAAGAAGAACAAAAAAACCCCAGAGTTAGCAGAAGGAAAGAAATCATAAAAATCAGATCAGAAATAAATGAAAAAGAAATGAAGGAAACAATAGCAAAGATCAATAAAACTAAAAGCTGGTTCTTTGAGAAGATTAACAAAATTGATAAACCATTAGCCAGACTCATCAAGAAAATAAGGGAGAAGACTCAAATCAATAGAATCAGAAATGAAAAAGGAGAAGTAACAACTGACACTGCAGAAATACAAAAAATCATGAGGGATTACTACAAGCAACTCTATGCCAATAAAATGGACAATCTGGAAGAAATGGACAAATTCTTAGAAATGCACAAACTGCCAAGACTGAATCAGGAAGAAATAGAAAATATGAACAGACCAATCACAAACACTGAAATTGAAACTGTGATTAAAAATCTTCCAACAAACAAAAGCCCAGGACCAGATGGCTTCACAGGCGAATTCTATCAAACATTTAGAGAAGAGCTAACACCTATTCTTCTCAAACTCTTCCAAAATATAGCAGAGGGAGGAACACTCCCAAACTCATTCTACGAGGCCACCATCACCTTGATACCAAAACCAGACAAGGATGTCACAAAGAAAGAAAACTACAGGCCAATATCACTGATGAACATAGATGCAAAAATCCTCAACAAAATACTAGCAAACAGAATCCAACAGCACATTAAAAGGATCATACACCATGATCAAGTGGGGTTTATTCCAGGAATGCAAGGATTCTTCAATATACGCAAATCTATCAATGTGATTAACCATATTAACAAATTGAAGGAGAAAAACCATATGATCATCTCAATAGATGCAGAGAAAGCTTTTGACAAAATTCAACACCCATTTATGATAAAAACCCTGCAGAAAGTAGGTGTAGAGGGAACTTTCCTCAATATAATAAAGGCCGTATATGACAAGCCCACAGCCAACATCATCCTCAATGGCGAAAAACTGAAAGCATTTCCACTAAGGTCAGGAACAAGACAAGGTTGCCCACTCTCACCACTCTTATTCAACATAGTTTTGGAAGTTTTAGCCACAGCAATCAGAGAAGAAAAGGAAATAAAAGGAATCCAAATCGGAAAAGAAGAAGTAAAGCTGTCACTGTTTGCAGATGACATGATACTATACATAGAGAATCCTAAAGATGCTACCAGAAAACTACTAGAGCTAATCAATGAATTTGGTAAAGTAGCAGGATACAAAATTAATGCACAGAAATCTCTGGCATTCCTATATACTAATGATGAAAAATCTGAAAGTGAAATCAAGAAAACACTCCCATTTACCATTGCAACAAAAAGAATAAAATATCTAGGAATAAACCTACCTAAGGAGACAAAAGACCTGTATGCAGAAAATTATAAGACACTGATGAAAGAAATTAAAGATGATACAAACAGATGGAGAGATATACCATGTTCTTGGATTGGAAGAATCAACATTGTGAAAATGACTCTACTTCCCAAAGCAATCTATAGATTCAATGCAATCCCTATCAAACTACCACTGGCATTTTTCACAGAACTAGAACAAAAAATTTCACAATTTGTATGGAAACACAAAAGACCCCGAATAGCCAAAGCAATCTTGAGAACAAAAAATGGAGCTGGAGGAATCAGGCTGCCTGACTTCAGACTATACTACAAAGCTACAGTAATCAAGACAGTATGGTACTGGCACAAAAACAGAAAGATAGATCAATGGAATAGGATAGAAAGCCCAGAGATAAACCCATGCACATATGGTCACCTTATCTTTGATAAAGGTGGCAGGAATATACAGTGGAGAAAGGACAGCCTCTTCAATAAGTGGTGCTGGGAAAATTGGATAGGTACATGTAAAAGTATGAGATTAGATCACTCCCTAACACCATACACAAAAATAAGCTCAAAATGGATTAAAGACCTAAATGTAAGGCCAGAAACTATCAAACTCTTAGAGGAAAACATAGGCAGAACACTCTATGACATAAATCACAGCAAGATCCTTCTTGACCCATCTCCTAGAGTAATGGAGATAAAAACAAAAATAAACAAATGGGACCTAATGAAACTTCAAAGCTTTTGCACAGCAAAGGAAACCATAAACAAGACCAAAAGACAGCCCTCAGAATGGGAGAAAATATTTGCAAATGAATCAACTGACAAAGGATTAATCTCTAAAATTTACAGGCAGCTCATGCAGCTCAATAACAAAAAAATAAACAACCCAATCCAAAAATGGGCAGAAGACCTAAATAGACATTTCTCCAAAGAAGATATACAGACTGCCAACAAACACATGAAAGAATGCTCAACATCATTAATCATTAGAGAAATGCAAATCAAAACTACAATGAGATATCATCTCACACCAGTCAGAATGGCCATCATCAAAAAATCTAGAAACAATAAATGCTGGAGAGGGTGTGGAGAAAAGGGAACACTCTTGCACTGCTGGTGGGAATGTGAATTGGTTCAGCCACTATGGAGAACAGTATGGAGGTTCCTTAAAAAACTACAAATAGAACTACCATATGACCCAGCAATCCCACTACTAGGTATATACCCTGAGGAAACCAGAATTCAGAAAGAGTCATGTACCAAAATGTTCATTGCAGCTCTATTTACAATAGCCCGGAGATGGAAACAACCTAAGTGCCCGCCGTCGGATGAATGGATAAAGAAGATGTGGCACATATATACAATGGAATATTACTCAGCCATAAAAAGAAACGAAATTGAGCTATTTGTAATGAGGTGGATAGATCTAGAGTCTGTCATACGGAGTGAAGTAAGTCAGAAAGAGAAGGACAAATACCGTATGCTAACACATATATATGGAATTTAAGAAAAAAAAATGTTATGAAGAACCTAGGGGTAAAACAGGAATAAAGACAGAGACCTACTGGAGAACAGACTTGAGGATATGGGGAGGGGGAAGGGTGAGGTGTGTTAGGGCGAGAGAGAGACATGGACATATATATACTAACAAACGTAAGGTAGATAGCCAGTGGGAAGCAGCCGCATGGCACAGGGAAACCGGCTCGGTTCTTTGTGGCTGTCTGGAGGGGGGGGATAGGGAGGGTGGGAGGGAGGGAGACAAAGAGGGAAGAGATATGGGAACATATATATATGTATAACTGACTCACTCTGTTATAAAGCAGAAACTAACCCACCATTGTAAAGCAATTATACCCCAATAAAGATGTTAAAAAAAATTTAAAAAATTAAAAAAAATAAAGTCAACTATTGTTAGTAACAAAAAAAAAAACAAAAAAAACTTAAAACTTTGTACTTCAAAGGCACTATCAAGAAAGTAAAAAGACAGTTGAAGAACAGGAGAAAATACCTGCAAATCATATATCTGATAAGGTCTAGTATCCTGGATACATAAAGAACTCTTAACAACCCAACAACAAAAAGACAAACAACCCAATCAAAAAACGGGCAAAAGCCTTGAACAGACATTTCTCCAAGGAAGATACAGGTGACCAACAAGCACATGAAAAGATGTTCAACACCATTAGCCATTAGGGAAATGCAAATCAAAGTCACACTGAGGTACCACTTCACACTGACCAGGATGGCTATAAGAGTAATTTTAAAATTTAAATAACAGAAAATAATAATAAAAACACAATAATCAAAAACAAAACAGAAAATGAGGATGTGGAAAAATAATTGGAACCCTCATACGTTGCTGATAGGAGTGCAGAATGGTGCAACCTCTGTGGAAAACCATTTGGTAGTTCTTAGATATGCTGAATATACAGTTATATGACCCGGCAGTTACATTCCTAAGTATATAGCCAAGAGAACTGATAGCAGGTATTCAAATAGAAACTGGTACATGAAAGTTTGGAGCAGCACTAGTCACAATAGTGAAAAGGTAGAAGCAATCCAAATGTCTATCAACAGATGAATGGATAAAGAAAATGTGATATATCTATACAATGGGGTATTACTCAGCCATAAAAATGGAGTACCGATACATGTTATCACATGGATAAACCTTGAAAACATATGCCTAGTGAAAGAGGCCAAACACAAAAGGCCACATACTATGTCATTCCATTTATTTGAACTGTCCAGTATAGGAAAATCTATAGAGACAGAAGGCAGATTCATGATTTCCAGGGGCTGGGGACAGGGGAGAGTGGGGAGTGACTGCTTAATGGATATGGGGTTTCCTTTGGGGGTGATGAAAATGTTCTGAAACTAGGTAGTGATGATGACTGCACAGCATTGCGAATGTAATAAATACCACTGAATTATACACTTTAAAACTGTTTAAAATGGTGCCTTCCACGTTACGTGAATTTTCTCTCAATTCAGAAAAACTTATTGATGAATGTATTATTCACTACCCATGTGTTAGGTGTAGTAGATGTAAGGTTGATTAAGATACGGCTTCACTTTCTGGCCTTTGAGGTCCTCAAGGGACTGTCAAGTAAAATAATACAGAACGAAGGTGTGGGCTCTAACACATACACAGGCTGCTAGGGGACCAGGTGATGATAGTGACACCAGTGGTAGGGCTTTCCACATGAAGGCAGAGAGTCTTGGAGGATTGACTGATTGATTCAAAGTTTGTGAGTGTCCCCTTTGTGCCTGCTGCTGTACTAGGCTGGGTGTTCAAAGATGAACAGAGCCCATCCATCCCTCCTGGAACTTGCACTTAGGGCAAAGGCAGATATAAATTATAAACCCCTGCAGACTGAGGTAGGTGCTACAAAGAAAGGGAAGAGTCTTCTATGAAAGTGCAGAATAGAAACTTGACCTAGACCAGAGATGAGGGAAGGCCTCCTTCTGAAAGTAATCCTTAAGCTGGGATCTGTGGAATGAGTAGGAAAGGGGAGCAAGAGAGACTAGCAGGGGGAGTTAGGTTAGGACTCAGTGCTTTCACTGCTGAGGGCCTGGGTTCAATCCCTGGTCGGGGAGCTAACATCCCGCAAGCGGTGCGGCGTGGCCAAAAAAGAGAGAGACAGAGAGAGACTAGCATGTGCAAAACCTATGGCAATGGCAGGAGGAAACAGGACGTTAAAGGGCATGAAAGAAGGTTGCTGTGGTTGGAATAAGCTGCCTAAGTGGGAGTTGAGACTGGAGAGACAAGCCGGGTCTGGGAGGGCTTCCTATACAGGCCCTGATAAAGATTATGTTCTTTATGCTAAGCGTGATAGGAAGCGGGCAGAGAGGGTATGGGGTATGGTTTCCTCCACCCTGGCAGTCAAGAATGGACTGGAGGCGGGAAGAATAGATGTGAAGTGGAGACTAGTTAGGAAGCTACAGTGATTGTCCAGGGACTAGATGATGGTGCTTTCATTCAGTTTGGAGACAGATACAGAAAAGTGGAGCTAGCCCTACAGAACAGGGGTGGAGTTAGGAAGGGCAAGGGGAAGACTGGTTCAGGCCCAATGACACCATGCACTAAGGCGTGGAGGCACTAAAGCATGAAGCAGAAGCTGTATGTGGTGTACGAGAGGAGGTCACTATGGCAGAATCCATGGAAAGGTGTAGGTGCAAGGGGGTGTTTAAGTCTGCAGGAATCAGATCACCACGGCACTCACTGATGAGTCGTATCACGGTGGACACAGGAAACTGTGAAGCATTTAAGAAGGGCAACATGACAACCAGATTCATGTTTACAAAGATCATTACAGAGATGCTGGAGAATGGATTTAGGGAGAATGAAAGGAAGATACTCTTGAGTATAAACAGGGAAATGGATTAGGAGACGGTTGCAACTGCCCAATGTGAGAGCGAGTGAGAGCTACTCTCATGACCCAGTGTAATGAGACTGGGAAATGGGATGGATGTGAGCCTGTTTCTGAGATCAGATCAATTGATAATCACAACAGTCATGACCCGTGGCACATACCCAACCCCAGCGTCTTCTCCCATACGATCTCACGGATGCTTGCCAGTTGAAGGGCTGTGGCATGAAATACATGAAAAGATGCCACTGGAATGGAGTCTCTGACAACATTTTTGCTTTCAAAATTTACCCCCCATTTTGACGTGATACTGTCACCCAACTAAACTGTAAGTTCTTTAAGAAGACAGATCACAATCGTACCCGCTGCTTCATGTCCTTCTTGCTATACTTGCCGCAAAGGGTCTTAATAAATAGTTGAATAAATGAGTACATGAATTAAAAAGGCTTATTTCTCAGCACACCTGCCACACTACTAACGTTAAGAGGAAAAATACACACACATTAAGGAATTATGGAACTCTGAAGCCCTCACTGGTGAATGTGCTGATGTCCCAGCTACCTTGTAAGAAAAAATGTTGTCCTTATTTTGCTCATGCTGCATAAGAACATGTCATCTTCATCACCAAGGTGTGCTGGTCTTGATCAGTGTTCCACTGTCAAATGTGTCATATGTGCATGGTGGGGTAGACTAGTATGTGATTTATATGTCTGAAAAATTCTACCTCAGGCTCAAAACACCTATGAAGAGACTATTACAGCACCATCCGAGTGACAGGGATGCAAAAAATTTCCTTGAACTTGTCATTCAAATTGTGTCAACTCCATCTCGAGTGTTTTGCAACAAAGTGAAGGATTTCCTTCTTTTTCTCCCAGTGGACTTGGCTTGTCTGAAATGAATTCAATTCATCAGACCTCTTATCTTCAAGGACATAAGCAGATCCCACTGGGAGACCTGGTTCTGAGACCCTTTGCTCAGAAAACTTTAGTCTCAGAAAACTTTAGTTAAGATGTAAGTCCCAAAAGGCAAGACTTTGAACATATTGGAGTTAGGGAGAAAGCAATTAGACTAGTAATTCAGAGCTTAGGACTTGCCTTACCAGTGTTTAAAGCTTAATAAAGGCTTTAACAAAGAACAATTAGATAGGGGCTTCCCTGGTGGTGCCGTGGTTAGGAATCTGCCTGCCGATGCAGGGGGCAGGGGTTCAAGCCCTGGTCCGGGAAGATCCCACATGCCACGGAGCAACTAAGCCCGTGTGCCACAACTACCAAGCCTGAGCTCTAGAGCCCGTGAGCCACAACTACTGAAGCCCACGTGCCACAATTACTGAAGCCCGCGTGCCTAGAGCCCACGCTCCGCAACAAGAGAAGCCACCACAACAAGAAGCCCACGCACAGCAGCGAAGACCCAATGCAGCCAAAAATAAAGTAAATAAATAAATAAATAAAATTTTAAAAAAAGAACAATTAAAGTCTTAGAAGGAAATCAGAGAAAAATAAAAAAGTTCATTAGATATGTGAAGATTAAATAGCCTCTAAGTGTGTGTGTGTGTGTGTGTGTGTGTGTGTGTATTTATGTACACTTCTTAGCAGGTTTGGTCTTCTAATTATGACACAAAAATACAGAAGAAAGGTCGCACAATGTCTTTTAGAATTACTGCCATCTAAGAGACAAACTCTAATCTCTTCCCATGGCAAAATCTAGTAGAGCTATAGCATTATTATTTCCCTCTTAGACTATTTTGAAGCTAGCTGTCCATCCTGTTACTGATTCAGTAGACGGAAATGGGAGCACACGCTGGGGATAAGTGGCAAGAGGGGAGTAAGAAGGAAAAACAAGGCTCAAAGAACACATGGGGTTGCATGGAACACTTGTCAGGTTGGAATTCTCCATCTGCCTCAGATCCATTCTCTACTCTTCTGTGCATTGCTCTGAGCCCCAAAGGAGGATGATGTTCCTGGACTGTATTAGTAAGCTCACTTTTCTTCTGTCTTCCAACTGATACCAGAGGGAACTCAGCCATCAGCAGGGATTCTGGGGGGTGAGGTCGGGGTGTCCGTTCCCTTGTTGAACATCTGATTGGCTGCATGCCTCCACCTCAGGCCACATTTATTTTGGGTGCGTGTGTGTGTGTGTGGGGGGGTGAAGGGTGAGGGGGCAATGGGAGGCGTCATCTTCTGTGGCTACTTTCCTGGGTTCTGAGATCTGCTCTCAGGTCTACATGTACTAATGGTCCTCTACTATTGCTGACCTGGGATGCTTCACTAGACTCTGTTGATTCCCCTGAACCCTGCCCATACCTTTGTAAGGGTCCCTCCATTAACAGGCCCCAGGTTCCATCTGCATATGTACCATCAGCTTCTCACTGGAGACCCTGACTGATACAATTGTCTCCCATGCAAATGAAGCACTAAATTCTGACAAGATGATTCTGGAAAATCCCAAGGAGATAGGGTAACAATTTTCACTGACATTTTTCTTTGGCCTGTGTAGTGAAAAACTGAATGGATGTTTAAAATGTAATCTGTAGCTAATTATTGACGGGATAATCCTCCCTTAGAGCTCACTCTCCACTGGTAGACCCAGCTCCCCAATAACTGTAAACCAAACTATGAAACTACTTTATGAATTAAGTTGTGAACATCGTAAGTTTGAGATGCCTGAGGGGATAGCCTAGTGGCAATACTTTCTGGAAACAGTGAGTTCCACGTAGTAGGATGTATTCAAGCGGGAGCTGGAAAAGCAATGGATTGGTGGTTGAACTTTATGATTTTAAGGTCTTTTCCAATGTGTACTTTTATGATTCTTGGATTTATGCTATAATGGTCTGTCACCACAAATTTATTATGAAAATGTTGACTACTAAGATGGGTACTTTAATATAATGATACATGAACAGTACATAAAAGATAGACTTCTAAGCACAAAAAGCTTAAAGAGAATTCATCTTCAGCATGACATGGTGAAAATCCTGGTGTCTGGAGACCGATAAACCTCTATTTCAATCCTTGCTCTCAATGAAAAGCCATGTGTCCTATGGAAGCTACCTAACATTTCAGTTTCTCACATCTTTCTCAATAGAGCAATGATAGGAATTCACTGAGATAACGCCTAGGACAAATTTAGGTACTCAATAAGTGTTACTTCTCTTTGCTTCACTAACACCATTAAACTGTTCTTCCTATTACACCAATTTATGGTGCTAAGGTAAATAAGAATGCATTTAAGATTTCTTTTTTTAAGGAATGGAATAATGCCATTTGTAGCAACATGAGGGACCAAAAGATGATCATACTAAGTCAGTCAGATAGAGAAAGACAAATATCACTTATATGTGGAATCTAAAAAAAAAAATGATACAAATGAATTTATTTACAAAACAGAATCAGACTCACAGACGTAAACAAACTTATGGTTACTAAAGGGGAAAGGGTGGGGGAGGGATAAATTAGGAGTTTGGGATTAGCAGATACACAAAATAAACATCAAGGTCCTACTGCATAGCACAGAGAACTATATTCAACAACTTATAATAATTTATGATGGAAAAGAATCTGAAAAAAGTATACATATATATATACACATATATATATAAAACACTGAATCACTTTGCTTTACACCTGAAACTAACACAACATTGTAAACCAACTATACTTCCATTAAAAAATGTTTTAAAAGTAAGCATGCAACCTAAAAAAAAATTGAAAATAAAAAACATTTTTTTTAATAAAAAAAAAGAATTTGGTGTTTAGTTAAAAACCACAATCAAAGTAATGATCAAGACCTCCACTTTAGCATCTCCCAACTCTGAGGGCACAGTGTTCCATGCTACAGAGAATACATTGTATAAGAAAGTCTTCCCCAAAAGAGCTGGTATTTAAATATACTAGTAAACAAATTCTATTCATACACTGCTTTCCACCTCCAGCCATTTTGCTTAGAGGCTCACAACACCCTTATAAGCGAGGCATCATTATCTTCACTTATAAAGAGACTAATTTACAAAGGGCAGAAAATCACTCATCATCCTAGAGGAAGTGGTCTTTTCACTGACTCATTTAGACATTTCACTAGGTTGGGGATTTTGATTAAAAAATCAAAAAATGTTTAAACTGTAAAAAGTAAACAACACACAGGAGCACAGATGAGCGATATGAGTGGAGCCCAATCATCTCTAAATACAGTCAGGAATTTCTAGAACAAGAACACCTCCCTGGCCTGGGGTAGTGAGTCCATGAGAGAAGCAGGTAGCTGAGAGGTTAAGAGCCCAGGCTCAGGAAACTCAATCAAATCCTGCTACTTTCACATTTAACTTGTGTCACTTTGGACAAGCTATTCAGCCTTTCCATGCTTCAGTTTCCTTACCTGCAAAATGGAGGTAACACTAGAACCTACGCATGGGGGTTGTGTGAAGTTTAAACGAGATCATCCAGTTAAAGTACATGGCATAACCCCTACTTCAGAGAAAGTGTTTCATAAATACAGCTATTACTATTGCAAGACAAAGCAACGGCGTCCCAGTGGAGAGCTGATTTGCCTACAGCCACAGAGCTGCTTAGTGACAAAGCAGGAACTTGAGCCCAGATCCTGTCCAGGGTCCTTTTGTTATAACTGCACCACAGCTTAATCAGCTTATGAAACATGGGTGATAAGAATTTCAGTTAAAAGAGAGAATAAGAGCTAGACAGCCTGCTATCTGCAATTGATGTTGATTTTCCAGGAAGCAGACACATCACAAGCATCTATGCAGAAAAACATAAATAAATCAAATTCCTTCAGAATGTTCTTGTCTTCTTCCTGTGCACGGGTCTGCCTCACAGTTGAACCCCTTATAACATGGTTCTTTGGTGATTTGAGTGACCAAATCTCCTTACGTATCAAAAGGCACAGGCTTACAACACACTTGGCTCTTCCTGCGACTAATGCTGTAGTGACGCCCCAGCGTAGACAGTTCTGGCAGGCCAGAAATGGATGCAGAGATTAAAGAACTAAAGTAAAGCCTGCAATCATCTCTGAGACTACCTATGCCTGGTTTTATACACATGCCTTAGCTATTTTGAGTCACTAGGGACATATCACTCCCAGCCTCAATTCAGAAAGCCTTCTGTTGGTCACATGTTGTAACCAGGAGAGCAGCAGCCCTACTACCAGCTACTATAATGTCCTTGGCTAATAAGCACAGGCTCCATCACAATGCAGTAAGGCTGAATGAATTTGGGCAATCAAGACTTAAAATCATAATGAAACTTTAAACAAAATTGAGCTTAACATGATTCTTCAGGCTTTTCCCCACTCAGATTGCTTCTGCTAGAAGCATTTGTTGTTCTTTGCTTCTTAAAGTCATTTCATGTAATCCCAGTCAATTCCAGCAAGACAAGTTGATCCCAAATCTTTATTGGGCTCTTGCAGCACCATTTTCCTGACTTTTCTTGGAATAAAAGTAGGGCCTCCCTAGGTTTAGAAAGTGCTTTTCTGGTTAATGAGGACTGCACAGTTTTATTCCTAATTACGATAGTCCCTTTTATAGTGTCATGGTTCTAGGAGAGACTGGAAAGTTTGCATCCTTAAAGGTCAAGCCAGCTAAACAGCTGTAGTGTATATTAAAATCTGAGGAGTTACAATAATATCCTATTGAATTCTTGAAGACCAGTAGAGCGATCCCCACACAGACTGTCTGCAGATTCTCAGAGAGTAATAGATGAGGATATTTCAATCCAACGTGTCTGAGCTGGGACAGAGTGGAGAGGGCTGCAGTTGGAGAAATTTGTGTATTAGAGAACCAGGGAGATGCCTTTCTCAGCCCTACCAGTTTGAGAAATCTATTCATTCTTCTCTTAAAGAGTATGGTGACATTTCCCTGCTTCTCTGTTAAGCACGAAGAATTTAAAACTAACTCATTTAGAGGGCCGTGCTTAGATCATATGTCTGGATTTTAGCCAATTTTTATGGTGTCTATAAGGATGTTTTCAAGTATGTAACCCAGCAACACTACTGTGCTGATTTTTGCATCCTTTTGGGGAAGTTCTGCATATTTAGCTTGTATCCCTCTAGTTGGTTCCTCTCTGTTTTGATTTCACCCCAGTTACTTAACTTCACCCTTAAAACAAGGAGGAATTTGGAAACTACTTTTCTCTTTTAGGAAATGTGTACCTGCCATATCACCAACAGTGACAAAAGACTGAAGGTAATGAGAGTCCCTTCCCCTACCTTAGGTTGCCTTCCATGCTAATTCAGGCAAGACTTACTTCTAGGAAGAGGTCAGCGTGTAGGACAGATTCTAGCTTGATTCCCAGGATTGCCACATGCGTCACCTTTGAGTCTCAACTTCCACATCTGTAAAATAGGGCAATATAGTCAATCCTTGGGTCTTTCTGAGAATCTTGAGATAACACATACAGGGCACTGAGCTGGGTACACCAGGAAGTGTTTGCTATGTAATAGCTGCCTTTCCCTTTTCCTCCAAGATGATCAGCTGAAACGCAAGCCAGCTGAGGAGAGGAAATTTGCAGTAGAAACCTCAAAAATTGTTATCCAGCAAACATGTTCTTCTTTGGTAAGGAACTGGAGAAAATTGGAGAAATTTCTAAATATGAAACTTCTTTCATGTCATTAACCTTAGACCTCTCAGACGAGAGGCACCAAGACCATTCTACATAAGGAATATATAATCAAGCAGGAGATTAGCATTCGCCTACTTACCACCAGGGGATAATATCAGGCTGTAATTATTGTGCAATGCTGCTATGAAATGCTGGGTTGGGGGATGGCAGACCCAAAAAGAGGTATGCGACAGTTCCTTCCAAGAGGGGGCCTAATGTAATGGAAAGAACACTGGTCCTGACTCCACATTTGGTTACCTACTAACTAATCAAACATCTCTAACTCCTAGTTTTCTTTGATTTATTTTATCTGTAAAAACAGGCAATGATATTTTCTATTTCCTCACAGGACTATTCAGAGTAGAGCTCCTCAAACTTCCACGTGTGTAAAAAACACCCGGGGGTCTTGTTAAAATGCATAGTCTGATTCAGTAGGCTGGGGGCAGAGCATGGGATTCTACATTTCTAGCAATTTCTGGGAGAAGCTGGTGCTCCTGGGCTGTGGACCACACTCTGAGAAGCAAGGGTTTTAGAGGACTGTATGACATGTTATACCCGTAAAAGGACATGTAAACTCTTGGGTACAGCAGGTGGAAGGTGGTGCCATTAGCAGCAGCATTATTCATATACTCTACTGAGAAATCTGACTTTCACATCTTTCCATTCTACGTTGTTCTTTTCAGAGTTTCTAGCAGCACCTATATTCAGAATTAATTTTTTTAGTGTGATTAAGTTGGGACACATGGGAATGAGCCATGCCTGGTACAACATAGGTCCTAAAGGAAGAAAAGGAGAGATGAAGGGAGAAAATCTAGAAGTACATTGTCTTTTAAGGGTAGAGGTGGTTGTCTCCTTTTGTGATAGAAAGAAGGGAAGCAGCTGGCTGGCATTTTGCATCAAGTATTTAGGGATAGCAGTAAGTGAAGACAGATTAGTCAAAGGTGTTTACATTGATGGTAGAGACATTTACGGATGCTACTGTGGATAGATGTGACTTGATAAATTTCTAGAAACTACTTGTGATGCTTCATCTGTCTATATTGCTGTATCTACTCATAGGCCTCTGGAGGAGAGACAAAAACAGAATTCTTTTTAATTTTATTTTTTTATACAGCAGGTTCTTTTTTTAAAATAAATTTGTTTATTTATTTTTGGCTGTGTTGGGTCTTTGTTGCTGTGCACAAGCTTTCTTTAGTTGTGGCGCGTGGGGGCTACTCTTCATTGCGGTACGCGGGCTTCTCATTGTTGTGGCTTCTCGTTGTGGAGCACGGGCTCTAGGCGCGCAGGCTTCAGTAGTTGTGGCACGTTGGCTCAGTAGTTGTGGCTTGTGGGCTCTAGAGCTCAGGCTCAGTAGTTGCAGCGCACGGGCTTAGTTGCTCCACAGCATGTGGGATCTTCCCAGGCCAGGGCTCGAACCCATGTCCCTTGCATTGGCAGGCAGATTCTTAACCACTATACAGCAGGTTCTTACTAGTTATCTATTTTATACATATCAGTGTATAGATGTCAATCCCAATCTCCCACTTCATCCCACCACCACCCCTCCTTCCACTTTCCCCCTTGGTGTCCTTACGTTTTTTCTGTACATCTGTGTCTCTATTTCTGCCCTGCAAACTGATTCATATGTACCATTTTTCTAGATTCCACATATATGCATTAATATACGATATTTGTTTTTCTCTTTCTAACTTACTTCACTCTGTGTCACAGTCTCTAGATCCATCCACGTCTCTACAAATCTCCCAATTTCGTTCCTTTTTATGGCTGAGTAATATTCCATTGTATACCTGTACCACATCTTCTTTATCCATTTGTCTGCTGATGGGCATTTAGGTTGTTTCCATGACCATGGCTATTGTAAATAGTGCTGCAATGAACATTGGGGTGCATGTGTCTTTTTGAATTATGGTTTTCTCAGGTTATATACCTAGGACTGGCATTGCTGGGTCATATGGTAATTCTATTTTTAGTTTTTTTAAGGAACCTCCATACTGTTCTCCATAGCGGCTGTATCAATTTACATTCCCACCGACAGTGCAACAGGGTTCCCTTTTCTCCACGCCCTCTCCAGGATTTGTTGTTTGTAGATTTTCTGATGATGCCCATTCTAACCGGTGTGAGGTGATACCTCATTGTAGTTTTGATTTGCATTTCTCTAATAATTAGTGATGTTGAGCAGCTTTTCATGTGCTTCTTGGCCATCTGTATGTCTTCTTTGGTGAAATGTCTATTTAGGTCTTCTGTGCATTTTTTGATTGGGTTGTCTGTTTTTTTAATATTAAGCTGCATGAGCTGTTTATATATTTTGGAGATTAATCCTTTGTCCATTGATCCATTTGAATATATTTTCTCCCATTCTGAGGGTTGTCTTTTTGTCTTGTTTGTAGTCTCCTTTGCTTTGCAAAAGCTTTTAAGTTTCATTAGGTCCCATTTGTTTATTTTTGTTTTTATTTCCATTACTCTAGGAGGTGGATCAAAAAGATCTTGCTGTGATTTATGTCAAAGAGTGTTCTTCCTATATTTTCCTCTAAGAGTTTTATAGTGTCCGGTCTTACATTTAGGTCTTTAATCCATTTTGAGTTTATTTTTGTGTATGGTGTTAGAGAGTGTTCTAATTTCATTCTTTTACATGTAGCTGTCCAGTTTTCCCAGCACCACTTATTGAAGAGACTGTCTTTTCTCCATTGTATATCCTTGTCTCCTTTGTCATAGATTAGTTGACCATAGGTGTGTGGGTTTATCGCTGGGCTTCCTATCCTGTTCCATTGATCTATATTTCTGTTTTTGCACCAGTACCATATTGTCTTGATTATTGTAGCTTTGTAGTATAGTCTGAAGTCAGGGAGTCTGATTCCTCCAGCTCCATTTTTTTCCTGCAAGACTGCTTTGGTTATTCGGGGCCTTTTGTGTTTCCATACAAATTTTAAGATTTTTTTGTTCTAGTTCTGTAAAAAATGCCACTGGTAATTTGATAGGGATTGTATTGAATCTGTAGATTGCTTTGTGTAGTATAGTCATGTTCACAATATTGATTCTTCCAATCCAAGAACATGGTTTATCTCTCCATCTGTTTGTGTCATCTTTGATTTCTTTCATCAGTGTCTTACAGTTTTCTGAGTACAGGTCTTTTACCTCCTTAGGTAGGTTTATTCCTGGGTATTTTATTCTTTTTGTTACAATGGTGAATGGGATTGTTTCCTTAATTTTTCTTTCTGATTTTTGTTGTTAGTGTATAAGAATGCAAGAGATTTCTGTGCGTTAATTTTGTATCCTGCAACTTTACCCTATTCATTGATTAGCTCTAATGGTTTTCTGGTAGCATCTTTAGGATTCTCTATGTATAGTACCATGTCACCTGCAAACAGTGACAGTTTTACTTCTTCTTTTCCAATTTGGATTCCTTTTATTTCTTTTTCTTCTCTGATTGCCATGGCTAGGACTTTCAAAGCTATGTTGAATAATAGTGGCAAGAGTGGGCATCCTTGTCTTGTTCCTGATCTTAGAGGAAATGGTTTCAGTTTTTCACCATTGAGAATGATGCTGGCTGTGGGTTTGTCATATATGGCCTTTATTATGTTGAGGTAGGTTCCCTCTATGCCTACTTTCTGGGGAGTTTTTATCATAAATGGGTGTTGAATTTTGTCAAAAGTCTTTTCTGTATCTATTGAGATGATCATATGTGCATCTGTTGAAATGATCATATAGTTTTTCTTCTTCAATTTGTTAATATGGTGTATCACATTGATTGATTTGCATATATTGAAGAATCCTTGCATCCCTGGGATAAATCCCACTTGATCATGGCGTATGATCCTTTTCATGTGTTGTTGGATTCTGTTTGCTAGTATTTTGTTGAGGATTTTGGCATCTATATTCTTCAGTGATATTGGTCTGTAATTTTCTTTTTTTGTAGTATCTTTGTCTGGTTTTGGTATCAGGGTGATGGTGGCCACATAGAATGAGTTTGGGAGTGTTCCTTCTTCTGCAGTTTTTTGGAAGAGTCTGAGAAGGATGGGTGTTAGCTCTTCTCTAAATGTTTGATAGAATTCACCTGTGAAGCCATCTGGTCCTGGACTTTTTTTTGTTGGAAGATGTTTAATCACCGTTTCAATTTCATTACTTGTGGTTGGTCTGTTCATACTTTCTAATTCCTGGTTCAGTCTGGGAACGTTATACCTTTCTAAGAATCTGTCCATTTCTTCCAGGTTATCCATTTTATTGGCATGGAGTTGCTTGTGGTAGTCTCTTATGATGCTTTATATTTCTGTGTTGTCCATTGTAACTCCTCCTTTTTCATTTCTAATTTTATTGATATTAGTCCTCTCCCTCTTTTTCTTGATGAGTCAGGCTAAAGGTTTATCAATTTTGTTTATCTTCTCAAAGAACCAGCTTTTAGTTATATTGATCTTTGCTATTGTTTTCTTTGTTTCTATTTCATTTATTTCTGCTCTGATCTTTATGATTTCTTTCCTTCTGCTAACTTTGGGTTTTGTTTGTTCTTCTTTCTCTAGTTCCTTTTGGTGTAAGGTTAGATTGTTTGAGATTTTTCTTGTTTCTTGAGGTAGGCTTGTATAGCTATAAACTTCCCTCTTAGAACTGCTTCTGCTGCATCCCACAGGTTTTGGATAGTCGTGTTTTTTGTTTTCATTTGTCTCTAGGTATTTTTTGATTTCCTCTTTGATTTCTTCAGTGATCTCTTGGTTATTTAGTAAATGTATTGTTTAGCCTGCATGTGCTTGTGTCTTTTACGGTTTTTTTCTCTGTAACTGATTTCTAATCTCACAGCGTTGTGTTTGGAAAAGATGCTTGATATGATTTCAATTTTCTTAAATTTACCGAGGGTTGATTTGTGACCCAAGATGGGATCTATCCTGGAGAATGTTCCATGTGCACTTGAGAAGAAAGTGTAATCTGCTGGTTTTGGATGGAATGTCCTATAAATATCAATTACATCTATCTGATCTACTGTGTCATTTAAAGCTTGTGTTTCCTTATTAATTTTCTGCCTGGATGATCTGTCCATTGGTGTAAGTGAGATGTTAAAGTCCCCCACTGTTACTGTGTTACTGTCGATTTCCTCTGTTATAGCTGTTAGCAGTTGCCTTATGTATTGAGGTGCTCCTATGTTGGGTGCATATATATTTATAATTGTTATATCTTCTTCTTGGACTGATCCCTTGATCATTATGTAGTGTCCTTCCTTGTCTCTTGTAACATTCTTTATTTTAAAGTATATTTTATCTGATATGAGTATTGCTACTCCAGCCTTCTTTTGATTTCCATTTGCATGGAAAATCTTTTTCCATCCCTTCACTTTCAGTCTGTATGTGTCCCTATGTCTGAAGTGGGTCTCTTGTAGACAGCATATATATGGGTCTTGCTTTTGTATCCATTCAGCGGGCCTGTGTCTTTTGGTTAGAGCATTTAATCTATTCACATTTAAGGTAATTAATTAATTAATTATTTTATTTTATTTTTTTGCGGTACGCAGGCCTCTCACTGTTGTGGCCTCTCCCGTTGCGGAGCACAGGCTCCGGACGTGCAGTTTCAGTGACCATGGCTCACAGGCCCAGCCACTCTGCGGCATGCGGGATCTTCCCGGACCGGGTCACGAACCCGTGTCACCTGCATCGGCAGGTGGACTCTCTACAACTGTGCCACCAGGGAAGCCCTAAGGTAATCAGGCTCCGGCGTGCAGTTTCAGTGACCATGGCTCACAGGCCCAGCCACTCTGCGGCATGCGGGATCTTCCCGGACCGGGTCACGAACCCGTGTCACCTGCATCGGCAGGTGGACTCTCTACAACTGTGCCACCAGGGAAGCCCTAAGGTAATTATTGATATGTATGTTCCTATTACCATTTTCTTAATTGTTATGGGTTTGTTTTTGTAGGTCCTTTGCTTCTCTTGTGTTTCCCACTTAGAGAAGTTCCTTTAGCATTTGTTGTAAAGCTGGTTTGGTGGTGCTGAATTCTCTTAGCTTTTGCTTGTCTGTAAAACTTTTGATTTCTCTGTCAAATGTGAATGAGATCCTTGCCAGGTAGAGTAAACTTGGTTGTAGGTTCTTCCCTTTCACCACTTTAAATATATCATGCCACCCCATTCTGGCTTGTAGAGTTTCTGCTGAGAAATCAGCTGTTAACGTTATGGGAGTTCTGTTGTATGTTATTTGTTGTTTTTCCCTTGTTGCTTTCCATAATTTTTCTTTGTCTTTAATTTTTGTCAATTTGATTACTATGTGTCTTGGCATATTTCTCCTTGGGTATATCCAGCCTGGGACTCTCTGTGTTTCCTGCAACTGGGTGGCTATTTCCTTTCCCATGTTAGGGAATTTTTTGACTATAATCTCTTCAAATATTTTCTCGGGTCCTTTCTCTCTCTCTTCTCCTTCTGGGACCCCTATAATGCGAATATTGGTGCAGTTAATGTTGTCCCAGAGGTCTCTTAGGCTGTCTTCATTTCTTTTCATTGTTTTTTCTTTATTCTCTTCCATGGCAGTGAATTCCACCATTCTATTTTCCAGGTCACTTATCTATTCTTCTGCCTCAGTTATTCTGCTATTGATTCCTTCTAGTGTAGTTTTCATTTCAGTTATTGTATTGTTCATCTCTGTTTGTTTGTTCTTTAATTCTTCTAGGTCTTTGTTAAACATTTCTTGCATCTTCTCAATCTTTGTCTCCATTCTTTTTCTGAGGTCCTGGATCATCTTCACTATTGTTATTCTGAATTCTTTTTCTGGAAGGTTGCCTAACTCCACTTCATTTAGTTGTTTTTCTGGGGTTTTATCTTGTTCCTTCATCTGGTACAAAGCCCTCTGCCTTTTCATCTTGTCTGTCTTTCTGTGAATGTGGTTTTCGTTCCACAGGCTGCAGAATTGTAGTTCCTCTTGCTTCTGCTGTCTGCCCTCGAGAAATTTTTTTTTTTTGTCAAACAATATTACGTTTACATCTCATCTAAGACCACAGATCTTATGTGTAAGTGAACAGCATGCAGTGTGTACAGAACATGAGCTTGAAGGTTTTCTTACTTATTTTGTTATCCTATGTGTTCACCACTCAGACACAAGCTAACTGAGGGGACTTTTGTCTGCTTTGTTCACTACTGAATTCCAGCAAATGGAATTATGTGTGCATGGAGCAGGTGTGCAGCAAGTATTGGTTGAAAGAATGACAAAACAGTGAGGATGTGAGTAGAAAAATTCTTAGTAATATTTTCCTGATGAACTTTAGAGAAGAGACTGCCATTTTAAACTTACAGAGGGCATCTCTAGATTTCTAAAAACCACATCTAATGTCTCATTATTTAACTCCTTTTCTTCCAAATAAATAACTTTCTCTTTCTTACTAAGGATGGCACCCAAAATAATACACTGCCCAAGATTTAAGGAATATTTATTGAACAGTGAACATAAAAGGACACCTTGGGGCTTCCCTGGTGGTGCAGTGGTTGATAATCTGCCTGCTAATGCACGGGACACAGGTTTGAGCCCTGGTCTGGGAAGATCCCACATGCTGCAGAGCAACTAGGCCCGTGAGCCGCAACTACTGAGCCTGCGTGTCTGGAGACTGTGCTCTGCAACAAGAGAGGTCGCAATAGTGAGAGGCCCGTGCACTGTGATGAAGAGTGGCCCCCGCTTGCCACAACTAGAGAAAGCCCTCGCACAGAAACGAAGACCCAACACAGCCCTAAATAAATAAATTAAAAAAAAAAAAAAAAAAAAGGACACCTTTTTTCTGTATCCTTCCAAAAACAGGGTCCTCATGGAGCCATCCAGAGGTTCCCTGGAGAATTACCTGTATCAGAGCTTCCTGGAGTATAGAAAGTAATTTCTGAGTCACTCAGGGACCTCTTTCTCCTAGCCTTGGTGACTAGGGAGCCACAGAAACAGAATTGGGGAAGGCAGGTAGTTGTTCTGCAGGTAATCAGGAGAAAAACTTTGATGGATCCTAATCTGTCTTTCACAAACCTTCTGGACCAAGCGGGGACTTACAGCATCTCCTGAGGCAGAGAGGTGTGGCAGGAAATGCCAGTCCCTAACCTGTGCTCTAGGGCTGTGCTCACTGGGTCCCAATAAAGGCCCAATTGAAAGAATGCTTCTCTCCTATCCTATGGACCAGCTATTCTGGGATGCCTTAGAGTTGGGGCCTTTAGATTGGGAGCTACTGAGATGACCACGTTTTACTGCCTTAACCCTTCAAAGGTGGCACTGACAGTATCTAACAGAGCACAGTGTCATGGTGATCTGAGCTTGGAAGTGGGTTAGTGAGAGCTGAGCTCCAGCTTGTGAATCCTATTTTCAATCTTCATGCAGTTTTAAGATTTAGCCCAATTTCCAGACTATCCCCTACCCAGGCTTGAAAATGGCTTTATTTCACACTTTGCGGCAGGAGGTAAGTGGGTTTCTGTGTGAAAGTGATGGTGCCAAAGACATTTACGAACATTAAAAAATGTCTGAACATGGCTTCAAGCCACTCAGCCTGTTTCTCATCCCACACCGTGCCTTGCAGAGCGTATGCAAGTTCAGAGCTCCCTTTGAAATCAGTGGCGGTTATGAGCTTGGAGCAACTCTGTGGGGCTCTGAGCAATATAATAAATGAGGCCCTTTGAAGACTAACCATTGTACTTGGGCTCTTTTTGTGCTTCTGACACTGCTTTCTCAGGGATGGTCTGTAATGGTGGGAGTAGTCCACCAACACACGCCCTCTGGTTTTCAGCTTTTGGCCTGAAAGAGGGAAGGGGGACAAGGGAGTAGGTCCTCGTATTTCCTTAAAGGACCAGCCTAAACCCTTTTGCTATCCTTTTGATATCAACACCTGGGATAAGGCATCCCACACCCACATCCCCTGAGTGAAAACAAAACAAAAGCTATTTTTTCATCTGCAAGTACTTACTGGTCCATGCAACAACAAAAACAGCAACAAGAACACTAAGAAAAAAAAAACAAAAACAAAACCAAAGCTACTAGCAGGCAGGAGATAAAGCAGACTTATTTGTACATTGGGGGTTTCACAGATTACTTATTTAGCTGAAAGCAGAGAATTAAATCTGGGATATTTTCTAAGTTTCCCTGATGACATTATAGGCTAAGTTGATATTCTGACACCAAGATGAAATTTCTTAAATATTCTTAAAAGGTAAGTAAAGCTTTCTGTTTTGACTTATGACTAAATATTCCTAAAAGGCTAGTATATGTATTTCATTTTTTTTTTTTTTTTTTTTTTTTTTTGCGGTACGCGGGCCTCTCACCGCTGTGGCCTCTCCAGTTGCGGAGCACAGGCTCCGGATGTGCAGGCTCAGCGGCCATGGCTCACGGGCCCAGCCGCTCCACAGCATGTGGGATCCTCCCGGACCGGGGCACGAACCCGTGTCCCCTGCATCGGCAGGCGGACTCTCAACAACTGCGCCACCAGGGAAGCCCCTAGTATGTGTATTTCAAATGCTTAAGTTCAGTAAGAAAAATACATTCAGGTTGCCTTTAAACATATTTAAGAAGAATTATTGAATTCTTTGGTCCAATTTTTCAGGTACAAGTTTGAATGGCTATTTGAATGTCACTTCTTGTGCTAGATACAGAATCAACTAATTTTTGTTGACCACCTTTTTGATTTCTCACAACCACACTGTGAGATCAGTACTGTAAACTCTACTTAGCAGATGAAAGAACCGAGGCCAGAGTTCCAATGGCAAAAAGAGCTAGTAAGTAGCAGAGCTGTATCCAAAGTCAGTTCCTTTGACTCCCAAGTCCAGCCCTCATCCTCTTCAAAACTGTGACCGCTTCTCAAACTATAGTAATCCGCCCCCTCTGCAAATAAAATAATATGTTGTTTATTTATAATGAGAAGTATTTGAGCTAATGTTGAATTAGGGTGAAGTCCCTATAGGGGCCGATCAAGAATGGTTCTAAAAAAGTAAATATCAGGTAAAATGGACTTCAAGAAAACTTGCATTTCTGAATGCAAATGTGGGATAAGAAAGTTCCAAGTCCCTTTTCTCATCTTTGAAACTTTTCCTAAAACATGGACAAAAATAGATAGAATTATAGTTATTGACTGGTGTGAGACCTCCTTGAAATCACTTTCTTATGTTCTGCCTCATTCTAAAACTGTCATAGGTGGATATCAGATAAGAAATAAGTGAAGTATGGGTAAAGAAAAAAAGGGAAAAAATAATATCAAGTGGAGACCAGAGGTAAATTAATACAGGCGAACGCATGCCACACTGAGAATGAAGACAAAACACAAAACCAAAACCAAAAAAGAGCAGTTGGAAGATAATAATAATAACAACAACAAAGCTGGCTAATACGTAGTGAGTACTTTTATGATTTGCCAGACACAGTGTTAAACACTTTTACATTGATTGTTTCACTTACTTCTCACTGCAGCCTTATGAAGTAGGTATGAATATTTCGTTATTTTACAGACGAGGAAATTGAGGCACAGAGAAGGTAAAAGGCTCAAGGTGAACCAGCTAATAGATGATGGGTTCTAGATGTGAACCCAAGCATTCTGATGTCAAGACCAGGCTCTTGACCATTCCTAGCTTTATCCCAAGTGAACACATTGTTGTTACTCGTGAAAACCCAATTGTCTCCTGGCGTCTGGGTTTAGAGGAAATGACTCTTTGTGCCCTCCTGAGTGGAACATGAATGGGTTTGAGGCTGCTTTTTCTCAACATCCCCTGTGGTGCTAACAACGCAGGTAGGCCTATGGCTGTTTGTCACTGAGTCCCTCCAAGGAAGCTGAGGCCTGAAGTCAAAATGCAATTCAGTAAAAGCAAATAAGACGGGCCAGAGCAATACGGTTCAACTATTTAATTTGGATGGTTTACCTCTATCTTGAGGTATAATTCCAAACCACCTGGAGAGATGGATGGACTTCATGTCCTTCAGGCAAACCCCTTGGAGCCTCCTCAGCTGTAAACATTTCTTGAGCACTGCTCTGCTGCAGGAAGAAGAAAAATCACAACCATATAGAACGGAGGCCATAAATCTGGAGTAAAACTAATCTCAGTTGTTCCCGCAATGTTTCTCAGCAGTCCTATTTACGTGTGCTTCTCCCGTTTCCCTGGGCTGCGATTCCAAACCTTCACCACTCTTCAAAGCTTTCAATCTTCTCTCTCTGGGACGACCTTGTTTCTAAGCTAGGGACCAGCAGCTACCAAGAGTGGCTTTTTTTTCATTTTTCCACCCATTTTCCCATAAGCCGACCTGCATCTGCAGCCATCCCTTCTTTGACCTCATCTCTAGCAAAAAACAGTTTTCTTATCAAAGGCAACTCCATCCACTGGTGCAGTGGATATTATTCCACCCTGGCTTCCTAGGAAATTTGCTTTATCGATAATGTCTTTTTCTTACCTTCAATGCTCTATTGGTTGTTCCCTTTAGCATAAAAATACGGTCACCCCTCTCATTTAGAAAACAAACAAATTAAAAAAAACAACCCATTTAATGGCCATTTTTTAAAGCATCCTCATGCTTCTCTCTTTGATGGCTATTCTTTTACAAAATGCAACCTAGATTTATTCTCTCTGAATTCACAGCACTGTATCTTTGGTCCACTCTAACCTGGCTCTCCCCCATATCCCTGCACTGAGACTGTCCTGTGCACTTACTCGCCCGATGGAATAAGCATGGTTAGTTCTCATCTTACATGGCTTGTCCTGCTGACTATTCTCGTGTTCTTGGAAGTTCTGGCTTTGCCTCCCATGACCTCTCTCTCTCTCTCTCTCTCTCTCTCTCTCTCTCTCCTCATTTATATCTGCACTGCTGGCTCCTTTTTTTTTGGTGTCTTGATTGGTTTCTACTTCTCCACCCCTTCTTAAAAATAAGTATTTTCTTTTCTCACTTTAGTCACTTTTGGGGGAGATCTTGTCCCTACCACGGTTGATTCTGAGCCCTAGTCCCATGTCTCCAAACTGTTTTCAAAATCATTCCACCTGGACATTCCACAGGCACTGCAAACTCAGTACGTCCAGAACTGAACATGCTCCTCTCTGCTTTCGTGCTCATCACTCCACAAAACCTGCGCTCTGTCCTATATGTTGTATATTAATGAATTATAGACCCTTTCTCCAGTTTCCCAAGCCAGTAGTCTGGAAGCCTTTGACTTCTTTCTCACATTCCAAACAATGTATTTTATTTATTCTTCTCTTCGCGTAACTCTCATCTCTAATGGGACCACCAGTCTATTTGAGTAGGTCCATCAACTCCCTTAACCACTGCAATACAACTCTTGACATTTGCTCAGTTTCCAGAAATTCCCATTTCCAATCCCCCTTCTGTAGTAGCCCCAGAGTTCAAATACAAAAATTTGATTATGCTACTCCCTTGCTTACAATTGATCATCGGCCTCTCATGACTCACAACATACACTATAAAATCGTCTGTCTACCCGGAAAATACCTATTCATGTTTCTTCTTCCTCTGGGAGGTTTTCCAGGACAGATTTAAATGCATTATCTTAATCTGCCATTCAACTTTGTGGATCACCCAGTTTAGCAAATCTCATTGTATTTGCTTTGTTTGCAAGTCTGATTCTTCATTTGTTTAAATGCCTTGAGAGCAGGACCTTGCTTTCTCAACTTTGTATGCATAGCATGTAGTATACTAGTAGGCGCTCAATAAACATTTAGTGAATGAAGGAAATGTATATATTTTTGAAAGGTATATCATTCAAAGAACAGGAAAAAATTTGCCTGTGGAATCTCAAAGCATGCCCTGCCAAAATTAAAATTAGGAATACCCACTTGGTTACACATACAACTTGAGACAGACTGGAATGCATTCTGACCACAATTTATGCTATAATAAGAATGTGTTTGCCAAACACTACTAGAACATGTATACATCTTTCAGAACTCTAGATCATGGTTGTGAATATCCTTGACCAGGAGGGTCTAACTACTTCAATGAATTAGCGGAAGTAGGTGTTGGGATAAGGATTGGATGAGGTCTGTGCATATGCTCTGCTGAGACACTCTTCTTCAAGAAGATGGGTTTCAATGGATACAACCTAAATGTCCATGGACATAGGAATGGATAAGAAGATGTGGTATATATATACATAATGGAATACTACTTAGCCATAAAAAAGAACAAAATAATGCCATTTGCAGCAACATGGATACAACTAGAGATTATCAGACTAAGTGAAGTCAGTCAGAAAGAGAAAGACAAATACCATATGATATCACTTATATGTGGAATCTAAAATATGGCATAAATGAACCTATCTACAAAACAGAAACAGACTCACAGACATAGAGATCGAACTTGTGGTTGCCAAGGGGGGGCGGGGAGGGAGAGGGATGGACTGGGAATTTGGGGTTGGTAGATGCAAACTATTACATTTAGAATGAATAAACAACAGGCCCTACTGTATAGCACAGGGAACTATATCCAATCTCTGGGGATAAACCATAATGGAAAAGAATATTTAAAAGAGAATGTCTATATGTATAAAACTGAGTCACTTTGCTGTACAACAGAGATTGGGATAACACTGTAAATCAACTATACTTCAATAAAAAAAAAAAAAGAAGAAGATAGGTTTCAGTATTTCTGACAATGGACCCCTCAGCTCTCATGGACTCTTCAGACACTCATCTGAGATTCATCATACGACAAGGCCAAGGATACATGGGCCCCTTTAAACTATTACAGTCTTCTCCCCCTGGCCTCAGCGTATATTAACAAGGAATATTTTGCGGAGTATTGTTTTTCAAGGTGATTTGTCACACTTCTTCTATGAACTTTCTTTTTCATTTCTCTCACCCCAATAAGAGACCAATCGTCAGTCACTTCAGTATAATAATTGTCTCTTCCTCTCATGGGGAATACATATACAGAAAATATTATATATTGAGCAATCAAAAATTGTTAAGATTTTGTTATATTTATTTGTTTTCTTTTTTAGATTACACATATGAGTGAAAACAAACAGTATTTGTCTTTTTCTGTATGACTTATTTCACTAAGAATAAGTGAAATAAGCATAAGCATAACCTCCAGGACCATCCATGTTGTTGTAATTGGCAAATTTTACTCTTTTTTTTCCCTGACTGAGTAATGTTCCATTGCATATATTTACCGTATCTTCTTTATCCATTCATCTGTTAATGGACCTTTAGGTTGCTTCCATAACTTGACTGTAACAAAACAGAAAGAGACTCATGGTTACAGAGAGCCAACAAGTAACCAGTAGGGAGAGGGGTGAGGGGAAGGACAAGATAGGGGTGGGGGATTAAAAGGTACAGACTACTAGGTATAAAATAAATAAGATGCAAGGATGTAACGTACAGCACAGGGAATATAGCCAATATTTTATAATAACCTTAAACGGAGTATAATCTATAAAAATATCAAACCATCATGTTGTATACCTGAAACTAACATAACATTGTAAGTCAACTATACTTAAACCAACCAACAAACAAACTGTTGTTTTGAACCCGCACGCTGAATGCAGACGTCTGGGCACTGACACCCATTTACAAACTGGGAAACCGGAGGCCAATCTCCTCCCCATCGCTCATCCTTTGTATCCTATTTGACTCTGAGGTTTATATTCCAGGAAAAAAGAACCTCTAACCTAATTTGGCTATGTAGGGTCTTTTAGCCTAATCCTATGGAAACACAGCTCTCACATAGTTTGTCACTTTAGTCAATATACAATTAACACACTATTAGAGGATTATTGGCTGATATCTTCATCTTTGCCACATTCTTTTAAATTGATTTAATGGTGGATTAAGCTAGGCCTAGAGCATGATTTATTTATCTGACCTTTGTTCTGGCCTACATTAAAATTTATATTTTCATGGCCAGCCTGTATTTTAATCATTAAACTAATTTCCTCTCTTTTTAACCCTTGAAAGAAAATAAAATTATTCCTTTTGAATCAAAAGAGAATCATAAAAAAAAAAAGAGAGAGAGAGAGAGAGAGAGTCGTGGGATAAAAGGATGCAAGCAGCAGGAAAAGAGGAAAGAAAGCAGACTGTCAACGGCTCAAAGTGAGAATTGTGCATTATGGCAACTAGTGCTCATGGGTTGAGACTAAAATTTTTTTTTTTTTTTTTTTTTTTGGGTACGCGGACCTCTCGCTGTTGTGGCCTCTCCCGTTGCGGAGCACAGGCTCCGGACGCGCAGGCTCAGCGGCCATGGCTCATGGGCCCAGCCGCGCCGCGGCATGTGGGATCTTCCCGGACCGGGGCTCGAACCGGTGTCCCCTGCATCGGCAGGCGGACTCCCAACCACTGCGCCACCAGGGAAGCCCTAAAATTTTTTTTTTTTAAGTTTTAAAAAGATGTTCACCTTTCTGGCTAATTAGTGCTATGAAGAATCGGTACTACAACTGGCAAGACCAAATAAGGTATATGCCTTTCTACTGGCTTTACAAGGTTGTTGTAAAAATTCAATGTGGTAACATATATGAAAGCAATTTGCCAATTATAAAGTTCTCCATGAACGTGTAGTATTACCTGAGCGGCCATTTCTTAGGGACCATGAACCTTTGGGTCATTAATTTCCATTGTGGCTACATGGGCTTCAAGCCAATGGCTTTCAGGGAGCGCTGGCCTTGATGGCACTTCAGAGTTTGCTCCCATAAGAATACCAAATATACCACCTGCAGAGTATTTTATTTGCTTTAAAGGCCAAGGATCTTTTTCTTATTAAAAAAAAATGCAAAAGACTTTCTGTTTTTGAAACAATAAGTGGCACTGACATCTCTCAAGATTGAAAGCTCTATTGTCTCATTTTAAGCACCCCCTTATTATTAGGAAAGGATGTTGTTGGCAAGAATGAATAATTAGGTAACTCTTTGTGGGCACATTTTATTCAGGTCCCAAGGGGAACGTGCAATTGTAACATCTCCTTGGATTATTTCACAAACATATGGCAAATGCAGCACCTGAGCCAGATGTATGAGCATATTATACTAGGTCTGTTTTAACTTAAAACTGTGAAATATATCAGATGGTGAAGTTATTTTGGTCATGAACATCCATCATGGAAATAGTATAGAGGCATCTTTTTTTTATTGTCCATTTTACTTGGACTGGAAATAATCAAGAACAAAATAGCCTGGAAATCATCTCCTGCAGTGGAAGATTCCAGGTAAAGTTCAAGACCTAATGAAGTATATGGTCTGGATTTAAATGGGTCTCAGACATCTCCATATAGTTTAGTAATGCCTATTACAAATATTCACTGCTGGCCGATCTGGAATCTCGACTCAACAATGATTATTTTCAATTCTCTCTTTCTCATCTTGTGTTTTCACTCCTCTGGAGATGCATATGGGAAGATTAATATGGAATTTTAAAAAATAACGAGAATACATTCTCTACCGATTCAGTAGGGAGTTTTTGTGTTTTTCTTTTAGCCTATTTTATTATAACAGCACTGGTTGTTTATTTTACTAAAGAGTCGTCATCTGGTATTGGCTTCTTGGAATCGTAGTTATCTAAGCAGAAATGCCCATCCCATTTGCTGGTGGGAACACCACATTTCAGAATGAATAATTTCTAATCTGAGTTACTTATGTTTCAGAATTAAAAGATATAGATACCACTGGACTCCCAAATGTACAGTGTTGTGCTTGGTCTGATGGGAAAATAAAGAATACATAAGGCACGGGCAACTATATTTCCCCTTCAGTACATACATGCAAATTCCATTAACATTAATGAGCGCGCTACATGTGTACTGACGAGGATGTGAACCAGGTCACAATGGAATCTATTACTGTTTTTTTTTTTTTTTAAGACTTGCATCATATTCCTGAGCTTTTCCTGAGAAAGAGAAATACACAGTGCTGAGACAATGTAAACAGTATGGTGACAGTGGCACCAGAGAAAAAGTACTTACTTTTTATAGCCAGTACGGCATAGAGCAGAGATTTTGAGGTTGAATTACCACAGCTGGCAAATGTTGAAGCTGACAATAGAAGTCCACAGAGTCTTGGATATTCTGCCTCTGTGTTGCATCAAAATAAGGAAACAAAATATTTATGAACTTAATTCTGCCTCTCAATTCTTTCCCCCTTTGAAGTGGCAATTCTCTGCGTGATAATATGTAGAGAGATGCAGTTCAGATGTGTTCCTAGCCAATGTGATATTCCATAAATGTGGTGCACCTGTGTTTTCTTGGTCACCCTGCTGCCACTGGGGTACCTTAAAGCATTCTCTCTCAAATAAGTAAGAGGCAGGGGTGGAAGTGTGGGGAGAGGGGTTATGGTCTCCCCTCTCCTCTTTTTTTCTAATTTCTTCTCATTTCGAAAGCCTTGGAACATATGTTTAATTTCAGGTTAAGATGTCAGGTTTATCCCAGTCCGGAGATGTTGACAAATCCCCATATGGGCCTGCGGTGGCTCTGTATGCCCTCATATTCTACCTATCTCACAGGGATGCAGCTATATTTATAATACACACTCCTAATATTGCAGAACTGCTAGGGTCAAGGCATTCTGAGCCTCACGTATCAGCCAAACAACCCCACAAAACTGAGCTTCACGCAGAGGCCCCCTTTGTAAAGTTGCTAACCCAACATCCTCTCTCCAGGACCAAGAAGGTCACTAGTGTATGAATGACCCTCTGCCTTAGCAAGCCCAACACTCTGATTAGTCTGAGAAATGGACTTTTAGTGCTGGGAGAAACCACAACAAGCAAAACAAAATGACTGGCCATGAAGACAGACAACCAACCAGAAATCCTGATTCTGTGCCCTTACCTTCCTTTCCCCGCTGACGACTTAGACTTGTGACAGTAAAAGCAATACTGTCCTGACCTTAAAGGGCTGAGGTTGTGTTGCCACTGGCTGTTGAAAGAATCATTCCTCAGCAGCAGCAGGACCACTGGCCCCAGTGGCAGCCGCAGTGGCGGCAACCACAAAAACTGGAGTTCAGTCATACTGGCATCGGATTCTGGAAAGGGGAGGGCAGGGAAGAAGGGAGTCTATTGGCCTAAAAAGCTGAAACATCTGCTGGAGTTATTAACAGCTTTTTGGCTGAGTTCAGCAGCAGGGCACCTTGTGGTTGATAGATTCTTCTCTCAGCAATTCAAAACAATGCAGTTAAAGCAAATTTCTCATTTTCAGAGCGCAGCTTAATGAGGCATACAGTATTTTAAAAATAGTCACACTTAAAATGGTCAATAGTGGTGACTGCAATCAGTGGTTACCATCGGTCCTCCGCGGCACTGTTAACTTTGCCAGGGTGATGGCATAACACGGATTTTTCCAAAGACCACGTAGCTCATGGTTAACTCACTTTGGAGGAATTTACATTATTTATGAAGTTTACGCAGATTATCCTACAGTGTAAATATTGGCAAACTGGAACAAAATCACTTAGAGGGCTTGTGGCCCTCCCTTCCCAAAAGTGTGCATTAAACCTTTTTAGGCTCAGAGGTCCAATTCCAGGAAAAGTTCTGAGGGGCCAGATTTTGGAGCTGAAGTAAAACCGAAGATGTGGAAACAGCTTGGGCTGGAAGAGCCCTGGGTTGGAAGGCAGGGGCCGAGGGTTCTAGCCCTAGTCCTTGTTCTAAGTGGCTGTGTGAGTCATTGGGGGTCATTTCATCTTTCTGCCCCCATTTCTTCCTGAACAAAATGATGGAGTCTATTAAGCCTATTTGTATGTCTCCAAATGTTTCCATCCAATTCTGCCATCCCAGGAAGGTGGCATTCAAATGCAATTTGAAAGTGTTCCTCTTATGAAATTCCTGAATTGTAACGAAGTTGAGACTGTTTGCCAATGCCTTTTTGCGTTAGCACATGACCCTCTGTGCGGTATTTGGGTGAGGGCATCAGACAAAAAAACTGTCACATTAAATAGCTCTGCCAGCCACTTCAAGTGAAGGCACCATGCGTTGTAACAGATGAGGGCAAAGTACAACCAAGCCCAGCTGGATTTCCTAGCCTGTTAGCTTATCTGGCCAGATGACAGTGTCCAGCCCAAGGAAGGGTCACGCACAACTTTGGGTCCTACTCATCCAGCCTGCTAACTTTGGCAGAAGGAAGGGGGTGATGAGGGAGAGACAAGGCTGACCACTGGTGGGCCAACATCTGTGATGACGCTGAAGTCTGCCCTACCCCTCTTTCATCATCTACCCCTGTGCTCAGCACAGGATAGGAGAGAGAAATTGGCCAAGTCACTGTTTCCTTAAGCATACTGATGATCTGACCCTTCATTGCAGAGGGGAATGAAGAAAGGACTGCCCCCACACCCACCCACCCCCGCCCCTTCCCCCGTTCTGATCCAGGAATCTCTAGGGACAGAGACAGTATTTTTATCCATTCAAGAATTATCCTGATGTATAACTGATTCACTTTGTTATAAAGCAGAAACTAACACACCATTGTAAAGCAATTATACCCCAATAAAGATGTTAAAAAAAAAAAGAATTATCCTGGTTGGTTCTAAGATACATCTATACCCTGACAGGCAAGGGTCTCATGCAGGTGCTTCTAGCCTCTGTAAGCAGCTTCTGTCATTGAGGCTGAGGGCACATGGTCCAACTCTAATAGGTTTGTCTGTTCCACAACCTCAGGTTTCATCCAAGCCCGCTGAGAGCATGGTCCAAGTAAAGTGAGTGAAAACGAACAGAAGCCTTTCCACACTGCCCAGCAGGGTTCACATGGCGAGGTCCTTGGCTCCTGACTAAACTTAAAGGAAAACCTTCCCAGTGTCCAGGGCCCTGTGTCCTGCAGAGGAAGGAGAAGAGTACCCTCAAAGCCTCCACTGCAGAACCCACCACCTGGGCACCGCCAGGCTCTGCTGCAGAACCCACCACCTGGGCACCGCCAGGCTCTGCTGCAGAACCCACCTGGGCACTACCAGTCTCTGCTGCAGAACCCACCTGGGCACTACCAGTCTCTGCTGCAGAACCCACCTGGGCACTACCAGTCTCTGCTGCAGAACCCACCTGGGCACTACCAGTCTCTGCTGCAGAACCCACCTGGGCACTACCAGCCTCTGCTGCAGAACCCACCTGGGCACTACCAGTCTCTGCTGCAGAACCCACCTGGGCACTACCAGCCTTGACTTTTAGGTGGAACAGTGTACCTATAAAAGGAAACCTCATACCTCTGCAGAGAGAAAGGATAGCTGGGAGATGTTTCTGATGGCAACTTGGGGCCTTTGCTGCCACTGAAAACCCAGCTGATGTCACGCCTCATTCCTCGGGGGACCAGCCGACGTGCTTTTCTGAGGCTGGCTGTTGCCGGAGGAGGCTTGCCCATTGATATAACCACCAGCACCTCCAGCACCCAGAACCTTGTGTGGCCAGCTCCAAGCACCTTGCTGAGATCCTCTGTTTGGGGGGATAGCAATCCCAGGTCAGACCCCTAGACTCTCCCAGGGGCATCTTACGTGCCCCGTGGCTCTGTGGCACAGGTGCCCTGCAGTGTTCCTGTGTCACATGGACCCTGTCACCTTGTGCAATACTAAGGGGGCTACCTGTGGGTCTGATGCAGGGGATGCTGGCCCAGGCAGTCCTGTGTGAGCAGAGCATATGTCCCCCAAGCTCCTGTGTGAAGCTTGGAGAGTTCATAGCTGAACACTTCTAATGAGAGACAGCTGAGATGGGGAAGGAAGATCCAGCCACTGCTGAAAAGACAGTGACCAAGGTTTCGGGGTAAATGGGATGCCCAGCTCCTGAATCCAGTGCTAGTGAACTTGGCGGTTACAGACTCTCTGAAGGCCCACACATCCCATGTGGCTTGTTCAGCAGTTCCTTACCGAAGCCTGGGGGCTTGGGCTGGGAAAGGAGACTGTTGGCAGCTCCCACCCAACGGGCTGTCAAATGGGTTCCCACAGCTACAGGGTGGCCTAACGCTGGCCTTCAACAGACTCTTAAAGAGAACAATGAAATAAGGTTGATGGGAGATAAATATCAATGGATTACTCCCCTCCCCCACATACCAGCAGATCTATGCAAAGGCAAGTGTAGACATGCCCTCATATCTCGTATCACCTAGAGCATGGTTGTTGATTGGCTGGAAAATATGTGTGTGTGTGAGTTTTAAGCACAGTATCACCTGTCATGTCAGGGCATGCTATAGAAAAATAGCAAATATCTTTTGTATTGCTGAATAAAAAGTGGTAGTATCCTACTTGAACCCTGCCATACTTGACAATTGTCATATTAAAATAATTCTAATTCAGACTCAAAGGGCATGTGTATTGTTTAGTAAAATTAAGAAATAGAAATTAGGAAATCCATGGGCTGTGTTTATTTTGGCCTCTAAGCTAATAGTTAATTTTGAGTAAGTTGCACAACCTGTACATAATAATTTGCCTTTTCCCAAAATAAAGTCAGACTAAGTATCGTTATCACTTACTGGTAAAATATAAGGCATCATACTTTTACAGAATGACTGTGGAAATTTAGGGGTTTAATAATAATTGAATTACAACCTAATATCTTACAATTGGTAGAACTGTTCTTCTATAATCTGAAATAAATCTTGTAATAATTTGTCACTCAAATGAAGGGTGTTTCTTTTAGTGGTGCTGCACAGATGAAAGATAAAGGAGATAATGCAATCTCAGTATTCCACAGCAAAGCAACTATATCCTCATAGCATCCAAAGGACAATAGGGGTCATCAGGTCTAATCTCAGTGTTAAATGGAGAGAGAGGCTTAGAGAGGTTGAGCACTTGTCCATGGCTACACCGGGAAGTTTCTTTACAGCATACTCCATTTCTCAGTATAGCTGTAAGGACAAAACCAAACTCCCTTACAAGATACATTATCAAACATAGAGTAAGTAATCTAAGATAGGACTCTAATCACATTCTCTTTCTCTTTCACATATTCCCAATACCTTTCTTGTACAGAAGAGTATCTACTCTATGGTCCAAAAGGAGTGAAAAATTTTGCTCCTAAAATTCTCCAGTGGAAAGTCTGTATTGATATCTAAGACTGACCTTTATCAATTCACCAGTGAATGAATAAGTATTTTGATGTACTGAAATACATAAGAATATAAGTTAGCACCAACTGTAAGGAAGGGATTCCGGGGAAGAGATACCAATATTACTGGGTACTCTTGTTCCAGACACCTTGCTATGAGGATTTTAAAGTATTTGATTTATTTTAATATCTTCACCCTGTAAAGTAGGTACTCTTACAGATAAAGACACTGGGGCCCAGAGAGGGGAAGAACATTCCCTAATGTTACTTACGTGGTAAAGGCAGGATTTAATTTCAGGCTAACCTAACTTGACCTCTTTATTTACCCATATGTGCAACATATATGCAGACGGATATATGTTCAAAGGAACACACATAGTAAGTGATGGGCATTACAGATAATACCCATCATGACACTTCAGAGGAGAGATCATTGATACCCCCTCAGAATGAATCAATGATGAAACCTGTCGATTAGAGTGGTCAGGAAACAGGCTGCACTGAGAGTGGGATGAACTATGTCTTGAGGAATGGGCAGGTTTTGATAGGTAGATATGACAGGGAAAGACATTTTACTTTGGGAAAATAGATCCTAGCAGGGGATGCATAGTAAAGAGGCACGAGTAGATCGTCTTGGCTAAAAAGGAAGGTTTCTTTTGGGAAGTCATGAAACAAGATCAGAAGAAGCTTGGGTTTGGACTCTTAAAAACTTCGATGCCAGGGTAAAAGGTTTGGATTTGATACTTTTGGTAAGAGTAGCCTGAAAAAAAAAAAAAAAAAGTTACTTGGAAAGAGATTAGAGAACCAGAGGAAGGAGACAGGGAGAGTTTTTCGGATTTCACTATGATCGTCCAGGCGGTGGTAATGCTGATGGTAGTGATATAATGAAAATAGACGAAAAGGAACTTACAAGATAAAGCAAGCACTGTTCCAAGGAGATGTGGTGACTGATTGTAAATCATTTCAGATATTATTCCAGGTGGAAGGACCTGGAATAATAAAGGTTGTCCAATTTGTTTTGCTTAGATTCACTTGTTGACTGCTCAGTTGTCAAAGGCTTGCTGTACACTTGCTTCTGTTCTGTTCTCTGGAGAGATAACAAGTGAACCAGATAGCTATACACTGTGCTGCTAGGGGACTTACCTTCTAGTGGATGATCCGAGGGCTATGGCTTAGGTTGACAGGAGTCGGGGGCGGGGGGAAGCTCACAAGGGAGTTTTGTTAAGAAGATAATTAGTTGGAGGTGAGATTAAGGTGGCCCAGGTTAAAATGTAGGTGAGGCAGGTGATTAATAAAGAAATATCTTAGTAGGGAGATCAGAGTTAGAAAGAGAAATTAGAAAGCCCTATGGGAGAAGTAATCAGGTATCAAATCATTTCCAAACTACGAACTGCTCTCTTCACAATGACCATACACATGCCCTCTGAGTCTGCTGTTATCATTAGTTTTATCCCATTTTCTGAACCCACATTTCTTTCGTGCACTTTTTGGTGTCGCTAAATTTTTGCCTATCAAGGAAATGTAAGATTTGAATAATTCTATTCGTTTGTAGCACAGGAAGATGTCCAACTATGTTTGACTGCTTTAGGAGAGTTGTGAAATATTTTTATTCCATGAAATTCTTTAGGGCAGTGATTCTCAAAATTTAATGTGCACATAAATCACCTTTGAATCACGTTAAAATGCAGCTTCCGATTCTGTATATCTGGGATGGGGCCTGCAGTTCTGCAGTTCTAAATTCCTAGGTGCTGCTGCGTGGTCCTCAGATCTAACCTTGAAGGCCTGGCATCAGTGTTTTATTAAATCTCACATTGCCCTCTGCCATTGATGATATTGAAAACTACTGTTTGCATCTTGTAGGTATAAACATATTAGTACAAAGATGATAAAAACGTAGGAACTTAAACTTCGTGGGAGAAAAGGCATGTCCAAATTTTGCTATATAGCCAAGAATAAGAGATCAATGACCAAAAAGAAGGGCAGACATGTTACAGGAAGTGACTTCCAAATTGGGTGGTCCAAGAAAGTTTCACAGAAAAGAATGCTTTTGAGCAGTTCAGGATTATGGAGGAATAGAAGGAGAGGAAAAAAATAATCAGAGTTAGAAGATAACATCAGTGCCGTATTATTTTGATTATTATAGATTTGTAACACATTTTGATATCTTAATGCAAAGCCACCCCTCATTATTCTGATCTCTCAAAATATTTTGTTTGTTGTTTTGTTTTGATTTTATGTGAGCCTTAGATCATCATTAACTTTCAAGAAAAAATGTATTGAGAACCATAGAATTGCATTAAGTTTAAGGATTATTTGAGGAGGTATTGCCATTTCTCTAATGTTAAGTCTTTCTGTTGTTGTGTTTCTCCATTTATTATAGTCATTATGCTCTTCAGTAGAAGTTTACAGTTTTCTGGAAATAGTTTCCTTTTTGGGCAGATTTTTTCTTAGCTATTATATGTATTTTTTTGCTTACTGTTATTAATGATTTGGAGACTCTTACTTTTGCATGCCTAGTATTACCTCTGCTTTTGGGAAAAATACCCTCTAGTTAGGAACTATCCTTTCTTCAACTTGTATCTCCAAGCATTATAACTACTACAGTTTATTTCCCTATTACAGGGAATCAGTGATTTCTGATACACAGGAAAAAGTCCTGGAGTTTGCATACTTAACATGTACATTTATTTCATATATAATAAGCTTACTAAGCTTTATTACTTTCAAAAGATTCTTTTGAGTTTTTCACATAAATAATGACATCTTAAGATTGCCATAATAAATTTCTCATTCATACTTCATTTATTTTTCTTACCTAACTGCATTGGCTAGAACTGCATATAATGCTTAATCAAAATATTAATGTGAATGCCTTTGTCTTCTGTTTTGTTTTGTCTTCTGTGGTTTTATATCCAGATCAATGTTAATAAGTCATTATTTTATCTTCTCTATCAAGTTAGTTGGATATGTGTGTTTAATTTTGATTAAAAAAACAATAATTCTGGATCACAATTGGTCCCTGATGACTCAATTTTTTGAGTCCTGACTTCTAGTTTTGCTTCTTCTCTTGAATTTTTCAGGACAAACATATGGGTGGCATTTTAATTTTAGCCCTCAGGTTTCTGAAATTTTTTTTTTTTTTTTTTTTTTTTTGGCGGTGTTTTTTTTGTGGTACACAGGTCTCTCACTGTTGTGGCCTCGCCCGTTGTGGAGCACAGGCTCTGGATGCACAGGCTCAGTGGCCATGGCTCATGGGCCTAGCCGCTCCGCGGCATGTGGGATCTTCCCGGACCAGGGCACGAACCCGTGTCCCCTGCATCGGCAGGCGGACTCTCAACCACTGCGCCACCAGGGAAGCCCAGATTTCTGAGATTTTTATACACACATTAAAAAACATGTTAAGGTATAAAAATATTGGGTCACAAGTTTTTCTTATAAAAAATCTTTAAATAGTTGCTCCACTGATGCTGCCTTTTACAGCAGTATGAAGCTGGGATGAGTTTGTTTCTTTGTAGAATAATCATTTCCCCCCTACCTGAATGGCAGAGAGATTTACTGCCATCTCTCTCTGGTCTCAAATCAAAAGATGTCCAGAAAAGGACACATCAGCTAAGCTGCAGTTAAGTCCTCAGGCCTGGGCACTCCCATGGAACTTGGTGTGATGATACGTTGCGTTATCCAGGTAGCTCCTGCTTTCCCCAAGCATGCTTGGGTGTTGGTATGTTTATAGAAACAGATAGGGACCTAAAAGTCTGCCTGGTGGTGGGTAAGATAAAGGGAAGAGGCTCAATCTGAGCTACACCTTGAGATATGATAAGTCTGCCAGGCCAAGGAATGGTAGATGGAAACAAATCACTCAAAGAAACAGCATGAGTGCATAGCACAGAGACGGAAAAGCAGGCCGTTTCACATAAGTAATCCAGAGGGCACATGGAGGGAATAGCTGGAGCTGAGGCTGGCAAGTAGGATGGGTCAGTTGCAGCAATACCTTAAGAAAAATGGGTGTTATTCTGAGGAAACCAAACCAAATGAGGAATCATTAAAACTGAAAAAGTATCATCAGACCTGTGATTCAGATTTATTACACTGGTGGTCCACACAGAATTTGAGGGCAGGCCATTTGGAAGCCGAGATGAGAAGTGAAGATCTGGAGTTGGGCAATGGAACTGGATCAGGGACAAATGAAGAACATGGTTTGGTGTTTGAATTGACAAGAGATGTAAGAAATGTGGAGGCCGAGTGAGACAGAGGAAGCAAGATGACTCCTGTTTTTCAGGAGTATACAGAGGCTGTCCAGGAGACAGTTGTAAATAGGAAGTCTCCAGGTTAGGAGAAAACTCTGGGCTGGTGAAATAGAACTGGGCACGTGTAAATGGGAGACAGTGAGGTTATTCAGAGAGATTATGAAAGGTGGAGCAAGAAGTGGAAGTGGAGGCCAAACGCCACAAAGAAATTGGTTGAGTCAAGGGCTGAAAACATGCTTAGGATTTGCAAGATAAGAAATTATTAGCGACCACTGTTTGCGGACTTCCAGTTCAGTTGGAGTAGAAGCCAAGTAACAAGGATTTGGGGAGAAATTAGGAAAGAGGCCTTGTGTTCTTCTAGAAGCCAGAGGCAAAGGGAAAAGAGAAGTGTGTAGGTAGCTGATGTAGAGTTAGGAATTTTGTTTGCTTGATTTTTAAGGATGGAACTGAGGAAGCAAGTCCTCAAATTAAGTTGGGCTTATCCTGAATCTCCAAGTTATTTTTTATTCTATTTCCTTAACTGAACCATAGGATCTGCCTACATTTCTACTAATTTATCTTTTCTTCTTTATTTATCTTTTATCTTCTAAATATCTACATTTTGTCCAGAAAGTTGTTCAATTGTATTTTAACACTTTCCATCTTACTGATCCTACTTGATAGGGAAAACCAGAATTTCACTGAAATCAGTAACCTAGAATTGGAAGACATCTTAGATCAATTTGTCTAAACTACTCTCCCAAAGTTGTAATTCCCTTTCAGCATCCTTAACATATTTCTAGTGACAGTAAACTGCTACTTCAAAGGGAAGCCAATCACTTTGGTTGGACATACCATATCTAACAGCATGTCTGTGTAAATTCAGCTGGGATATGTTTAGCTGCAAGCAATAGATGATTCTAGTTCAAAACTGTTTCAACAAAGACGAAAATATACTATTTCATCTAATAGGAAGTTCTCAAGTAGGCAAGTTTCAGAGTTTGTAAAATCAGTGTTTCAACACAATATCAAAACCCCGGATTTTTCCATCTTTTTATTCTTGTATGCTTAGTGTATCAGCTTAGCCCCCCCTCATTGTCACAAGATAGCTGCCAGTACTCTGGGCGTCACATGCAATCATTAGACATCTAGCAGAATGAAACAGCACATACCCTGTTTAATATTTTTTTGTTGTTATTGAGGATACCTTTTTTCAAAAGCCCTCAGGAGACTTCCACCTCAGCATCACATAATAGCAAAGAATGTAGACAATGAACTACATGGCCTGGGTTTGTATTCTAGTTCTTATTTTGTACTTCCTTAGGCAAGTACTTTTAGCCTCTCTAGCTCAGTTTTCTGAGCTGCAAAAGTTACTCACAAAACCTACCTCGTAGGGTTGTTGTTGGAATTAGCACTCATATATATAAAGTACTTGGAAAAGTGCCTGGCGTGCAATAAGTGCTCAGTAAGCGTTCATTATTATGCATTCAACAATCCTAATTGAGCTACATGCCCATCCCTTAATTAGTCACTGGAAAAGGAATGGGGTTACTATGATTAACTTTGAAAGCTTAATATTTATCCTTGAAATGTGGGCTAAAGATGTGCATCTATATACAGATATATGAATAAAACAGGCTCTACTGACAGGGAGAGGAGAAGATGGCTCTTGGGGAGGCAACCAGTAGTGTTGACCACACAATGCACAACTTGCTATTTGCTTTCATTCCATTCATTATCAGTTTGCAGGCTTTGGTAATGTTGGGAAAAGGGACTGGAGGGAAAGACAATATCATGCTGAATATATATTAGTGATATACTGAAATACACACATTCTAAGTAGATTCATGCTTGAATCCTACTAAATGAAACCTGAAAGTATATATTTAAAATACCTAACGATTAGTTACAACATCATCCCAAACAGCAGTTTAAAAGAACTTATATTTGTACATCAATTTGCAAAGCTGTATTTACCTTTTCTAATTTAATTCTCACAGCAACCAGGTGATGTATGAAGGATCGGTACAATTACCATCTTGCGGACGATGAAATTGAGGCTCTTTGATATCTACTGGGGGACTTCCCTGGTGGCACAGTGGTTAAGACTCCCTGTTCCCAATGCAGGGGGCCTGGGTTCTGTCCCTGGTCAGGGAACTAGATCCCACATGTATGCTGCGACTAAAAGTTCGCATGCCATAGCTAAGGAGCCCACGTGCTGCAGCTAAGGAACCTGTGAGCCACAATTAAGGAGCCGGCAAGCTGCAACTGAAGAACCCATGAGCCACAACTAAGGAGCCCGCCTGCTGCAACCAAGACCTGGTGCAACCAAATAAATAAATAAATAAATAAATAAATAAATAAATAAATAAATAAAATATTTTTAAAAAGGAAATAAAAACTTTTTAAAAAAGTAAGAATTCAGAAATCTAGTGAGAGGTTTTTTTTAAAAATAAATTTATTTATTTATTTATTTTTGGCTGTACTGTGTCTTCAGTGCTATGCGCGGGCTTTCTCTAGTGTGACAAGCGGGGGCTGCTCTTGGTTGCAGTGCGCGGGCTTCTCACTGCGGTGGCTTCTCTTGTTGTGGAGCACGGGCCTCTAGGCGTGCGGGCTTCAGTAGTTGTGGCTCGTGGGCTCTAGAGTGCAGGCTCAGTAGTTGTGGCGCACGGGCTTAGTTGCTCTGCGGCATGTGGGAACTTCCCGGACAAGGGCTTGAAACCGTGTCCCCCGCATTGGCAGGTGGATTCTTAACCACTGTGCCACCAGTGAAGTCCTAGTGGGGGCTTTGGATACAGAGGTAAGAAGTAGCAGAATTCACACTTAAATTCCTGTCACCCATGTCGTAGTAAGAAGTCTTTCTCCTCTATCAGTGCCTTTCTTATGCAATAAAGACATTGTGAAATGCTTTCTTCAGTCACAATTAGCAGTGGCTCATTCCAATCTTACAGCCAAAAGTTAAATATAATATGCCAAGTATATGCCAGAATATGTGAGCACAGAGCTGGCCATGACACTTTTAGCACCACTTATTCTCAGAGACGTGAACACACACATTTACGTGTCACTATTCTACTGAGGGTTATCTGGAATCTTTTATTATTATGAACATTCTTTCTTCAAGTGCTCAGTGTTAATTGCTAACTTCTAATTTTTTAAAACACCAAAATTGGCACTGGGCTGTTTGGAAATCTGATTGCAGAGAATATGATCTACGAGAAAGCTTTTCACAAAAAGAACTGATCACCTAAGAAAACAGTTGCATCCCAGAAAGGTAAAATTTGGATAAACCTTCATTTAAAGCCATGTAAAATTGCCAGTCACTTACATCTCTTCTTTAAAAAAAAAAAAATCTTCATAATCAATGGAATGGGGTGGTTAGTGACCTTTCAAAAACGTTAATTATGATTTTATTAGAAAGTGTTTGGTATGTTTTATAAGACTGCTGTAATCATTGTTACTTACATCATGATATGCTCAATGTTTCTGCCAGAGACTCCAGCTGGGGCCCCTGCCCTCCGGACACCTGGTTAAATGCTTCCGCACCCCATTTCCATGGTTTGTGACAGTCCAGAGGGCTCCTTGTGATTTCTAGAACTCACCCTTTTATGATTTTCTTTGCCTCTATGCTCCAAGATCCAACATTATTGAGGGTCTGCTCCAAATGAATCAGGTATGAGGGCCCAGTCTCTTCACTGGTTTCTAAAACAACAAAAAAGAAAAATAAACCCCAAATCATTCACTCTTAACATTTCATGAGTTAAATAACCCTACTGAGGATTTGGGCAGTCACAGGGTCAGGCTACACTGAGAATCATGCAGACTCCCACTGTCAATTCCTGTCTGGAATAAATGGAATATTATTCCTCCCTTCCCAGACACACCAGATCTCCTCACCGCCAAGGTCCCACGTTCTCACTTTTTATTTCTGGGCACTGGTCAGGGTATTTTCTCGTACTCTTCTCTTTCTAGGAGGAAATCAGGTATCAACGGCTAGTAATAAAGAGTATTTTCCCAGTTCTTTACATTTGTAATTCACCTTGTCTAGTATCTGAACCATAGCTTAAGGTATAAACATATTATTAAAAGTTTACTTGGCCCAAATTTTCTCCCATTCTTTTCCCAGGTGAAACCGTACACTAGACCAGAGGCTGTCAAACTTTGGCCTGAGGGTCAAATCTGGCCACACCCATTTGTTACCTTTTTTTTTGGGGCTTCCTTTTTAAAAAAATTCTATTTTATATTGGAGTATAGTTGATTAACAGTGTTGTGTTAGCTTCAAGTGTACAGCAAAGTGATTCAGTTACACATATATCTATTCCTTTTCAAATTCTTTCCCCATATAGATTGTTACAAAATATTGAGTAGAGTTCCCTGTGCTATACAGGAGGTCCTTGCTGATTATTTTATATACAGTAGTGTGTACATGTTAATCCCAACCTCCTAATTGATCCCTCCCCCCCACCTTTCCCCTTTAGTAACCATAAGTTTGTTTTCTCTGTCTGTGCATCTGTTTCTGTTTTGTAAATAAGTTCATTTATATCATTTTTCTAAATTCCACATATATGAGGTACCATATGATATTTGTCTTTGTCTGTCTGACTTACTTCACTTAGTATGATAATCTCTAGGTCCTTCCAAGGCTGGTTTCACACTCATGAAAACTGTCGAGTTGAATAGTTGCGACAGAGACCATGAAGTCCACTAAGCTGAAAATATTTATGACCTGGCCCTTTACAGAGGAAGTTTGCCTTAGTTGCTTTAGGCAAGTCTGTTAGCGGTACTTTACCTGAACCTAAGGCTTTACTGTTCACAAAATTTTCATACACTATTTATCTTGATCCTCTAGCACCTCTGGAGGAGATGCTATTCTCCTCATTTTACAATGAGAAAATTGGCAAGTGCCTAGCCCATGATCACACAGGTAGTATGTGAAAGAGTTGGGATTAGTACAAATTCATCTGTTCATACCCTCCAAAGGTTGCCCTGTGGCGAGCAGGGGAACCAATCTGCCATCGAAAGAGGAGAGACCCACTTATCTTTCAGCTCCCGTGGTTGAAGAGGGGTCATTTTTGTTTGGCCCTACTCCATTTGCTCCTGAATTCTTGAGGTAAACTTGCTGGCTCAGTTCCCCTCCCCTAACCTATTAGCGGGCAGGAGAATCTAAAATGGAGATGAAACAACTGCAGATTATAGCTTTTTAACTCTGCACTCATCTGGAGCAGGATTAGAAGGCATGGAAATGCCCCAGAGTCCAAGAGCTAGACGTGGATGCAGAGGTACCTCAGAGCCCAGCTGCTGCTTTGGCTTGGTTCTGCCCCTGGTTGGGACTGTTGGCTTGGCCTTCTCACTCTGAATTCAGTGCTCTTTCCACTATATTAAGCATACTGCTGAGTAATGATGGCACAAATGAATGATTATTTTGGTTTCTAAAAGTGGCCACTATCAATTCCTTCCCTCTTTGTAGTTGCGTGATACTCCTCACATCAAGTGGGTGACACAGTCTAATTCTTTTCCGCTTGAATATGGGGACAGGTTTGAAGTGGAAGTGCCATGCTGGGACCTCTGACACTAGGGTATAAGAAGCTGTGGGTCTCTTGGAAGGCTCACCCTGAGATACTCTCTCTCAGAAACTAGCTGTCATGCTGTGAGAAACGAAAGCCACATAAGAGAGGCTGTGGACAGGTGTTCTAGTCCAAGTCCCCCGCTCATCTCTCAACCAACAGCCAGCATCAAGGTCCAGCCATGTGAGAGCTCCATCTTGGACAGTCAATCCACTAGAGGCTTTGGACGACTGCATGAGACATCTCGAGCAGGAGGTACCCAGACAACCCATAAAATTGTGGAAGTTAACACATTATTGTTTCAAGCCACCACATTTTTCATAGACCTTTGCAGCTACAGATAACCAAAAAAATGTTTAGGAATAAAAAGATAATTTAGTTATATATAAGAAAAATGAACATATTTTATGAAACCAGTCAAATCAACCAAGGAACCCATTGTCCAACTACAATCAGAAAAAAGAATCCCCTAAAGTTAATGTGACAAAACAAGGTTTCAGATTCCTTTTGCCTCTTTTACTCCTTTGGGGGAAGAGGTGGGGATGTGAGTACAGGTGAGGAGTGAGAGGTCTGCAGGAGGGAAGAGGTTCTTTTAGAATAGTAATGTCTCAAGGTTATGTTCATTGTTAGCAAGAGAAAGTTTCCTGTTGTAGAGACTTCAGGCATAAGAATCTTATCGTACTGCTCAGGAAAATTAAAGAGGTATAGAACAAAAATTTCAAAACACCTCCCCAGGACAGAACCAAGAATGAGGATCTCCAAAACTTTGACTTAGAGGAGTAGGTCCTTGCTTGGGGGAAGGACTAAGGGGTCGAGGAGAGAAGAGGAATGTTGGAGAGACTCCAGGAACTCGAACTCGTGGGTTTTCATCTGAGGCTGGCTGTGTATGCCCTGAAAGGCAGTCCTACAGGAAGAGAGAAGAAATAGTTTGTTCTATCTGCTGTTCTGGCTAATAAAAATAAGACTGTCTAGGCACCTCACAGTGAATTGTGTCCACACTATGATCTCATTAGTGTCTGGATTTGAATGAACTTGTTTTCCTCACAGCAAGAAGGGTGTCCATCTTGTGGAATGAGGGGCAACTGAAAATGTCTTCCTTCGACTTTAGAAGAAACAAGGAAGTCCCAACACTGTTTACTGAGTTTTGAAAATGTGTGTGCGTGCGTGCGTGCGTGCGTGCGTGTGTGGAAGAACGAGGTCAATTCTCTGGAACAATAAGTTTCAGCCCTTGCTTTTTCAACATTTCCCATCCTCACCGCAAGCTCCTTGCTTTTACTTTCTCTTTCTCCCTCCCCCTTCACGCTTGGTATGCCATTCACCCGTCCACATGTATTCTGCACTTTCTCCCCAACTCTGCACAGGAAAGCTGATTTACAAGAACTTTATCAATGGACTCCCCTGCCCTCCAGCTCTGGTTGACATCAGCCAATGGGGAGCCCTGGAAACAGATTGAAGGGAGGGGGAAAAAGTGAGATCAGTGTATTTATTCCCCTGACTTTCTCTCTGCAGAGTCACCTTGGGCCAATGATGTCCCTTGTCTAAAGCTCTGAGCTCCCCTCATGACAGCCCTCTCTGTATGACTCTCTCATTTTGGGTCCCAGGAAGCACTCCCTACCCTCCTTTCTTGGGTCTAGGTCTGATAACAGCTGTGCTTTCATCATCCCAGAGTGCTGTACTAACCCTTGTGGCTTCCCCACAACTCTGTAAATAGTCTCTTCATTAAATTTCATGAAATGATCCTAATTTGAGCACGCCATCTATTCCCTACTGAGAACCTGACAGATTTCTACACTATTGGTTATTTACATTTTAATATAAATTTGCTCAAGGTTTTTCTCTACACCGTTTTTGATTTTAAGTCCAACCATAGCACACCAGAAGAGCTTTGGTCCCTATGAATTTCAAGGATAAACAATCAGACGGAGTTTGCTTTGGTGGGAGAGGAAAGGGCAAGAAAATTTAAATCTGACCCTCATGAATCACACCCAGAAGGAGTCTTCCACTTATTCGAACACTGATTTCATATAGTACCCTGCCCCTTACTTCCATTAAAGCATTAGGTTAGGTGAGGGTGGACAGCTAGTTCCCTCCTTCCTGTTGCACTTGAGATGGAAAATGAATACATGGAGATGCAGGGGCTGGAGGAGGGATGGAGGTGGATTGGGAAGGGGGCACACCAAGACAAACCTTTTCTCTTCTGTGATTGTGCTAAGATCAGCCATTACTCTAACACACAGCATCTAGAGGTGGAAAATACAGGTTTTCAATGTGATTTCTGCCTTCTCTGTCATAATTCTTTTAACCAATTTTAAAAATTTAAGTATAGTTGATTTACAATGTTGTGTTAGTGTCAGGTGTACAGCAAAGTGATTCAATATACATGTATAGATCGATACAGGTATATCTATTCTTCTGTTGTAACTCTGTTAGTTTTAAAACCACTGTGTTTTCACAGAATTTGGGTGATGTTGGCGATGCTGTTAAAGCTTATCCCGAATAATTTCTGAGTTTTTCAGTTGAAGACTGCCTCAGCAGTTCACAGGAAAGACAGAGATTTGATCACATTGGTCACTGTTCTTCCAAAGTCTCCAGTGGCCCTCTATTGCTTCAGGTGTAACGTCGAACCTTAGCCTGGCATTCAAATTCCCAACATCTGGACCTAGGCTTTCTTGTCAGCCTTACTCCTATTCCTAGCCCCTCTTCCATCTCTGGTCCCATTATTCTTCAGCCAAATTAAGCAACTCCATCATTTCCAAGCATGCTGCAAAGTTCCCACCTTGTACGTGGTCCACCTCAGGGCGTTTGCTGAGCTTTTCTGCCAGCTCAGTCCATTCCTTTACACACCCAGCCCTCCCACTGGCTAGTGAGCTCTTGTAGGAAAGGGCGCTTGATTTTTTCATTTTGTGCCTCTCTCCTGCACAGCACGTGTACCTTGCACATTCTAAGTATCCTGAAAAGAGCTTGTGGAGTACATTAAAGTAGCTGATCCAAATGGCAACTTTTCAGGAACTGTTTCTGATTTTCTTTGTTTGAGAAGAACAGACAAAGTGAAGGCTCAGAAATGAGAGACATAAGCAGCAAGGGTTCTGTATTGTAGGACAATCCTTAACTCTTCTCTCTCAAAGCAACATCTATTTGTCTATCAAGAGATTCATCTCCATCTCTCTGGGAGACCACATTCATGCACACCGCTAAGGATAGGGATTCAGTCTAGATGAAAAAGAAATCTTCAGTATTGCCATTTGCCGGTGGTAAGTGCTCATTAAATGCAGACTCCACTGAAGATTGATAATGTGTAAGCTTTCAAGGTGTTGCCAGGGAGGGGACACTTTCTTTCATAGTTTCTCCATATTTACTTAGGTAAAGAAGTAAGACAGTTGGATCCAGGAGAGAGCCAGAAAATGGAGAGAGAGAAATGAAAGTTTAAACCATTTCCTTTTTCTGATTGGGAAAATGTACTCTTCTGGTGTCTGATGTTCCAAAGAGATTCCTTCAGCAAGGAGTTAAGGTTAGATGTGGCCCAGTGCCTAGCAAGGTCCAGTGGGAGGCCAAAGGAAGGCAGTGCATGAAGCAGTGTGGAAAATGTTAGTTCCAAACTTTAGTTGTTCCCCCAGGATGGGCCCCAGCTCTAACATTTACCCTGTGCCTTATAATAGCATTTGGGGAATCATTAAAAGCTTTTGGTATCACTGTTTTAATTAAGAGTGAAAGTCCTATGTGGACCAGACACACGGAGACTCTGTTACGAGTGGTCACTGGGGAGAAATGGAATGCCAAGTAAATGCAGGCTCTTGGCTACAGAGTCCTAGAACCCCTTATTTAGAGCATGTTTGAAAAGATTACTTCATCTAGCCAGGACAGTGAACTTGGTACACTAAAATGAGAGGTGGGATGTTCTCTGGAAATCTGTATCTGTATCCATATCTGTAACATTTCTGTCCATTGAAATACTGGAAAAAATAGTCAGATGATAAAAGAGTTTACATTTCTTGATATAGATTGCAAAAGTGTGCTGACATTGGATATGTGAAAAGCTAGACTTAAATCTTAGAATATGACTTATGACTGCATCTGCCACATTTGGAGCCTTAATTTTTAAGCTTCGTCCTCAGATCCCTTGCTTATGTAATATACGTGAAATGCCAATACCTTCTTTCAGGATATTGTGCAACTGATTTGCTTTATTGACAAACAGGACTTTGAAAGTATACTTTCTTCAGGTTATTCTACCTCTCCTCACCTTTTATGATAAACAAAGCAACACATTTTTCAAATCCCTCCCCTCATTCGTTATAATACACGATGCTGAATGAGCAGATTCTGTAGCCCAACTCCACTCTTTCAGCTTTGGAGGGGATCCAGGGATATTTACTTTAAGTACAGTGCAATCTTACTATAATAAAATACTGTATGTGAAACATTTCCCAATAACTGCTTACATTAGGATGCTACGTACTTAGCCATTACCAATCTACCCAGGGTACACTATATCAGAGAAAACACTAAACTTTAACTGTTTCCTCCTTTGGGAATCTGAGAGATCACTTTGCACAGATTAATGTGTTATATATTCTATGCTCTGTAAAAATGGCACTTGAATACTGATTTTAGTATGCTTGCCCGTTGTCGACAGCTATGCCACAAAGACAGGGATACAAACACAAACATGTGATTGTTCTATATATATTAAGAGAACACATCGGCATGCTAAAAAAAAAAAAAAAAAAGAAATTTACGTACAAGTTTGCACGCCCAGCAGTACCACGTTCAGGAAATACCTCCAGAGCTGCAGACACTAGTGTGTTAATGCCTTTGATTACTTTCATATGGTACACTTGGAACTGTTAAAACACAGCTGCCACACATCAGAAGGTACTAGAAACAATCTGTTGGACAATACAACAAAATCGCAGTAAATGAATTTCAGAAATACCCCATGCTAGTTACTAGGGGATGATTTACATAAAAAAGGAGAAAAAGCAAAAATTTTAAAAGTGCCAAACACATCAGGAAATGTCCCCAAAAGTCAGTGGTCTTTTTGGTCTTTAATATCCCTTCAAGATATCCCTCTGCTATATGCTTAGTGGAAAAAAAATATGTATAGACAACCCCCAATATTGGTTAATATAGTCTCTTTCCCCTCAAGATTATTTCGTTCGTTAATAGCAAAACTTGACAGCTTTGGAGGACCAATTATTATCCAAAGGTAGAAAAATCACCTTGCTGGGACAAATCTCAGGGGCTGCATTGGTTTCTATCCCCAGCTTCTAAGTGCTGTGACAGCTAATCTAATGTAGGCAGTTACCTATTCTATTCTTAAAATTTTCCAATGAAGATGATTCAGCAGCGTGTCTTAGAAGCTCATATGGTGTCAAACTACCCACCTAAAAGGACTTGGAAAATATTAGACAGCAATCCCAGTGGGTATACAAAGTTGCTAAAACACAAGACAGGAACTTGAATTCTGCCTGAAACGGAGTCTCCTGTTACAAATATCTTTAAAGCAGGCACAGTTTTGATGATCAGAGTTTCCTCAAAGTATACAGATGGCTTTAGTGTTCCTATAGAGTAGAAGGTTATCCTACGCACTGCTGATAGATCACAAATTCTCATTAGTGATGTGTCATTTTTTTTTTTTTTTTTAGTGGTACGCAGGCCTCTCACTGTTGTGGCCTCTCCCGTTGCGGACATGAATTTGAAAATGATTTGTCAATGCATATAAGCAAATTATATACTAAGTTTGAAGCAGAAGTTTTCCTGGTTCTCATTTACCTAGAAAATGAGTAAGATAAAGAGTCTAGAGATACTGTTTTTCATGTTGACCTGTAGTGAGTAATTCCCCCCCGCCATTGCAGAGAAATTGCCAATGAATGTTTAAAATTAATTGATTCAACAATTCTTAAGGAGTACTTACTATATGCTAGGGAATGCACCTGGGAATAAGACAGACAAACAAATGTCTTAAACTTTGGGATACCTACATTTTGTTGGAGAGAGACAGGCAATAGACAAGTAACTAAAAAAAAAAAAAAAAAATCAAACAAGATAATTTCAGCTAATGATAAGTGTCATTAAAAACATAAAACTACGTAATATGAGAGTGTGTCTGTGGGTGGAGAGAAAGCCTCTCTGAGGAAAAGGAATTTAAGCTGAGATCTGAATGACAAGAAGAAGCCAACTTTGCAAAGCCTTGAGGGAGAACATTCCAGAGAGAGGAAAGAGCAAATGAAAAAACCCTCAGGTAGAGCAAGTTTGGCATGTTCAGGGGACAAATAAGGCCAGTGAGGAGTGAGGCCTCTTCATGACGGGAATGATGCATCTTTATTTAAGCAGTCTGCATATTTTTGGATTTTAGAGTTTGAGCTCAAAAAGGTAATAAGCCCTTTTCAGATACTGGAAACCATTTCTGATCATAGATATAATAGTTTTTGCCTGCTCTCCCAATTGTCAGAGAATAAATGTGTTTTCTCAGAAGTAAGATCTATGATCCCCTGGGTTTTGCTGGCTCTTGCTGTGGCTTGTGAATGCTGGATGCCAGGCTTCTACAAAGTCTCCACCTTCCTGTGCAGTCATCTCTGGAGGTCCAAGGTCACATATGCTCACAAATAAACCCATCCCGTACCATGAGGCTCTGCGATCACCTTCTCCCACGGTCGTGGCTGCTTCTATGGGTACTGCCCCATCTGCTGGCCCTACTGAGCCCCTAGGCCTGAGGTCACCTCTGCTGGGTATGGCTCCTTCACTGCCTTGGGACAGCACCAACACCTTCAAAAGGCACCAAAGACCTGCACGTCCACAACCCCCTGGAATGACTTAAATGCCAGGGATTTCTACAAAGTAGGGAGGAATGCCCCCTTTTGTGACACTGCCCTGGTTAGGGGCTCACAAACATGGCTACTTGTGACCACTGTCTTACAGTTCAGTGACAGTCCTTTCAAGTCCTACTGACAATGCCACCAGTTTCCTGTCCCCCTACCACCAGCTTCAGACTCCTACACCTGTGCATGAGGTTCTAGCCAGGAGAGCAAATGCAGTGGGGATCAGCACTCTGCTCTCAGAACTATTCCTCTCCCCCAACTGTAGATGCTTGGTGTCCAGCTCTCTGTTCCCCTATATTCATCTCTGTCTTTGGAGTCATTCAAATATGAGTTTGACAAGCCCATTCTTTCCAATTTCCCCATATGCCAGACATGCCAGATCCCCAGTAGTAGACATAACTTTGTCTCAGTTTGCTATCCTCCGCCCTTCCCTGTGTATCCATGTTATCTCTGTCCAAGTCTCCATCTCCTCTGGGTTCAACTGTCAGGGTCACTCTCACGGTGGAGCCCAGCAATGCATGAGCTTGCCCTTTGCTTAGGTCCCTGGAGCAGCTTATGGCAGCCAGGATACCTGAGGATCTTTTGGCCTCTCCTGTGAGGAGATGACCTCCATCAATTTCAGGATCTTTTCCGGGCCTGCAATAACTTTTTTCAGTCATGGATATGACATTTTCTGGTTCTAAAAAGTTATTTTCTGGGCCTTTTGTGTCCTTTACGACTGGCAGCTGTTTGGGGCTGCAAAACAGTGCTATGCATGTACTGTCGGGCCAGATGGAAGGGCTAATTCCCCAGGCTATTGCTCCAGCCACACATTCTTTATGCTTCAGTTCAAGCGAAGCCTCTGGCTCAGACCTCCAAAAGCTCATCCTTCCAGATTTACTCCTGGTACTTAACACGAGGTACATTCCATGAACTCCCCCTCACGGCGTGTCAGGTCCTGGTGGGCTGGGCCATAGGGTGGTGCATTTTGTGCAATGCACAAATGCATGGAGGGAGGGGCAGCTGTGCCCTGCCTGGCAAGCTGTGCCCCGGTGAGGGGCTGTCAGCCCGAAAAAGGTGTGTCTCCTTGCCAATCAGCTGCTCAGAGAGGCTGCCGTTTTTTTGTAATTTGCACAAAGACACTGTGCTGCCCTGACAGGTGTTGGTAGGAGTGGTTTATTTCTGCATCCTAATTGTATCATCTGGGAGCTGGCCTAGAGTTTCCATTGTCTTTGTTCTCCCAACAGTTCTCGCTAATTCCCAGAGATAACACAGACCATCCCCGTGTCTCTTAAAAGAGCTTATCATTCAAGGAGCCGGGGTGGCTCCTACTTCAAGTACCCAAGGTGGTATCCAAATTCTCCAATAGAAGAGATCTTCATGCTGGCACCTCAGCCAAGAAGTGGGCACTCTTGTGGTCCCACAACTAGAATGGGGAGCATTTTCACGTGCCCTTCCGAAACCCTATTGAAATGATCACAATGACTTTTCTTTGAGGAAGTAACCCAATGACCAGCACAATCCATGAACATTGGTATGCACCTCCACGGCATCAACCGCCTAGCAGCTTGCTGAGAAAGTGCTCTTGGCTTGGTGCGAGTTATATCTGCATCAGGAATCTTCTAACAAGACAGGAAAAGATGCAACTCTTTTTGATAAGCTCGTCACCACCCACTAAGGCAAAATTGTAGCAAGTTCTTCCCTTCCCCCCAAAGTTTTCAGACTCTTAGGTAGTATAACCAATGAATTCAGAAGTCAGTCAAGTTAGTTACCATGCTTCACCTTTGTTTTTGTTCTTCTGATACAACTCTCTAGGTCCTGCGCTTGGTGTGTGGACCACGTCTGATCTGCACCTCTACCTCTCTTCCACTAGGTGTGGATACATTTCTGCCCATCCCAATTGCCTTACCGGGGGGACCGTGGCCTCTGATGGGCCCAGCTGCCGCTGCTTTGACAGGCTACCACCTCCATGGTTTCTCCTCCACCAATGCTCAAGTACCCATGAGATGCCACAGCTGTTCAGAATCCCCTTGTGAAATGCGGGGGAACTGGTGCTTTTGTTTTTCTTAGACTTCTGTTACACTAGAGGGTTCCCAAAGCAATAACGCATGTGCTCTAACATCTTAGAATGGATTTCCTGAGCAGCCCTATCATTTTCACTTATATTATCCCAACTCGCCTCAGGACTCAGACATAGGGTAGAGGACTAGGCCAGGAGCTAATCCAAGTGACAGATGCTCTGATGTATTCATAATCACCCCTCCCTGGCTCTGTTCCTGACAGCTTGTGTTTGGTTCTCTGTTCCATTCGGATGAGGTCTGCCTAGGAAGCTCCTTAGTTCATCATACAAATCAACTTATAGCAGGCCCACCTTGCCTGTTTGCCAGACTCACAAACCTCCCTCCTCCCTGAGTCCCAAGTATATATATTTTCCAATAGTGATTAAGTCATATATGTGTATGTGTGTGTATATATATATATATATTTTTTTTTTTTTTCTTTTGCCATCACTCTGTCCAGTTGTTTTGTAAGAGAATTTGAAACATTAAACCACTTTGGCAATTTCTTAAGTGGCAAAATATATTAATGAAATATTCCATCAGTAACTCTTCCACATCCTATTAATGTAGTAATGTCTCAAAATGTTATAATTAGGATTAATTTACTTGACGGTTAATGAGGTCATCATGAATCAAAAACGTGGAGTAAAACGTTAGTACACTTCATTTGTATTCAAGAATATGTATAGTGGATGAGACAGTAAAACATCTGAATTTAAACGTAAGTTGTAATTGTTTCAAGAAACTTAAACTCTATTATAGTTTATTCATAGTGGTGAATGTACTATGGTGGTGAATAGTTTATTCATAGTGGTGAATGCCCAAGTGAGAATGCCCATTCTCACTTGGGCATTTTGTACAGGTGCATATGTGTGGGTTTCTGTGTCTAAGCTTCAGAGAACTTTAACCACACCCCTCAAAAAAATAAAGCATTCTGAGATTTTCTACGTGATAGAAGGGCTGTTAAACGAGAGAGGTGATCTAGGAAGGCTTCAGGGCTTGTGTTATTGGAGAACAAGCTTAATGGATTGATAGATAGGTGACAGGGTTAGGGCAATGGTTCCCAACATTTTTTAAAAGTATTCTTTATCTGACTCCAAGATTGCTGACAATTTGAGTACATATAAAAGTTTTCCTTTCAATGTGTAAAACAGATACCCAGTGATGTGGTGGAAAATGTTTAACAACTGGCTCTCCAGGAAGGAGGCATGGTGGGGAAGGGCAGATTTGTGGCGTGTGTATGTGTGTCTATTTCCACGGTGTAAATATTCCCACCATCTGGGATTTCAAGCTGCCAGCATGATGTCTCTGCACATGGAGCTGAAAGAGATTTGCAGGAGGACACAATTATACGGTCTTTTAGCCGCACAGGTACAAGAGGCATCACAAACCTCAAAAGCAGAGGTGAGAGATAATGTAATAAACTAATAAGAAAGTGATGAGTTTTGAATATTAACTACCTATGCTTTTAATATAAGTGATTTAATTATGAGTTGATTTAACGGAATTTGAACAAGGGCTGTGTTTAACAAGCAGCTCACAAAATGCTTGAACGTTTAACAACCAACTCTTGAGATCTGGTCCTAGATGACTTCGGCACACCACCACGTATACCCGATCACTCAGGACTTGTAAGACCCGACTTTAGAAACAGGAAGGGCACAGACAATGTACCGTGCCACTTTGTACCACTAACACTGGCAAATAGAGGTACTCCATCATTTGTGGAATGTGCCAGAGTGGCCTTTTGTTAATAAAATCTCAAATAATTCGAATTCTTTAAGAAACCTCTCAGTTAACTAGGTTTTCCTTTTATTTTTTAGAAAGAGAAATGAGTTGTAATGTTGATTTAGTGCCTGCTCAAAAAGGTTTCTAAGTCAATATATCAATTAAATTTTAAAAACTATTTATCTCAAAGAAGGCTTAGACGTTGACATTCCTATGTACCAGGAAAAAATAAACAAACAAACAAAATAAAACAAAAGATAAAAGCGCAAACCTCAGTCAGGGAAGTTGTCTGGACAGCATGTTCTGAATCAGCAGCTCTGCCCTGTCCCGGCTGGACTGCGAATGGTTCCCTGTTCCAGGTGGCCTGTCTCCAGTTTGCCAGCAGACGAGTTGGGCCTGCCACGAAGGGCTCTTCCCAAACAGATGTGCAAGTGCTTGGCTGAGGCAATCACATCCCTTCCCTCAGGGATTTGAACTGCAGGAAAGAAAGAATTTGTCCAGTTAGTGATGAGAGGTGAAGTTAAAATGAGGCAACACCTGGGCCAGGTAACTTATAAGGAGAAATCATGAGTAAGCAAAGGACAAGAGTGCTGTGCTAAGTAACGAAGGAGATATTCTATAAGAGGGAAAAATGATCAGCTTGTCCCCAATTAGCCTAAATCCTCGTCAGCTGGCCAGTTCCAGACCATGTGCAATCCCTTTAGTAAACCAAGATAAAAATTAGGATATATAGTGCTCACTGTATCATAGGGAGAATCATAAATGTATGTGAAAAGGCACTGAATTCAGTCCTAGTATTAAGTTTTTGCTGGTATTTATTGTGTAGATCCTTATTAATGCTGAGCAGAAGAATGGACAAATGTTTTCAATGGGAACTTCATAAATGAGGCAGAACATGCTTCACATGGCCATTTCTTAGATTAATTCTTAACTGTAATAGCTTTGTATTATGAAATAATTCAGAGAAGACATTTTACTGGGAACTAAGTATTCATGGTTCAGATATGCAGCTTTTCGAGAATTCAACCTCAAATAAAAGTCAGAGAATCTTTGAGTCTCCTTCACGTATGTTATCAAAGGCAACTGTGTGACAAAATTATAAGTCAGATTTCCTATTTCTCACAGCTTCTATAGCCCGAGCTAGGATTCAACACAATTATTGTTGTTTTTCTGGTGGTAACACCTAGGCAAGGTACTAACTTAAAAGAAAACGTCAAAAACGTAGTATTTCCGTAGATTCCTGTAACATGCAAGGTAATTTTGTTTACGGTCTCCCATCGGAGCCTCTTAACTTTAGGAGATAGGCAGGCATTATAATCCCCATTTGTCAAATGAGAACACTGAGGTCAGAGAGAAGGTACCTTACTTTTTATTACACAGAAAATGGGAGTTGGGACTTCAACCCTAGTAATGATAAGAATGATAGCTAAGATTTACTGAGCCATAACCATGTGTCAGGTACTGTGGTAAGCTTATTATTATTCTCATTTTATGGATGAGAAAACTGAGAGCTCTCTTAGCCCAAGTTGCTATCGAATGAAGAGGTAAAGTTTTAAAAATGCTGATCTTAAAATTTATACGTGTCTTGGGGAGCTTCGAGTGAGTTAGTAGTTGAAAGTTAGAGAGTTAGAGAGTGAAGAAAGCTAGTTGCATAGGGCCTGGAGGCAGAACACCAAGGTGAGTTAGTTCAGGTAGGGACAGGGAGTCCCAGAGGCACATTATCTACCAGAGTCAGGCCACTTAGGAGTGACTGGAGAATGGGAACCTGCCATTTCTCCAGACTGAGAAAATACTTCCGAAAAAGGAGAATTGCTAATGAGGTACTGGGTGGAACCCGGGGAAGAGAGATACAGCAACCCGGACTTTAGGAAGCTATGTGTATGGTGCCTTTACCCCCAGATTGAGAGAATATCCCTGGTTTTCCAGAATGCATAGGCTCTCCCTCAGGGCTGTTGAAAAGACTGAGTGAACCACATATTCAGCCAAATAGAGGACAAGTAGGAAGAGCCAGTTACTGAATTAGACTGAGATACTGGGGTGTCAATGAATATTTTGTCTTTGCTATAAAACTATCCATCTGATTACAGCTTGGACCTTCAAGACTTGCTTACGCTTCAGGAATTTAACCTCAGGCCCTACGTGACTACATGTTGCAGAAAATTCCCTTGACTAGTGGCAGTTAGAGTCACTAGCAGTGAATTCTGCTAGTAACTAGCAGTGTCTTCTGTTTTGGGATACCTGAACTGGCTTCATCATTCTCTAAAAAGAAAACACAACAAGATGACTTTCTAAGGCATTTGGGTCAACCAAGCATTTGTTGTAATGAAAGACAACCTGGGGCTTCACAAACGTTAAGTTTGGAATCACCTCTATATCATTTCCAGAAACCTACCTATATCTTTTCGCTCCCATGGCTACGATCTTTTAGACTGCGAGAACAGCATAATCTTATACCTGAATTACAGCTATCGTTTTGTGACACGTGGAGTTCCTCAGGCTTCCTGCCACGCCCTCTTCTCACTGCCTCTCATGGATTACCCCGTCTCAAGGCTTCAGTTACCCGAAGGAAATACATCCCCATCTGCAGGCCCAGGTCTCTCACGCGATCTGACTTCACATCTGCCAACTGACCACGCTCCCTTGCATAGCCCACTAGCATCTCAAACTCAATATGCTTAAGGCGGGACTATTATCTTCCTATTCCCTTTGCCTAAACCGACTGCTCAAACATGAAAGATTTGGGTCACTGCCTTTCTCTTGCACAAGCCAGAAGTCTTGGGTGTTACCTTCCAGCCTCCTCTCTCCCTCACTGGTATAATGACTTAGTATGACCGGACTTCACATGTCCATGCCCACCTCTTCAGGCTAATGCACTCTCTAAATGGCAACAAGAAGGAGCTTTCTAAAAATGCAGATCTGATCACATCCTTCCTCCAGTATAAAAACTTTTTCATTGCTTCCTATGCTTTCAGGATAAAATGACAACGCCTTAGAGTGATAAGAGGTCCTTGTGCATGTAGTGCCTGCTATTGCTTTCCTCCCAGCCTAACTTTCCATCACCTCCATACCTTTAACTCTTTCTGTGTGTGCTGCTCCTTTCTGTGCCTGAGCCTTTGTTTTTGCTGTTTCCTTTGCTAGCACCTATCAGTATCACCTGCCACTTCTTTGACTCATATTATCTTTCAAGTCCCAGCTTAGATGTTGCCTCATCCAGAAACCCTTCCTTGATTCTACAGACTGGAGCAGGCATTCATTCTGTGAGCATACACCGTTAGTACTTACTATACAGTCCGCTGAGATTGAATCTTTTTCCTCCTTCACTGGGCTGTAAATACCTTTACAGGTTACTTGTTTATTCCCAATTGCAAAGCAGTGCTTAGTACAGTGTCTGACACAGGTTGATATTCCCGTTGTTCATACTATGCACACTGTATCCAAAATACCTACCTATCGATTGAATAACAGCATCAGTATAAATTCAGTGAGTAAATGAAGCCTTATTTTAGGTTTCCCAAATGCATTCTACTAATATGAAGGGAGTTGAGAACTGTTGCATATCTTCTTGTAATCTTTTGTCCCAGAGGCATTTTAATGGAAATTTGAATCATTCTTTTCAAATTCACTTCCATTTACTTTACAAAAGGACTTCAGCACCTGTCTCATTCTCTCTTTCCATACCATTTTTAGAGGCTTTAACATTTCTGTTAATAACTTGGTTCAGACTCCTCAGGCCTCAACCACACCAGCTGCCCATACCAGAGACAACACAATTATGCAAAACTGTTGCACGTCTGAGATCTGAAATTCTGACCTTTTCCCTAGGAAACACCACCTCCATTTCTTCCACTCTCTCACCACCCGAGTCAGCATGTCAAATGCCTTTTGGCTCCTTGAAGCTTTCCAGGTTGCGGAATCCAGATCACCCGTTGAATCACCTTGCTTCTCTGGGATGGACCTTGCAACCAGCCATTTCAATGATACGTTTGCTATCAAATCCAAATCCCTCATTCTCCCTATACTGTATCATTCATCCATTATGAATGACTTCCAAGAGGGCTTTCTCTTCTCACATCCTTAGACTGCTGCAAGCTGCTGCAGAAAATAATGAAAACATGCTGATTAGGTCAGTAAACGTTTTGTGTAATCTCATCAGCTGGACCTTAACAGAACCAAGCACAATAAAAAAGAATCTCTCTGATTCATCTTGTTGTTTACACCCCATCGAACCCATCACAGCCGCTCCAAACCCTCTTCCCTCTTTACGTCCCCAACAGAGGACTTTCCTTACTTTGCTGGAGAACTTTGTCCACAAAGCCATTAGAATCATTGGGCTAGATTTCCACTTATTACCCTTCCTGTTCTAAAATCCTACCAGTGGAAGAAGCCAAGCCGTTGGGAAGAGAGGTTCCAGGAAAGAGATGGAAGCTGAACCTGACTGAGAATAAGAGGACCCCTTTCCTAAAAATGAGAGAAAAGGACAGAGATAGAAAGGGAAAACATGGGGAAATATGGAGAGAGTTTGATGTAGAAAAAAGTTGAGTTTAGATAGTAGACATCCAATGTCCTCACTTTCTCCAAAGAGATTTATTTGACAGAAAGATTCTTGGATTGGCCATTGGAAGACTTGCGACTTCAGTTCATTTTGCCTCAATATCTCCCTCACCTAAACAAGAGTTGAACCTGGCCTCTAAGATGTCCTCTAGCACTCACGTCCTAGGATTCAAGCAGAACTTCTGAGCATCACACAGTGTTCTCCAAAGAGGTAGGTGGTACAAAAGATACTGGGAATGTGTAAGGGCATTTTGTGGTTATGCAATGACAGAGATGCCTCCCTGGCAATTAGTGAAAGGGAATTGACAACGTGCAGGATCTACTTCCACAAGAAAGCACTGGCCCCTCCCCTCAGAAACACTGATGGAACCTCCTCACACTACTGCAATCACATTGTAGAAATTCCGAAGACAGGGGTCATTCATTCCACTTTTTGAGATCTCCTGGCAGTGACTCTTTGGGACCAGCTGAGTTTGTACTAGGTGATCAATAAAGGCTTATGAAAAAAATTCCGTGTCCTTGCAAAGTTGTACATAATGTGAATTTTTGTAACTCTACTGATGATTTCCCGTTGACATACATTCTAATTTCAGAGGCGCTTTATCTTTGCTTCTGATTGACTTTTAATTGGCAGTGAGTCCTAACACAGAGAGAGCTCAGTTATTAAAATGGAACCCTGCAGGGAATCCATTTGTAAAGCAATAAATCCTTTCATAATGTGAATAATCACCCATTAATTGATCTGGTTTGTAAATTTGAATTTTCAGATGCTACATTTTTTCCCCCCCTTAAATGTGGGCGGAACTATGGTCTCCTCATTATAACCTTAGAGTTCAAGAAGGGTCCAACATGTATGACAGTTTTTCTATTTTACAACTGAGTCCTTTTTAGTGACTTCCAGGCTTTCCCTTCAGTTAATTCCTTTTATAGGAAATCTTGAACAATTCTATCTAAATAATGATTTGTTGCTTGTGAAACTATTGGTGTGCTCACTTTTTTTTTTTTTTTTTAAATACATTAGAGAAACTATTTGTCTCCAGGGATCTCTAGGCAACTTGCAGATTTAAAAATCCTCTTCATTCCTAGAGGGTTTCCCTTAATATAGAAAGGTTCTATTCCACCTTTTACCATTAATGAAATGGAGTCACAGAATGGCCAGCAGAACACAACTACTCAAGTGTCTTGCGGCTGAGATGACAACAGAATTCAGATCAACTCACCTCTTATTAAAGAATGCATTGCGACTACAGAATATTTTCTGAGTTCTGAGGAACTGTATTGAGGATGGCTTTCTGGGACCGACAGGATACTGTTCTGAGAAATGGTCACTTCAGTGAGTCACCTCGGAGTGGTCCAGGTGTCTGTCTGTATGGCTGATTCTAACAAATTCCATCCCTAGCCTATTTTCCAGAAATGAACTCCATTACATTATGTTTTCCATCGGTAAACCCAAGCTTGATAATATTCCGTCCTGCTGCTTTGGGTATTATAACAGTTCATGCAGAAAGTACTGGATTAGCCTCATCACAGATGATGATGGGGGACATAAATGTGCACAGAATATTATTACCAATAATTATAGAGGGAATATTTATCCTAGTGTTCAATCCGTGATGCTCACAGTGTAGGTTATAACAGAAAGAATCTTAGATGGCTTGAAGATACCTGTTTCTGAAGTAATGGTACCATAGGGGTCTTGGGTAACATTAATTAACATTTAGCATAACTGCAGGAGGGTGTTTTATTTAAGGTTCCTATCGTACACTTTTTTTCCCCGTTTCTATTTCAGCTTTTTTTCCGCCCTTTTCAGATTGACACGGGCATCATTCTCTATAATATATTTTCCTTCTATTATTCTGTCCTTGACTTATTAATCCATCATTTTACTTGGGTGGATTAAAGTTTCTCTAATGTATTTAAAAAAATGTTTTCAAATGTTAGATATGAGCTGTGGTATTTGTCTTGGCTAGCAAAATAAATGGGATGTGAATACTCACTCAGAATGCATCTTTCTTATATTCTTTTACGTCTCCAAGAGAAACCTGGGAGACATGCCTCCTTCTGACTTCATTCTCCTCTGACTAACCCCCTCCCTATAGATAACATAGCAGGATCCTGAAAGCTGGTTAATTATTTCCCCATCCAGATGGGAGGGGGAAGCAAGGAGGGAACATAGAGGTTTATCAGAAAAACAGAAGTGATGCTACATCAGCACAGAAGCCTCTCTACCCAAAGAGAGTGGATTACAAGCTAGAAAGAGACAATAACATTAAAAGCAATATTTCTGTCATGAGGCCTTCTCAGAGCTGTGAAACTAACCTGCTTGTATTTTTTTTTCCTACAGCCCATGAAAGGGATCACAGCCAGAAAATACAAATCCCATAGGCTGCTATTATGCTGATGACAGTGAAGAAAGGGGGAAAATTGTTTCACTGCTGAATCACAGATATAATTATGATATTTTATATATTTTGCAGCCTTACCAAAGAGTTGTATTAATATCTACTAATGCCCTATAGCGGGAGAGAAGTTAGCACATTAATGCATTAATGCATGGCATTCAGGCTCTGATTTTGCTAAGACTGAATGCCCCTGGCTATTTACTAATATGAATTTTGTAGTTAAAGGAAAATTCAGAAGCAGGTGATAATGGTTGCATCTCTTGCAGGACCAGCTGATTCATACAAATCATTTGTACCAGCACAGGGAATGAAGCTAATTGCACTTGGACAATGTGTCTTTCACTGCCAAGATCTGCAGCCCAAGTCTAACTGCTTACTTCAGCCAAAGATGGATACAATGGGGCGTTCAGAAAAATTTAAATACGTAGCCGTAGTTCACAGGAGATATGTGTGTGAGTCAATTTGTGGGGCTTGCAAATCAATGCAATAATGACAAAGCAGTTCAAACTCCTGTTAGTGAGGTCATCTGACAGTCGAGTATTTGCGTGTTGGAAAAAGATGTACAAAGGAAAACAAAAACAAAAACCATCTATCATTACTTTCAAATGTAGCTCAGACCACACGGCTGGGGTTGGTGATCCAGTCCATACCTTAAGAATTAAGGGGCTTCCCTGGTGGCACAGTGGTTGAGAGTCCGCCTGCCGATGCAGGGGACACGGGTTCGTGCCCCGGTCCGGGAAGACCCCACATGCCGCGGAGCGGCTGGGCCCGTGAGCCATGGCCGCTGAGCCTGCGCGTCCGGAGCCTGTGCTCCACAACGGGAGAGGCCACAACAGTGAGAGGCCCGCGTACCGCAAAAAAAAAAAAAAAAAAGTATTCCTGGGGAACAGTGAGCCAATAAATAAACAAACAACATTTTGGGAGATGCAGAATAGACAGGGAAATAAAATGTATACTAATGAAATATTCATAACCTTGCATTTTATGGACCTCAAACACTAGTTCCGTGATCTACACTATTTCTGTAGGCAGTAGTATGGTATCTGCTGAACAATAATAAAGACGGCATTAGAATGTTACTGCCTCAGTGTCATGGAGAAGGGAGGATTAATCAGTATTGTACAGAAGCTGTAAACTTAAGTAGAAGCACATACAGGTAGTTGTGCTACACTACACACTCCATGGCTGGCCCATGGAAATGGAGAAGATGAGAAATACAGTCATTATGAAAATGACGAGTGTCAGCACTCAGCTTCATGGAAATACCCATATTACTCTCCCAGTCTGTGGTTGCTCAGGGGTGCTGGTACAGACCAGCTGCTCCCAAGAAAATGTCATGGTTATGATTGCACATTAAGAGTCACCTGTCCAAAAGATCTCGGCCCACCTGACTCCTAAACTCAAAACGCTGTAGTATTCTGAACTTGGTAGTCTCCTTACGTAGGACACAGGAGGGTCTGTCTGCTTTTGCCCATTGGCCCTTTTTGCCCTTTGCCTACTTGTCCTCCAGCTCCAGGCAGTGGGGACATGGAACTGCAGATTAAAACCTGGGGGCAATAGACAAACAGCCAGACCATCTTGCTTCAAAGACTATTTTGAATATTCCTAATACATACCTGTCTCTCCATTTGAGAGCTGACCTCAAACCCCTGGTATTTATTATCTTGTCCCAGATTTCAGAGGCACAACTGTGCGGTCAACCCGGTCAGATCTTCTGCTCCTGAGTCCTCAGCAGAGTCATTTGCTTCCATTTTTACTGAGGGATTAAATAAATACTCACTGGATGCTGAGTATGCCCTTTGCTGAGATGAAATTATAGTAATGAAACATGGCAATGCTCCCTGAAAACTACCAGGTTATCTTCGCATTTTTCTCATGTCTTTCACACTTGGAAGAACCCCATCGGTCACTGCACTGGGACCCTGTTCTCTAGCCTCTTCCTTTTTGAAATGAACAAAATTAATTAGCCTCAACATGCCTCTGAAGCATGAGCCCGATACTCAGAATATATCCACTAAATTTCCTACGGTGCAAACTCTAACGATTTTCATTAAAATTTTAGCGTCTATCTTTTGATATTTACCTTGTTATGGTAAGTCACCATTTCTTTCATTTGCCTTACTGAGACAACACCGGAAGCCAGATTCCCTTCAGTTATATATTGGGATTTTGATGAAAATGACCTAGCATGCCTGTATTTCTTTCTTTTTTTCTTATTTGCGGTACGCGGGCCTCTCACTGCTGTGGCCTCTCCCGTTGCGGAGCACAGGCTCCGCACGCGCAGGCGCAACGGCCATGGCTCACGGGTCCAGCCGCTCCGCGGCATGTGGGATCCTCCCGGACCGGGGCACGAACCCACGTCCCCTGCATCGGCAGGCGGACTCTCAACCACTGCGCCATCAGGGAAGCCCCTGTATTTCTTTTTAGACTTATGGGATATTTCGGGCCTGAAGGCGCACTTACAAAAGTTTTTGAGCGAATAAGTGATCTATTCCAGAGAGAGGCAGAAGCTATACTCATATTGGTGATAAATATGCATAATTAACAAATTAACTATGAAGGTTGGGGACTAAACTGCTTTTACCCTTTGCTCGATCCTCTGTTTTCATCGCTCAGAACTGAAGGATAGGATGAGCAAAGAGTAACGAGAGTAGGTTCTCAGGAAATGTTGAAGAAATGAATCAATGAATTCCACAGTCCTGGTGAATTTTTCTTGCCCCTACATGTGATGAAGTTGGCTGTCATCTTGTCACGGAGAAATCAGTTCAAGATGGGATATATTGTTGTCATGAGTGACTTAGTAGGCATATTGAACTTAATTTAAATGCAGTGTTTTATTGGATCTCCTGGAAGGATACTTTGCTCCAGGACATCCCTCTTTTTCATCATCCTTGTGTCTGCCTCTTCTGTGTGCTGGAAGATTCTTTCACTTGGAATCTTCAAGCATATTCTCCTCTGTCACCTACTGAGGAGCACAGGTGGAACTGAGGAAGCCTTTGCTCAATTCCAGTGGTATATTTTTTAGAATTTTCCTATCTTGTGTGTGTTTATCACATATATTTTATACACATGCGTCTCATACAAAAGATTAAAAAGGTAATACACGGCTTCCCTGGTGGCGCAGTGGTTGAGAGTCTGCCTGCCGATGCAGGGGACACAGGTTCGTGCCCCGGTCCGGGAAGATCCCACATGCCGCGGAGCGGCTGGGCCCGTGAGCCATGGCCGCTGGGCCTGCGCGTCTGGAGCCTGTGCTCCGCAACGGGAGAGGCCACAACAGTGAGAGGCCCGCATACTGCAGCAAAAAAAAAAAAAAAAAGGTAATACAAAAGAATAACAAGGTAATAAACTAAAGTTCTGTGATGCCATTGCCTGATTCAGAGCCTTTTAAAAGAAGAAAAGCTTAGGATATTCTGCACTTTTAGAATCATCGGGGTCAGATGATTCTAAAGTGCTTTGTAGATATTCACAATGCTCAAAGATTAAAAATGATGGAGGGTAAATACATCATCGAAAGTAATGACAGAATCCATCGCCTACCTTGGGAAACAAATGAGATGAGTTAGTTATCTCATAACTTATGAAAAGCAACCACTGGTGAATCATGAGCATTGCCTGAAACACGGACTCTTCCTTTGGGCTGTAGACTTGGTTCTGAACCCATCAAGCTGGACAGATGGTCCTAGCCACACAATCCTGCTAAACTGTTCATGCAGGCTTTTATACTCCCTGCAAATATTCCCTAAAACAGTCCTCAAAAGGGGTGTACTGTATTCTAAAACCTAATAACAGTAGCTTCCCAAGTGAAATTTTAAGGAGAGTAAGTTGCAAACTCTACCTTTCCCTTTTCTTTCCCCTCCTGCGGGCATCCTTGTAAACGTCCCACTCTATAAGATTTTGGTCTAAGTTGGATAAAACGTTCCTTCCCAGGGTTCTCTATTTGTTAATAGAAAAAGAGCTGAATTGTTGCCACTGAACTTGCTGTGAAGTGCTTTGACTTCAGGTGAGCTCACATTCAGCTTAGCACGGTAGTGCTGCGATTTGGGTCATAATTAAAAGATTTTACTACAGAAAATGACTGTGCTGTTTGTACATTCCTTTCATGTCCTTGAGGAAGAACAACATCAATCATTTATTTGCCTTTTATATGATTTTTTTAAAGGCAACATAGTGAAATAGAAAAAAAAACCCAAAGCCAGAAGAGATAGACCTAGTTTCGAATCTGGCTCTGGCAACTGGGAACTCTGTGACTTGGGCAGATGACTTAACACTGTTGAGCCTTAGTTTCTTCAGCGGTGCAATGGGCCAGGCAGGGTTCCTACTGATTAAATTAAATAATATATGTGAAACATCTGATATTTTGTAGGCATTTATTTAATGCTGTATATCGTTATTATGCCCTCTATTCCTCCCTTCTACATTTCTATATCCTTCAATATTGCATTCCTCTGTGAAATGGTGTGATTCTGCCAGACTCTAAACTACCTGATAAGAAGTTATGAGAATTAATGACACCAGTGAGCTCATTTCCTTTTCAGTCATGGAATAGTGAAAGGATTCCCCAACCATGAAGCATTTTCCACTTGTCCACAGAAATGTCTCCTCTCTATGACCGATTCCAACACTTTGCTCCTATCCCTATCTGAGCCACAATTTAAGTAAATACTGTATTGCAGTCTGTGGATTAGATGACTCTCTCCAGCAGATTTGAAGCTCCTTGAGGGGGGCTCAGCTTTGTTTTTTTCCACAGACAATACCAGATATATTTATTGACTTTGATAGAGAATGCAATAAGGTGCTCTCATGGACTTGGAAGAGGAAAGAAAATTCATCCTAATTCACCCTCCAATTCTACTTGGCAGGGGAACATTGTTCAATCCAAAGATATAATCTTCATTGTGCCACTTTAAGAAAGAGAAAGTGGTCCCCATCCTTCTGCTCACTTTAGGAGGCACCTCGATGAAATTCCCTGGGGTTCCCTACTTACCCACCTCCCTAAGGATGCTGGAGGGGGTGTGTTTTCCAATTCCTTTTTTCCCACCTGAAATACTACCTTCAGTAAAACCAGGAAAAAAAGTAAGGCAACTAGGGCTTCTATGTCTAATTATAGGTTTTATAAGATTTATACATGGCCTTTGAAGGGATGGTAAAGAAAAACAATTGCCATCACAAGCTGTGGTGAAGATATGATACAAGCAGACTGTGTTCTTTCAAAGACCTTTGTAAAGAGATTGTGGGGATGTGATCATGCAGCCATGCTCTTTCTGTAGAGGAAGAGAATGATGGCAGTTTTTGCTTTTGGTGAAACCGGGAAATCAGGCTCTTACTAGTGAGGTTCCCCAATCTCTCTCCTTTTAGGTATAGTTTTGCAGTTCCCTCATTTGTAGGGTAAGGAAAATGATAGAACCCACCTCATGGGTTGTTGTGAGGACTGAATGTGTTATTATAGGCAATGCATTTCGATAAATGTCCTGGCACAGAGCAGAAACTGAAATACAGTTAGCTAAAAAGCAATAACAAAACCTTCTAAACCCATCTGTAGGTACCTCTGTGTGCCGGGTACATTTAGTTGGGTGGTGGGCATTAAAATGAATGGGAGGTTACTGGTCTTGAAACTCTCATTCTAGTAGGAAGAAAGATGTGTAAGTAAACGATTATGGTGGAGCATTTGCAAAGTGGTGCACAATCGTTTTTGGTGGGATAGGAATTTGGGAGAAGTTTTCTAGAGAGGGTAATAACTGTGTGGGGCTTTGAAAGAGTAGTTAGTGTGTTCTACGCAGAGAATGGGCAGGGGACAAGAGTGGTTCCTTGAAGAAGCAACAGCAGAGCAAACCTGGATAGATGAAGGGACATTGTATTCTACGCTAGCACTTTGTGAAAGATAAAGGAACAGGGAAACATGCCATATGAATTGGTAAGTCTACTTTAAATCCTTTAGGGATAAGGAAGGCATGAATTAAATTGAGCATCATGGTCCCTCTTACCATCCCAATGACAGAGGGCTGCATCCTTCAGAGAACTGATGGGGCCAATGTTTCATGCCTTCCTGCAAGAAAGGAAGTATGGCCAGGACAGGGAAAAGGCTGAAGGACTATAAAGCTGAATGGTCTTGCCTTCTGAGGATGTGGGATTTTCTCTAACCTCTATTTCTTCATCTTCCTTTAGAGATGACACCTACTGTGCAGGTGCTATTGATATTACTAGGCCTGGAGCTGATCTACATGCCAGGCAGTGTGGGACCATGGCTAAGAGGGTTGTCTTAGAGTCAGACACATAGGTTTGACTTCTAGCTTATTTGGTGAATATCCTTAATTTAGCTAATCTAAGTCTCACCTTGCTCATCTGTAAAATGGAGAAAATAGTAATACCTATTTCATCGGACTGTTGTCCAGATTAACTGTGGTCACATAGCACAGTGCCTGGCTCACAGTGAGCACCCAGTAAATTTGTCATTGAATATACAAATTAAAACAACTGAAATCTGAATTGCTCTTTAATGATATAACCCCAGGCCCCAACTAGTAAAAGGCACACTAGACTTGTAAACTTAAATATATGCAGCTCCAAAGCTCCCATTTTTTTCTCCTATACAATGCTGCCTCTCCTGATATGTCATAGACCTCAAAACAAAAGTACAGCATTGGGATAAAAATGAGGAATGGAAAGTGAGCAGAGATGATATTTCTAGATTGTCTGTCAAGTTTAGCAAAATGTGTAAAAGTAAACAAGCAGTACTAAGACCTGAAGCTGAGTTGCATGTTTAAAATTCTTCCTTTTTAATAATCTAACCTGTTATTAGCAGCGGATAAGAAAACACTCATTTAAAAAACTGTATAAGATTTTTTTTACCCTGATGCATTTTCTTTTACCTCTGATGCAAGGTACATAGTATAAATAAGTAATGTAATCAAGTTTATCTTTGGAAGAAGAAGTTAATAATCTTACTGCAGAGTTGGAGATAAATGGTGCTCTTACTGCATTTATTTCAAATCACACAAATCAAACCACCTCAAACTGAAACTATGTATCAACTGAATATTTTGAATTCCTCTGTGACCCTTCTTACCTTCCCAGTTGCCCTGGACATGCAGAAGCACCTGGGAAGAGAAGCTGCATGGGATGGGTTCAAGAGCGAGTAGGAACCCTCATATCTGCTTTGGGACTTCAGAAGGCACCAGCAACCATGGACTTGCAGTGGCGGGGGGTGGGTCTGGGGACCCCAGGTGGTTGGTTTCAGCATCCAGGGGCCCAGAAATGGATTATACCACTCAGGTCAGTGGTGACAAATGGTTGACAAACCACAACAACTGGATGATAAAAGGAAACTCACTGGGTTTGTGAGTCTGCAAAAAAGTGAGTGAATTGTGTATAAGAGAGGAGAGAGGAAACAGTCAGAAACCAAGCAGAGAGGGGAAAGGGAGACATAATGGGCATGAATAGAGAGGAAACAGAGGCAATGTGGGTCCCTGTGGGCCTCTGCTGGGTCCTACCACTGGGAGAGTTTCCAGAGGTCATGATCAGGTGCCTGTAACTCTGATGACAAATCCACAGTCTTTATCCCCTAGATGAGGTTTCCCCCCCCCCCCCACATCCCAGATTCTGTGCCTCCTTTACCACACTGGGAATCTAGGATTGCTAAACCAGAGGAAGCTGGAGGGGCCCCTTCAGCTCTGAGCCCTGTGTGCCTCATCATTTCTCATTCTGAATGAGGGCTCAGCTCTTCCCATGAGCTCTGAATCTCTTCTCCCCCTGCCTTCTCTTTCACCCACTTTCCCTCCCTCTAATACTTTCAATGTCTCCCTTTCTCTACCGGCACTTTCTTCCCAGTCTTTAAAAACATGCAAGTGTCTCCAACAAAACAAACAAACTCGAAAACACGTTCCTTCAAGTCTACCCTACATACCCCACGTGCCTCCACCCTTCCTTTGGGAAGTCTTCTGAGACACACGTTCCCTTTCCCCTAAAGACCCTCTTCCCTTCAGCTGAGTAAAGGGTCCCTCCCTGTGTTCCCACAGCACTCTGTGCATCCCCGCATCATGGCACTTTCACACGGTATCATCATGGGCTGTCTTCTCTCCTCTCTCCCACGACTGGTCCATAAGTTAATTCAGGAACAGGGATGTATCTTTCAGCTCTGTATTCCTGTGCTTATCACTATGCCTAAGGCTTAGAAGATGCTAAGTGTACGAAAAGTTTTGTTGCATACTTGTTGTAATAGTCAGGAATCCTTGAGGAATGCAATTATGAAGACTGAGCATTTTCAAGATCTACAGTCGGCAAGCTGGAGACTCAGAAGAGCTGACGGGATAGTTCCAATCCAAGTCCAGGGGTTCTGAGAACCAGGAGAGCCAACAGTGTAAGTTCCAGTCTGAGTCTGAGTCCGAAGGGTAGGAGAGGCCTGATGTTCCAGCTTGAAGACAGGCAGAGAGAGAGAATTCTCTCTTCTTTGGCCTTTTTGTTCTATCCAGGCCTTCTAAGGATTGGATGAGGCCTGCCCACACTGGGGAGGGCAATCTCCTTTACTCGGTCTACTGATTCAAATGCTGAATTGGTAGAACCCGTCTCATAGTCAAACCCAGAATAGTGTTTAGCCTTGGGGTCCAGCCAAGTTGACATCATGTGTGTCCACCATATTTTTCAGTTCCAATGGCAGGTTCTATCTTCTTCAGGAAAACATTAGCATCACAGATTTCAGAAGTTCCTCCCTTCTCCAATTTCCTCCAGTGCATATTATCTACACTATATACTATGAGACCTGATGACAGCTCTCTCCTACTGTTCTGCGTTTCATGAGCAAGCAGAGTGCTTTACAAAATGGTAAAGCTCCTTGAAGGGAATGAATTACCATGTGACATACTTTTACCACGCTCTTCGTAGTACTTGATTTGGAGCTGGAACAGAGGAGGCAATCCAAAAATAGCTATTCAACTATATAAAATTGAAATGTAATATATACGATGAAGGAGGTATCATGTATTGATGATATTGTACCAGACCTGCTGGTCACCAATCCAAATTCCTTTCTCCTCCTTTAATGAGAAATAGAACGTGTACAGTTCTGGGCTGCAGCAATATATCGGAGCCTCATACCAGGAACTGTAAAGGGTGCAGTAAAAGAGATGTGGTGATTACCGCAAGGAGCTTACAATTGTAGTAAAGAACTCTGCTTGCTCCTGGAACCAGAACACTAGAAGAAGGCTGCAGTTGGGTATTAGATCGTGTAGCGTAGACAAAAGCATTAGAGGAGCCTGGAGAAGGGAGAGACCGCTGCGTGCTGTGGTGCTAATGTTTTCCCAGCTTCCTTTGAAGCTACAGGTGATCATGTGATTACATTCTGGCCATTGAGATGCAAGCAGACTACTGTATGAAATTGCCAGGGATGCCTCTTAAAGGGAGGTGACTCAGCTGGGTGCTGTATGGGTTTTCCTCTCCCTTTTCCTCCTTTGATTTCTGGGATCCCAGACAAGATGCTGGTGCACCTGCAGCTTGAGGATGGAAACCAAGTGCTAAGAATGATAAAGCAGAAAGAGAAGAAGTCTTGAGTCCTGCTCTCTTTGTAGTGCTGTTCTACCAGCCCTGGACTGCTCAGTTCTGGCTGCCTTTTACATGAAAGGATAGGATTGTGGTTTCAAGCCTCTTTTATTTCGGTTCTCTATTTTATGCAGTAGAACACGATCCTAGCTGAAACAGATACAAATTAACACTTACAAAAGAATGAAATAAAGGCAAATATTCTTTCAGTTTTTAAAAAAGGCATTTTCACTAATATCCAAGGTATAAGTGAACTATTACCATCAAATATATTTGGTATTACTAATATAAAATATTATTCTATTTATTCCTTCCCCCTCCCCATAATGATGAATCCCTCAGTGCTGTGGGCTGTAGCCTGTCATCCACACAAGGACAATTTTCCTATAAATTAGAGCAAAAGGAAAAAAGCCTTGTAAGTCATCTCTCTCACTTAACTTGCCCATTGTCCCCTCTCTGCAGGAAACCCATAGGTTGCCAAAGAAAATAGCTGGTAGAAATGCAGCAGGAAGAATAACGTGATTTTGAAATGAGGTGAGAATAAGTGAAATTAGTGTAACAGCAGAGACCTTACTTTTTTTTTTGTCCTACTTCACAAACTTAAAATTGGGGAAACTGATGAGAGGAGTCTCTGTTTTAAATAAGAGCAAGACAGGGACATAGCTTTCTGTGGTGGAAAGAGAAGGGCATGTGGAGGATAAATAAAAAATCCCCCTCTTCTGTCTATCTCCCCCAATATAACACAGCAGGTCAACTTAAGGGATCATCTTCTAGCCCTAGGGTGTGGTACTTTTAGAGAAAAGCCCAACTCTTTAGGTCTTTGATAATTTTTAAAAGGTGTTCAGATTACGGGCATTGAAGTAATGTCTTGTAATCCTCAAGTTCTGCAATTTTCCCTCAAGAAGGGCTGGGCTTAATTAACTAAACTGAATCTTTGGTGATGAGACAAATTCTAAAGCAAACACCAGTAGGATTTAGAAAGCAAATAAACCTATTTTATAATAAAACAAAATAGCGCAGACCAAAGGTGGAGCTTATCATGAGCAGCCCGGACGGAGCTAACAACAGTATGTTAGCAACGTGAAGAAAGGATGGCAGCAAAATCTGGAGGATCCACTTTCAGGGTTCCTCACTCACATGGCTGGCTAGTCAGTGCTGGCCATTGTCTGGAGCCTCAGCTCAACTGGAGGCTGGGAGCCTTGGCTCTCTCCACAGGAGTCTCTCCACAGCCTGCGTGGGATTCTTCAGAACAGAGGGGCTGGATTCCAGGAGTGGCGTTCCAAGAGAGCTGGGCGGAAGTGCATGGCGTTGTGATGCTCTAACCTCAGAGGTCACATAGCTCCACTTCTACTGTACTCTCTACTTAAGACAGTGACAAAGCTTCACCCAGACTCAAGAGGAGGGGACAGAGACCCTGCCACTCCGTGGGAGAAATGGCAAGTCACACTGTAAGGAGGGCATGTGGATGGGAGATGTTGTTGTAGCCATCTTGGGAAAATACAGACTACCACGGTAGGAAAAGCAAGTTCACGGTAGGAAAAGGGGAACTGTTCCCGTCACCTAATCAGCCTGAGACCAATGTACCAACTATTAGCTCTTATAATACCTGGGAAGGCCCCATAGGTGAACTTCTACCCTCGTGCCCATTAACATTATGAGCTGTCCAGAGTCACTGGGTTCATAAAACTTTATGAAATCAAGAGTCAAGTACTGATTTCCAGGCACCATCACTTTCAATAAACACACCTCATAGTCATTTCACCTTTACTAAGAATGAGGTGGTCTTGGGAAAATTGCTTTCTCCTCTACCCCGTTCACCGAGAGGAAGAGCAATCCCAAACCCAGGTTGTCATGGCAGTGGGCTTCCATCTCAATACCTTCCTCCCACAGTACCTGGGGCCTGGGGAGGCAGGCAGTGCGTGCTGGGAGCTGGCCTTTGGACAGACATCGGCTCTTCTATTGTCAGGGAGACATACGTTATTACTGTGGTAAACAACCGTAAGCCAAGTTGTCCTAGCCTGTGGGTACAAATGAGGTCACATGAACAACAATAAATCAGATTTCATTGGTTAATGCCCTCATTCGGTGTGGGATCTCGGTGAGTATTTCGTGGGTTTGCGGGGGTTATCTCATCTGTGTTTACCAGTCGTCAATTGCCTGGTTATCTTTTGCTCCAGGCCCTCCTGGTTGATGTTTCCTGCCTGTGAAAGCATCCAAACAGTAGGCATCTCCTCACTGTTACTGGTGCCAGCAAGGGTCCTGGCATCTGTACTCAGGGCCAAGGCAGAACTGGGGACTCAGCAGCCCTCATGGAGCAAGGACGTGCTGGGTTTGGGGCAGAGGTGGAGAGAGGGTTTCCTGCCCCACCTCCACCCCACCAGCTCCCAGCTCCAGGCCTCACTTTGTTATCTGGGTACCTGCGTAGCATCACGTGAGCCCTGGGGTCTCACAGAGCCCCTTGTGACAACAGTCTCTTCAACCTTTGCAAACAACCTGTCTCGCCACAGGGCTCAGATGAAAATTCAGGGAAACCAACTCCTTAAAAAATAGATGCCAGTAGGCTGCCTGCCCCACCAAGTCATTTGACATTTCCAGACATGCCTGATTCCCAGCCGAGAAGACAAATTAGGTTCAAATTCGAATCCCTGCTATATTACTAATGTGCACAGAGCACCGCACAGAAAGCACCACAGTGCTTTCTCCTGAATCGACTCTGAGAGGTAGGTAGGACAGACCTTATTATGGTTTCCATTTTTCATAGGAAGAAATTAATTCTTTGTGGAAATAAACAAGGAGCCTGAAGTGAAACAATAATTAAGATTCGGATGGAGCCTAGGAATGGGGGTCTTTGAACAGCAAATCTGGAACTCTCCTTGGAGTCACTTCATGGTGACAGGTCACTAAGCTTGGCCTCGCTGCTTGAGGCAGTTACATGCACTTTCCTCTCTGTGCTCACAGCACATTGCTCTGTTGCTGCATTTGTCATGTTTCATGGCACCACTTTAAATGTCATTCTTCCCGGGCTTCCCTGGTGGTGCAGTGGCTAAGAATCTGCCTGCCAATGCAGGGGACTCGGGTTCAATCCCTGGTCCAGGAAGATCCCACATGCCGTGAAGCAACTAAGCCCGTGCGCCATAACTACTGAGCCCTGTGCTCTAGAGCCCACGAGCCACAACTGTTGAGCCCACGTGCCACAACTACTGAAGCCTGTGTGCCTAGAGCCCGTGCTCCGCAACGAGAGAAGCCACCGCTCGCGGCAACCAAAGAAAAGCACACACGCAGCGACAGAGACCCAATGCAGCCAAAAATAAAATAAATAAATTTATAAATGTCATTGTTCCCCACTAAATGCCTCTCTGCCAGCAGAGGGCCTGGCATGGAAAAGGCGCTTGATAAACATATAAGGTGGAATGCATATCAATTGCTTAATATTTCTGAAGTGGAGGTGGCCCCCTCACACCCCAGAGAGGGTTTGGAAGTGTGGGACAGCTTTGGTTGTCACAATATTGGGGAGTGATGCTTCTAGCCTTGATCGACCAGGGCCACGGCATATGGCACATTCTGCCTTCTGTCAAGAGAGCCCCACACCAGCAGTGCTCTGCTCCGCTCGCCATTAGCTCCTCCTTTGAAAATAAGAAGAAGGAAGTTCAAATGCAGGGATGTCCTGAGGCCTCTCATGGCTTTGGGCTTCACCGAGGAACACCTTGCGACCTTCTCTTTGAGCTTCGGAGTTGAATAGGGGCTGTGCTATATACCCATCTCATGTTATGATTTAATGAGATAACATATGTCAAGAGCCTAATAGAGTGCTTGGCCTGTGGCAGGCAGACAAGTGATTTGAGCTCCTTTCCAGTGTGCTTTTGGGTAACGAGAACACTTACTTACATGTAATTCAATGTATTGGTCTGACCTATGGTTTGACTCAACAGAAAGGGGTTCTGTAGGCAGGTCTTGTGTCCCAGAATCTGGTCTCGTGACATACAGAAAACACGGTGGGAAGCACATCGCTGAATTGGAATGGGGATTCACTGAAATAAATTCGTAAAGTTTCGAAAGACCAGTGCCTGGCATTTAGCAGTGTCTTGAGAAACGGTTGACTTGGTGAGCAGACAGCAGAGGTCCAAGAATCAGTGCTCTTGCTTGGATATTAAGGCAGCATTGATCAAACCATATTCTCTCTCCTTAGCAAAATCGAGTGAGATTTCTTCCCCTCATCCTCGATTTCCTGCAAATTGAACAGATTTCCTACAGAGGACACACTTCTTGACTTCCCTTTCCATTCCCACCACAGCAGGTAAGGGATGCTTGGGGCAAAAACACATATGATTCACCTGCTTCACTGAGTCCCTTTGTATTCTTCCAATTCCCACTGGTGAGTGTATTTACTTTCCACCTGCTTCTTATTCGAAAAAAATATGTCACAGCAACATTAAAAAATGTTGATAAAAATAGAAAAGCCATAATCCTACCCTATCACAACTCTTGTAAAAATTGCCTTCCAATGCTTTTCTGTAAGAATATTTTATAAAATTGCTATTCTAATGCACATACTATCTTGATTTCTACTATGTCAATTTATATTATATATTTTCCATGTGTATATGTAAGCTGCATAATTATAATGTTTAATGACAGTAAAAATTTTCCATAGCTTAATACACCATCCCATCCTATTGGATACTGAGGTGGTTCTCACCAGGCAGTATTGCACTAAGTATTTACAGTCTTTCAGTGTTGCTAAACTATTTCATAGAATAAATTCCTGGTATTTTAGATAGAGTCAAAACAGTGTCAACATTATGACTCTTGTTCTGTATTTCCTTATTACATTCCAAAAAAGTTGTACCAATTTATGATGCCTTTAGAAGTATTTAAGAATCTAATTTCATTGCAGCCTTGGACTGTATCATTTAAAAAAAATTTAGTAGGTGTAAAATGATACTAATGATACTTGATTTGCTTTATCTGATTATTATCAAGTATGATTACTTTTCCATACACTGTATTTTCTCTTTATATTTCCTCTTTTGTGACTATTCACATGACCAACCCTCCCTCAAACACAGTCAAGTATAGCAAAATAAAAAGTATACTGGGTTAGCTGTGGAACTGCTAACTGCATGGTTTTTTAACTTAACTTCTTACTGCCCAACACATCTCATCTTTCTCTGAAGGGGACTGGCTTATCTCTGATTCTTTCCAGCTCCAAATTTAAATGACTCTAAGCATTCTAAATGAAACAGACAAAACCCAACTCTGTGTAGCATCATAAAGCGTTGTATCTGTAATTAGCACAGGTAAATACCTGGAATTTAACACTGGGTGTCTGGAATTCTTAAAAGATTCCAGGGAGGGACTTCCCTGGTGGCACAGTGGTTAAGAATCCGCCTGCCAATGCAGGGGACATGGGTTTGAGCCCTGGTCCAGGAAGATCCCACATGCCGCCGAGCAACTAAGCCCGTGTGCCACAACTACTGAGCCCTGTGCTCTAGAGCCCACGAGCCACAACTACTGAAGCCCGTGCACCTAGAGTCCGTGCTCTACAACAAGAGAAGCCACCGCAATGAGCAGCCCGTGCACCGCAACCAAGAGTAGCCCACGCTCACTGCAACTAGAGAAAGCCCACGTGCAGCAACGAAGACCCGATGCAGCCATAAATAAATAAATACATAAAAAAGATTCCATGGAATCTCATAATTTCTGAGCAGCATGTGAAGATAAACAGGGGATTCTTCATTTATTCATTTACTCATTTATTCAACAGATGTTTAGAGAGGACCTAGAATACTCTAGGCTCCATAATAGATGCTTGGCATATAAAGATGAAGAGGATGTAGGCCCAGGGGAGCTGTGATTAAGCGGAGGAGGGAATTACAATGATACAGGCTGAAGAGGGCAGCATGGGGAGTGTCCATTTAAGAAGGCTTCACAGAAGACAGGACATTTGAGCCTGGACTTGAAAGGTGAACAGGATTTTGCCAAAAGAGGGATGGAGAAATTGGCGTGTAGAGGAAACCCTAGGCATAGAGGGAATAGGATGTAAAAGGCTTGAGGTTGAGCAATGATAACTTGATACTGAGAAGCTAAGCTTCTGGAATAGATGGTGTGTTAGGCAGAAAAAGGGCTGGGCAGATAAACTGGGGTTAGATTTTATGCCAAGCCAAGGAGTCTGGTTTTCATCTTCTGGGAAGCTTGCGTACAGAAGGGAGACAGGGGAGGATTATAAGCAAGGGAGTGACATGACCAGAGCTGTTCTTCTTAATTTTTAAGATCACTTCTAGGAAATTCCCAAGAACCGTTAATGTTTACTCATCTCAAAGTTAGGGTTAATTGTATGAACTTGGGGAGTCTATGTCTTGAGGCCTTAACCATTTTGCAGTTAACACACAGTTGACCGCTCTCCCTCTATTTGCCTATGACCATCTGATGTCTGAAAAGTTGGGAAGCATAGAATAAACTTATTTTTAAACAGTATGTTAGCTGTATTTTTAAGGAATACGCACAATGTTTTCCTTCAAACTCCAGACATCTTTTCAGGTGGGGCACCTCTACATTTAAAGCAACGGGGTTCAACTGTGGATTGGAAAAAAGTATAATAAGTACAGTGTCCCAGCTTGGATAATAAATGATATGGTCCCCTTACCTAGTCTGGGGCATCACAGGTCTGTGGCAGAGGGAAAGAAAACATGGTGGAGCTGCAGGATGGCTCTTACAGCTTCTGCTCAGATACAGCACGTGTTACTTCTGCTCACATTTCATCAGTCAAAGCCAGCCACAAGCTTGCTGAGTCCTGACTTCAATATGCTTCCTCCTGAGAAAGACACTGGAAGTCACTCGGACAGCCACCTAAATACGGAGAGAATGTACGCTGATGCAATGCATACATCGGTATCAACATCTAGATATAGATCTCAATTATTAAGAAAGGTCTTAATTAGTTTTTGAACAATGAAATCAGGACCAGTCATTTTCCATTTGCTCTTGGCTACATCGCATCAATTTGCTGGCCCTGCTCTGTATTTCAGACTGCTGATCCTTGTAAAATATGTCCCTTGGGCTTCCTTGGTTTTGTTTAGCTTTGTTCAGTAGTAGGGTCTGGCTGGAGACTGGAGGATGTGAGGAGAGGAGAAGCGAGGGTATTTCTCTCTTCTCTTTCTCTGCTTCTGGCAGCATCCCTGGCCACTGCTGTGTCCCCTCCGGAGCTCCAGCAACCACCAGGCCACCCTTCCTGTTGGTCCCAGCTGCCTATGAGCAGCCGCCACTTGTGGGCTCCCATCTTTGTCTGCCCAACCCCGGGGATGAGAGTGGCTTCTTACAGTTCCCAATTTCCAGTTGCCTCACTCTTTGCTCCTTTGTCTTTTTAAACACCTTTTGTCATATTAAATCCCCTCTATTGAATGATCCCTCCACTGGTGTGGGTTCTATTTGCCCGACTGGATGCTGTATAATACAGACTCCCTTTGGTTCTGCATATTATTCACCCTTCTCAAGCTTGTCTAGTAGACAGAAACTTAAGTAATGTTTACTTTAAAAGTAAATTTAACAGGGCTAGCTGTAGATGTAGTTAATATGGTTAAACTCCTTTAAACCTCATATCGCAAGGCTAGACCCACAGTGGTTTTCTTTGGTTGTTGCTCTAGGCTCAACATCTACAACAATATAGGTGTGTGGCACAAATGAATATCTTAATATTTAAAAAATAAATAAATACTTGAAAATACTTACAGGTTATTATCCCCTTTAAAAACATAGTAGGGCACAACAAGGGCAGGGAATTCATCTGAGAGCAAACAAGCAAATGATTGGCACAGGTTCCATCCCTCAAAAACAAGATAAACCTGTGTGTGTGTGTGTGTGTGTGTGTGTGTGTGTGTGTGTGTGTGTGTGTGTGTGTGAGTGATTAAGCTGTATTTGCATGTAGATATTGGCACTTACCTTACCATGCAGGTATATATACATGCATACACATGGCATTTATAAATTCACATACGTAGATATGCATACAAGTGCAGACGATTTAACTATTTTTAAAGGACTATGGTCCTTTAGTAGTCTTTAAAGAGTTTATTTAAATGTAATGATCTAAGCCAAAGGATGATTCATTTAAAAGCTCCTATGTTGTGTATCAAATTTCTATTGATTGTTTTGATACAATAATGGAAGCAAATTTTAAATTTGGAATGGAGTAGATAGAGACACTGAAGGAAAAAGACTCGATGGCATCCAGACAGAAGAATTTTTTGCCAATAAGAAGGGAGTGAATGGGCAAGTGACAGCCTTGGAGACAGTGGAGTCACATGACGACGTTTCCCCTGCATTAACTAAGGGATTTGGCTTCAAGGTCTATGGGGGAGAGGGGCGGGAAGGGTTGGTCTCTAGGGAACAGTTTGTTCCTCCTACTTCAGTCTGCTACTGGTCTAAGTCACCAACAGGCACGGCTGCTGCTGGGGAGGTCCAAAGGGACACCTGAGGGGCTTCTGATGGTCCAAAGGGACACCTGAGGGGCTTCTCTCCGGGTACTGTCAGCACTGGGCAGGCCAGGATCACATGAAGCAGAGCGGCAGCCGTTAGGGTTTTCTGAGTCAAAATGAGGGTAGGTTCCTTTGAGGGACATGTGCTAAGGAGGAATCTAGTGGCATCGGGTCCCTGATGTGTCTTCTTGTGGACTTCAGAGATAGACTGGCCTGAATTCAAATCCCAGCTCAGCAACTTACCAGCTACATGAGCTTGAGCACATTATGCAATTTCTTGAGCCACAATCTCTGCCTTCATAAAAATGGACAGGAATATGTATACAAAATGTCTGGTTCATAAAAAGCACTCAGTGATGCATTATTTTTTATTATTGATAATAATAACTGTTATTCATATTGCCGTGTTTGTAAAATGCTTGCAACCACGTGGGAATATAATTACACGCCCCTGCTTTTCTGCAGTGGTAGGGGAATGCTTTAATCCCATTTTCTCACGATACCGACTAAGAAATGGAATCCCAAAGAAGGTAAATAACTTGCCCCAATTTACTCCTTACTTGCTCAGCTGGAGAAAAGTAAACACAGAACGGTAGCCCATTCCATGGCCCTTTCTCCTAAACCAAGATCAACAAACATTCCAACTGGGTGTACCGCTCCCTGCTCAGCCCCTTTACAGTGACTTTCCCAACAGCGGTGGCAAAATCCATGAAGAATGCATCACATCAGCATCAAATCTTTTTCCTTTCCCTCATTAGAGTCTAACTCCCTGCCTCTTTTCATCTCTTGTTTTCATACCAGTGCTTAATTCTTTTTCTCCCCTGAATCTTATTCTCCACTCACCCTTCATTCAATTCTCTGATATACTGTGCCTATTAGTTTATTTTTTAAGTCACTCAACAAACACGTACTGAGCACTTCTGACCCTGGAGAATAATTGCTTAAGGAAATACCAGGGGCTCAAAACCTACGAAGGAAATGAATTTGTAAACAGAAATTGCAGTACCCGTGCTCAAGAAGGGGACAGAAGACCATGGGGGCCCCACAAACCTCCCACCAGCAGGAGGCAGTATAGCAAGGTGGTCGATGGCACAGGCTCTGGAGTCGGAGGTACTGGATTTGAATCTCAGCTCCCTCCATCCATGTATGCCCTTAGGGTAACTGTGTGGACTCAGAGGAGGAAGTGTATTTTCCTCCTTTGTAAAGTAGGAATAATCACAGTATGTGCCTCAGAGGGAGTGCGGGGAGTAACAAAAACTTTGAAGAATTAAATATTTAAAAATATTTACAAGTTGTCCTCTCCCTTTAAATATAGAGCTGATCAGAATAAGGACAGGGGATCCATCTGAGAGCACATAGTAAGCATTCCATCAAAGTGCTTTCTTGTTTCCGTAAGAAGGAAAGTAAACAGAGATTTGAATCGTCATTGAATAGCCAGGGTTTAGGTTATTTATGAAAAAGGATCAGGATCTCTCCTCTTTCTGCAGCCAGAGCAAAAATTGCATAGCTCTGCTCCAAACCCAAATGATTACTGTGATCAAGAGAGGCTGAAGAACTGACCCTGAGGGTGGTTGATGATCGACTCTGTATGGAGGGTGGCCTGCCAGAGCTGATGGGCGAAGCTTGTGCAAATCCTGCATCTTACAACCTGTGTGGTCCAGCTGTGGGCTGAACAAAGAGCGGCATGTGTGATGTGAGAGCTTTGAATAGAGCCCGAGACTGCATGTTTCTCTGTGTGGGAAAATGGTTTACTCAGTGAATACTTGATTTCTTTCTAGCATCCTTTCCTACTAAGGAGCATAGGGCTGAAACCATGAGGATATTTCCCTGCCTTCCTGGCTCTGTTTCTTGGGCAAGATGAGCTTATCATTTTCTATTCAGCTCCCAGCTAATAGAGAAGTCCCACAGGCAAAAGCAAAAACACACTGACAAAAAAAATCACGATAGCCGGAAAAAAACATGAATGTCCTCTGCCCTGCTCCAGTGTTTGAAAAAATGAACTTTCTGGAAAAGGGACATTGGATGAATTCTTCAACAGGCTGGCACACTTGCAGATTTCAGCTAAGGGGAATCTGTAAACTCTGTTAATCTGTATGTATTCTATGGTCGTGTGTGTGTGTGTGTGTGTGTGTGTGTGTGTGTGGGTGGGTGGGTGTGGGTGTGTGGGTGTCGGTGGGGACTGGTTTAAAGGCAATTGCTGTAGCTCAGACAGGGTGGGAACTCATTTTTGTTTGGAATCAAATGTATTCAGTGCTGGATCAAATGAAAAACTTTATTCAGCATTTTCTGAAAGAAGCCATGCAAGGTCTCCTGTCTCAGCATCTAGGACCACAAATGCCACTGAAGTCACATAGGCTGTGTACACGCACACATATATGTAATTTTTAATATTCCCCCCATGACCAGAATGGATTTGTTCCATTCAGTGGGAAGCCACAACATTTATTACATCTCTTTCTCAAATAAACCTCAAAGCTAGCATTTCATCTTTCCTCATGTAATCATCATAAGGTAGAAAATGAAATTTTCCAAACCTAAAAGCATGTTGCTAAGAGCTCCAGGGCACTGCATGTCACTTCTTACTTTGATGTGTTCGAGGATGACAAAAAAACATGAGAAAGGAAAGAAAAGAGAAAGATGCCCTGCATCTTCCTTGGGATTTTCAGAAAGCTTTTTTTTTTTTTTTTTTTTTTTTTTTAACTCTTTATGTAGTGACAAGATGGAGCTGATTAAAAGAAGACAAGGAAAGTCTTGGTTGCCAGACCACTTCATTCCAGAAAGGCATGTAAGAACTCCTGTCAGAATCAGGGATGATTTCACAGCCCCTCTTGCATATTAATGAACTACAAGTAACCTCAGTTTAGTGGTGCAGATGCAACATTTCAGGAGCCGTGCCAGGATTCAGCAATAAATGCCAGCTCCAGGGGAAATACATTTCATGATAGAATTAGGAGATCAGCCATCTGAGACGTCCACAGAAATCACCCCCCACCCTTCAAAATGCAAGGGTGTTTCTGGGGAGCAGGGCGCTGGTGGCGTGCTGGATGTGGGGTAGACGGGGTTATTTATCTGAATCCGGTTCCTGTACATTCGTTCCATCTTCAACTCTTCTGATGCTGCCTATGTCCTCACACAACAAATCAATCCACCAGCCTAAAGGTCAAGTTCAGGTGAACTGATTAATTTTGCTGCCTATTTTTCTGGTGTGATTTTTAAAAAACTGCTTAAACCTCCAATCCTCTTGCTTTAGAAGCAAAACATCTCTTTTCACCAAGCTCATCCTCCTGCCACTGCCTGTCAGGCGCTTTTCTTTCCCGACTTCCTACAACCTGTGGTTTGCAGACAGAAGACACCCTCCCAGCAATTCTCTTCTCTCCCAGCGTTCGTCCAGAATTTTGCTGGATTCTCAACCCCTTGCTCACTCATTCCCCTTTGCCCCGTACGCAGAGTACAACCGTTACTTCGTCTGTGCTCACCATCTGTTTCTAAAATTCCTCTGATACAGAAATCACATGACAGTTTGAGGTGCAGCCATCTCAATATTGCAAGGTTTCGCTTGGCAGGGTTTGGAAGTGATGGCTGCTGCTTGGTTCTGCCTTATGAAACTGACCAGCTAACGTGGTGTGATAGCTAGCTAGCCCTCTAGGAGGACCTTCAAAAGCAGCCGCCGACTCTCTCAGATGTTTTTGTGAGACTGAAAATAGAGAATAAAGCTGCAGCCTTCATTTTCAGCTGAGACCCAGGCTCGACTGCAGCCAAGAAGAGAAAACACGGATGGAGCTATGCTCTGTGCTGTCGCGTAAGGAAAGAGCATCGCCAGGTTTGACTCAGTTGGTCTCTTGGTCAATCCTTGCCACCACAATGCCGCATAGGAAAACACTGAGATTCAGCAGCTTAACACGATTATTCTTTCTTGCCCAGAGGCCCAGATCAGCTGGGGGTCGGCTGACCTTGCCTGGGCCTCCTCCCTGGGTTGGCCTCCAAGCTACGGATTACGTCCAGGTCTGCTCCACGTGTCCGTCTTCCTCTTGGACCAGGGGACTACCTCTACCAGGTATGGTGATGGCAGGGTGCAAGAGGAGAGATCCAACTGTGCTTGGGTCATATCTGCTAACACTCCATTGGTCAAAGCAAGTCATGTGACCAAACTCGAAATCAAAGGCAAGGAAGGACAGTCACATGCTTAAGCCCAGGTTCAATGGGGATCAGAAAGTAGGCTTCTCCCACGGAGATAGGGAAGGGGTAAAAATAATTAAGTAATAACATATGATCTACCACACTTGCTGTGGTGGACAGATGGATGCCCTTCCAAGTACCCATTTCTTCTTTTGGTAATGACTTTGATTTTCATACTGATATCTAATTTCTTAGTGGTTATACCTTTTGGAGAAACTGATGCTCAGTCAGGTTCTACAGATTAGGTCCATAGATTAGGCTTATGTTACCAGCATAATCTTGCCCCTGTCCACAATTACAGTTAACACAATTAACAATAAACTCATGATCCAATATGGACCAATTAGAATGGAGGATATATTTGCTAGGAGCTCCTGGAAAACAGGCTTTCTTCTTATGCTGTGGGAACTACTAGAAGATATGCTGTCGGCAGCATGGTTACAGGAGGGCTTTTTGCAACTGCTGGGCTGTGATGATGAAGCTGGCACACAGAGGAGGATGTACGTGAGATAATTGCAGGAAAATCAATCCATCCCCTAATCAATCCTAACCCTGAAGCTCACACAATTTCAGGGTTTTTTAGTTAAGTCAGCTAATACATTACCTGATTATTTATTGAGTTTTCAAATCACTTGCAATTACACTACTTTAGTGAATTCACTCTCTGGGTGACTTTGGGATACTGGGTGTGTGTGTGTATGTGTGTGCATGTGGGTGCACATGCGTGTGCGTCTGGTTTGTATGGTGTGATATTAATTCCTCTGGACCTCGGATTCCTGATCCACAATATGGAAATAATTGTTGTATACAATAATGTGATAGTGTATGTCAAGGCCCTAGTACACAGCAGGTAGAGCCATCCTGCACATTTCTGCAGGTTGTTCCCCAGATAAGAGAACGAGGGGGCACTGAAGACAGAATCAATTCACCAAGCCCTGTGCCTATGGAGCTACCTCCAGCAAGAGAGGATGTCTTTTTCTAACTTTCCCCAAATCCATGGGTTAGCAGAGGCCCTGACAGAAGACATTTAACAGACATCAGTTCCTTATTTCCCCATCTGTAGTCATTACTTCTTTTGATAGAAAATAACAACCGAATTTTCTGTTGTTCAGCAATAGGATTCTTAAGGAATGTTGTAAAATTTGTATTGTTTCTGTCTTGAAAAGCAGTTGATTTCACCCCTATTCTGTGGTCACTTCTTTTCCCTATCCCTTTCCTGAAGCTCATTTCTTTTCCCCTCTGTTCTTTCTTTCCTATCTTCTGCTTTTCCACTAGCCTCCCCCTTCTGGCCCCTTCCTTTCTTTCTTCTCCCCAGCCTCTGCCTGTTTTTGCCTCCCTCTCTTACTCTAGGAAATGACTTCTGAGGACATGGCCTTTGCAACCTCAGGGTCTCTTCACGTCAGAGCTGACAGGCATTCTCCAAGAGCAATGCCTGGAGTGAGACACATCTGAACACTAATCCTGTTTCTATGACTTTGGACATACTAAGGTCTCTGGGCCTTGCTTTTCCCCTCGGTAGAATTGGTCTAATTCAGGGCCGGTGTGGAGGACTCAATGAAATAATGTGTGTCAAACATCTGAGCCTACATAATCAATCAATAAGCTGTAGTTTCTTCTCCTTCTAGCTTCGCCAATTAAGGTCATAGCTGTACATGCCAAGCCTGGAGTAGCCACCAAACATTCAGCATACACCAGTCGCCTCTGACTTAAATAGAACAGCTGCTGATGCCATTATTTTCCTGCCTTAGCTTTCTTCCCTATAAACAAGTCTTCACCTAATTGTTTGAAGAGCTGAAACATCTCTTGTCCAAACATGGACAGAGAACACAGGGGTGAACACTCCAGTTCATGGCTACTGAGAGAATTCTGGGAACGCTTCCCGCATGCCCTCAGGCAGATGGTTGGCCCACATATATTTCAACAACACAAATTAATGTAAAACATATTCATGTATGTATTAATTAATGCTAATGTATTCACAAGAGATTTGGATAACGGGCAGTCCATTTTGACACCTCCCTGCTAATCCATTCGCCTTAAAGAGACTAAATCTTGCTTAATTTTTGGCTCAAACAAGTAGATCTCCTGTGATTTGGGGCGCTTGCTCTCTTCACACTCCCTATGGCCACCTGCTGGCTATCTAAGAATTACTCTAATTGGTAAAAAAGCCTCCCATACTGTAATTAGATGAGAGGAGAGATGGGGTTTGTGCAAATACTAGACTAAATTAGCACCTGAGTATGAACAAATATGTGTCTCAGAGAAATATGATAAAAACAGGTATAAGAGTCAATTAGTAGTATTTGAAGAAGAGGCTGAAAATGAAGGAGTAGTCACTTGGGATGGGAGGGGGGCCCAGAAAGGGAAGGGGAATCCAGGGGTGAGCAAGGCAAGCACGAAGCCGTTAGAAAATTGCACGGAATCAGATCTTTGTATCTTGAAACAGAAGCTGTGTTCTGAGGAAGTTTTTATTTCATGGAGTAGCATGAAACAATTTAGGCAAGGTTGAATTTTAAGGCTGATTTTGTCACCGCTGTTTTTTTTTTTTTTTTTGCAGTACGTGGGCCTCTCACTGTCGTGACCTCTCCCCTTGCCGGACGCGCAAGCTCAGCGGCCATGGCTCCGCGGCATGTGGGATCGTCACGGACCGGGGCACGAACCCGTATCCCCTGCATCAGCAGGCGGACTCTCAACCACTGCGCCACCAGGGAGGCCCTGTCACCGCTGTTTTTTAAAACTGAGTTGCCTTCAGTAGAGGAGGATTTTCCTTAGGGAATTATTTAATGGTAAAGCTTGAATATAGAGTTTAGAGACTAATAAAGCCACTGCCTTCCAAAAGTTTATAGTCAAATTTGCATAACTATGGAACGAGATAAGACAAATATCAAAGGCAAATGTATCTAACATCCTGCTTTCTTTTGACCCTCCCCTTCTGCTGGCCTCATCTCTGAGGGATACGCAGGTCTTTGGGAATAGGGTTTTCAGAGCTTCTGTTACTGGGAGGTATACAGTTAAATAGGAAGCCCATCCGGAACCTGGAGGAGTTAACACTCTGCTTTCTTCCTCCCTATTGTCATTTCTCTGTTCAAACTGGAAGATTTTCACTCTAGAAACAAAATGCATAACCCACGATGAAATCATTAATACAGGGGATGAAGAAGAATATAGGCCAAATCTGGAATGGATACCAATGAGAAAAGCAAAATAATCCCTTCCATTTTCAAAGCCCTTTCAGGAGCATCATCACAACTACCCTGTGGAGGCTTCAAGGTGAGCGGTAGAGTCCAGGTTGACATTCAGATGGGTTTCTGCTTCTGTAAAATCAGGAGCTTTGAGAAAGTGGTTATTGTGACAGCACCTCCACGATGGTCTCCGTATCACCCACCTCCCAGTATTCAAGCCCTTGGGTAACTCCTCCCCTTGAATATGGGCAGGATATAGTGACTCTTAAAGACTAAACCATGGCAGAAGTGATGGGATATAACTTATGAGATTAGGTCATAAAAAGACTATGTCTTCTGTCTTAGGAACTCTCTCTCTCATCCTCTCTCTCTCTTGGATATTTTCACTCTGGGGAAAGAGAGCAGCCCTTTTAGTGAAGAACTGATGTCTCTGGTCAAGAGCCAGACAGGATGGGAGGCTGGGCACTATCCATGTGAGAGAGCTTGGAGGCAGATCTCCCCCCAGGTGAGCCTGAGGTGACTGCATCCCTGGCCATCCACGTGACTGCATCCTGTGATACCCTGAGCCAGAGGGATGAGCCAGAGGCATTCACCTGAGCTACTCCAGGATTCTTGACCCACAGAAACTGTGAGATAATAAACATTTGTGGTTCTCAGTTGCTGAGCCTTGTGGTAATTTGTTATGCAGCTATGTATAACTAATATAATTGCCTTTTGTCTTTATAAACTATGTTTTTTTTTTTGCTTGTAAAACTGAGATATGCTTATTATTAAAACAGAAAAATAAAGAAAACCAAAAATACCCAGGAGTTGTAACCAAGAGTTTATCAATATTCTCCACAGAGTAGCCAGAGTGAACCATTTAAAATGTGAATCATATCAAATCAATCCCCTGTCCAAAACCATCCAATGGAATCCCATTCCATTGGAATATAATCTAAGGTTCCTACAGTGGCCTCCAAGGCCAATATGACGCCCCTGCTGTCCCTCTGATCACATCGTGTTGCTCTTCCCCTCATTCACTGAGCTCTAGCAAGCCTGGCCTCTTGATACTTATCAAGTCTCTCCTGCATACTCTTGCTTTGTTCTGTTGGGGTTATTTTTTGACAATTAGAAATTGTATATATTTAAGGTATACAATGTGATTTTTTGATATACGTATACATTGTGAAATGCTTACCAAATCAAACTAACTAACATATACATCACCTCCCATAGTTACCATACGTGTGTGTGTGTGTGTGTGTGTGTGTGTGTGTGTGTGTGTGTGTGTGGTGAGAACACCTGAGATCTACTGTCTTAGCGAATTTCAAGCATACAATATATTATTATTAACCATAGTCACCATGCTCTATATTAGATCTCCAGAACTGATTCACCTTGCAACTAAAAGTTTATGCCCTCTGGTCAATATCTCTCCTTTTCCCCCGTTCCCCTCAGCCTCTGACAACTACCATTCTACTCTCTGTTACTATGAGTTTGTTTTAGATTTCACATATAAGTAAGATCATATGATATTTGTCTTTCTGTGGCTTATTTCACTTAGCATAATGTCCTCCAGGTTCAAATATCCATGTTGTTGCAAATATCTGATAAGGGGGTAATATCCCAAGTATATAAGAAATTCATAGAACTCAATAACAAAAAAACACAAAAAACAAATAACCCAAATAACTAGATTAAAAAAATGGACAAAGGACTTGTATAGACATTTTTTCAAAGAGGACATACAAATGGCTAACAGTATACGAAAAGATGCTCAACATCACTAATTATCAGGGAAACACAAATCAAGATCATAATGAGATAATAATTGTTGGTGAGGATGTAGAGAAAAGGGAACCCTTGTGCACTATTGGTGGAAATGTAAATTGGTGCAGCCACTATGAAAAACAGTATGGAGGTTCCTCAAAAAATTAAAAGTAGAACTACCATATGATCCAGCAATCCCACTTCTAGGTATATATCCAAGGGAAGCAAAATCACTATCCCAAAGAGATATCTGTGCTCTCTTGTTTATTGTGGCATTATTCACAGTAGCCAAGATATGGAAGCAATCATATATGTAAATGAATAGACAAAATGTGATATATACTGGGTGTGTTTATTTTATTCTTGTATTTGTGTCTTTTAGAAAAGTGAATAATCATTAGGTGGCTTAAGTTTTGCAATAATAGCATTTGATACTCATATCTATCTATCTATGTATCTATCTACATATCTATCTACATATATATATACACATATATTTTATATATATATATATATATATATATATATATATAATTAAGCCTTAAAAAAGCAGGAAATCCTTCCATTCGCCACATGTCTCAAGTGCTCTTGCTCCAGGGTCATGGGCTCACTGTTTTCTTCGCTGAACTGTTCTTCCCCCAGATGGTCGCATGGCCTACCTCCTCATCCCATTCATCTCTCACATGTGGCCTCCTTAGGTCCCTCTTTAAATCTTACTTCACAGAGACACTTTCCCTGGATACCCCGTCTAAAATTGCTCCCTTCACTTACTCTCCCCATGCTTTACCCCTCCTCATAACATTCTGTCATGTTATTTGCTGTTACTTTTTGTGTTATTGTCTATCTCTCTCCCACTAGAGTGTTGGTTCTCTAGATGCAGGGATTTTGTTTTGTTCACTGCTGTTTCCTCAGTCCAATAAATATTTGTTGAATGAAATTTATGAATGCTATGATTATTGACTGTATTTCCTTTCATTCTTTACTCTCTTTTTCTCCCTCTACAAAGGTTTGCAGATTTTTAGATAGTTTATTTCTACAAGCAGAAAATAAAACATATTTTAGAAAGATAAAACTACAGTTTTCAGATTGTTAGCATCCTTAGAACACAATTTCTATATAGTATTTTATCACAGGGACAGAAGTTCCTGAACACATAGGGATGGCATAAAAAACCCAGCCAAGCTTTCTGAGCTTCCGTGTCCTCATCTTGAATACGGAGATGCCTCAAACACAGGAAGTGAGACAGGGAACGCACTTCGCACAGGGGCACACAGTGAGAAATCAATAAATGGGAAAGAAACAGGGATCTCACATCAGGAGTTTCAGGGAGTATTGTAAATAACAAAGATATTTATTGTAGGTTTCTCTGGAAGAGTGTTTACAAAAAGAAACACACGTGGCAAACTTCTTTGCCCATTCATCTCCTCATATCTTCTGTCCCCCCTTTTGGTCCCATATAGTCCCCTCACTGGTATAATGTTTTTTCTCCTTCCTTTCTTTCAATGTAAATCAAGCTATTTCCTCCACAACTTTAGATGTAGTGCTCCCACCCTCAACTCAGTAATTCATTCTGGTGAAAAATATTTGAGGACTGGGGAGGGAGAACAGGAAGGAAAGACTTTAGCAGAATTTTCCTGGGATTCAGGCAGGGTTTTTGAAGTAGGAGACAGAAAAAGACACTGGAAACTCACATGTTAGTATATATATATTTTTTTCTATCATACATTCATTGTAATGTATTTAACTATTCCTAATTATTAGACACTCAGTTTCAGAGCTTTTGCTGTTCTAAATATTGCTGTGCTGAACATCTTTGTGTGTTCCTTACTTGCAATTCTGATTATTTTTCTAGGATGATGTATTAGTTGGGGTTCAGAAAGGAAAAAGAAGGCACACTTAAATGGGGCAACTGAGGACTATTTTAAAAAGTGTGAGCAGCATTAAAGCATCAAGAGCTGGTGAACAGCTGGGAGCTGTCACCACCCCAGGCCCAAAGGGGCAAAAAGAGGGAGCAGTAACTGGAACTGAGAGACAGAAGTGGAGCTGAAGCTGTGGAGGTGGCTGGAGTTGTAGGAGATGGCCTCCCACGATGAGCTGTGGCCTGCACTAGAGGAATTCAGCCACTCCTAACATGTGGCCTTGCCAGGGAACTATATGCTCCCACTTTTCTCTCCTCCCATTCTCTGATCTCCTACTGGAGATTTCCATTGGCTGAATCCAAGTAGAAGTCAGAACACTAGGGAGCCCATGATGCAGAAAGGAAGAAAGGTGGAGAATAGATCTGGAGGACCTAGTGGAGAATATCCATGAGAGAAGGACCTCTAGAAGTGCAATTTCTAGGTCAAAGGGTAAATTAGGTTTAACATGTTTAACGTATATTGCCTTAGACTTTTTAAAAAATACAATCTTACTTTCTATTATAGAGGCTTCTATGTGTTTACCAAAATCTATTTCCTAGTCCCTCTGGAACAAAAAATAGCCTATGTTTCCCAGCCTGCCTTGCACGTAGGTATAGCCATGTGACTGACTTCTGGTCAGGAGGTTACAGATGGACGTGATAGATGCCCCTTCCAGATCTAAATCATAAAAACTTCCTATGGGCAATCCTTCAGCCTCCTTTCCCTTCTTGTCCATTTAAATAAAAAGATAACCATGGTGACCTTGGCTATCATCTGTTGAAGATGCTGGAGCTATAATATGGCAGATGCCTGGGTCTTGCTGTTTAGAGGAGGGCTACTGGAGACACATGCACTGAGACGTTAGTGAGCCTAAACTTGTATGTTGCTACGTCACTGTAGCAGACACTTCTGCTACCATATGCCACAGTCCTGCATCTCCTCGGCCCACCTGTGATTTCTACTGCTGCTGAGGTAAAGAGTTCTATAAAAACTCAGACAGGCTTTGTGTTGATTGTATCCCACCTCAAATATACACTGAGCATATTTCTACATTTTGTCCAGGGGACTTCTTTGCCCCTGCAGGAATCTACTTGGCCTACATGCAAGCAAATGCATCATGGATAAGCAAGAGTATTAACATCCCCAAGAGCAACCCTCAAACAATGCGGACAGGAGTGGGTCAATAAATGCTCCAGTTTCCACCCTTCAGAAAGACAGTTGTAGGAGGCATTCAGCACACAATTCCTGCAGAACTGAGCCCACAGCAGTGGCCTTGATAACACATTTCATAGTGTGCTTTCCTTCTTCCCTGTCTCTCCTTGTTCCTTCACCTTTGTCTCCTGGGATCACTTCCCAAATAAACTACCAGGACTCAGGTCCTTGATGCCTTCTGCTTCTGAAAGAACCCAAATTAAGGCAGACATTGATAGTTCCCTGTTCATCTATTATAACTCCTAGAATTATCGTAAGAAATAACGTAAGTAGTATCATTAAGCAGGATGCTGTCATAATAACATTTAAAACATGGGCATTGATATAGAGGTCAGGGAAGAGCAGTGAAGAAACTGATATTGGAGGCTGGAAAAAAAAGACGTATTATGCAGTGACAAAACACTTGGTAAAACTGTTGTCTGTGATGACTTGGAAGAACACACTATGTGTTACTGAGACTGTAGCTTGAAGGGAAGTGGTTGTCAGAAATCAGTGTAATGGAATATGTTGGCTTTTATTTTCTACTTTTAGCAAATTATTACAAAAAAAAGATAACCATGGGTGAATGGATAAACAAAATATGGTATATATATATATATATATATATATATATATATATATATATATATACACACACACACACACACACACACACACACACAATGGAATATTATTCAGCCTTCAAAAGGAAGGAGATTCTGGTACATGCTACAACATGGATGGACCTTGAAGACATTATGCTAAGTGAAATAGCCAGTTACAAAAAGACCAAAGATGTAAAAAAGGATTCCACATAGATGAGATACCTAAAGTTGTCAAATTCATAGAGACAGAAAGTAAATGGTGGATGTCAAGGGCTGGGCCAAGGGAGAATGGGGAGTTAGTGTTTAATAGGTACAGAGCTCTAGCTGGGGAAGATTAAAAGAGCTCAGTGGATGGATGATGATGATGTTTGTACAACAATGTAAATGAAGTTAATGCCACTGAATGGTACATTTACAAATGGATAAGACGATAAATTTTGTTGTGAATATCTTTACTACAATAAAAAAGGAGTTAACCTCAGAATGGAATTGACCAGTTTTCACACAGGATAAAAGGGATTAGAGAGTGCAGACATTTGGTACACCAAAGGTTGGAAAAGCTATTGCTCCAAATACTAAGAGATAAGCATGGAAAAGGATTTATGCAACAAAGGCCCAATAAAACTCAGCCCTGTGGCAAAGATCAGATTGAGGGCTTGGCCTTCTCACCTGTACCATAATTCTAGACAGCTTTAAGAAAGTCATCACTGAAATCAGAGAGGAAGAGGGGGGTGGTGATAAAGCAAAGAAATAAATCAGGTCTGAAAATCATGATTAGGAGAGAATTTGGGGTGTGGTTACTGGTACATGAAACTGAATGGAAGCAAATAGATCAGAAGTTGATTATGTGTCTTAGGGTACAGTGATTGCCAATGAAACCACAAACCTGGACTGAAAATCCCTTTAACTATGTGAGGCTTAAAACAACCTTCAGGCATCCACATTTATACCAGCTTGAAGTGTGCAGTGAAAACTGTACAGCCCTGAAGGACCGTTTTTTCCTCAATAGCAACTTTGAAAATGGACAATAAAGAATTCTCAGAAGGCAGAGCCAGAAGCCAGGAGCAATGTGTAAGAGAGTTGCTCCCAGAGAGCAGAATCAGTGGTATGTGTTCCCATTCCTCCATTGTCTCCATGGGAGTACTGATGGTTTTCATCCTCTCCCTGTCCCACCATTGAGTGGGTGTGTTGGGATGAGATGAAGGAGAAAATGACTTGTCTTTTTAATTCAAAGCGTGCTGGACCACAAGGAGTCCCATCTAGACGGATGGCATGGACTGTGTGTATTCTGGAGACGCAGAGCTTTGAAATGGGTACAGCGGCTGGTTGGGACTTCTGAGTTGTTTCTCAAAGTTGTTGCTGGGGAGGAGCAAGTGTGTTCTTTGTGTGAGAATGAGAGTCAGATGGAAGAGCTGACTGTGGCCAAGACTTCGATGTGTTCACCATCACTTGTTTTCCTTCATACTGGGTACACAGCTAGACTACATTTCTCAGCTTCCCTTGAATCTAGATGTGGCTAAGTGACAGAGATCTGACCAATGCGGACGTAGGAAAAACTGATGTATATGACTTCCAGGCACGGCTCATACAATCCTCCCAGGGGGTCATCTTTTCTCTTTCTGGAATGCAGGAATGGGTATGTCTCCTAGGAAAAACTTGGGATTCACGTGTTGAAGATGGCAGAGCCACAAAATGAACAGGGTCTGGGTCTCTGGATCACACTTGAAAAAAATGTATCCCATCAGGAACAACCTTACTGGACTGTGATGAGTAAGAAATAACTTTTTTTGTGACAGCCACTAATTTTACTTTTTCCTTTACCGGGGACTAGATTTACCTCTACTGGCATACTACTATAAAGATAATATATGCTTGAATATAGATGATTTGGTGAAGTCAGAAAGTAAAAGGAAATAAAAACTCTGTTTTTCCACTCCCCAGAGTTAACCACTTTTAATACTTTAGTGTGTGTTCTTACTGACATTTTTTTCTATGCATTTATTTTTGCATAAAACATTCATACGTCTTAGGTGGAAATATTATGAAGAGAGTTTTGGTGATAGAAAGTATTTCCCAATCTGGATCTCTAATTGCTCAGGTTATGCAACATATGTTTTAAAAGTGTCAACTCCAGGGCTTCCCTGGTGGTGCAGTGGTTGGGAGTCCGCCTGCCAATGCAGGGGACACGGGTCCGTGCCCCGGCCCGGGAAGATCCCACATGCCGCGGAGCGGCTGGGCCCGTGAGTCATGGCCGCTGAGCCTGCGCGTCCGGAGCCTGTGCTCCGCAACGGGAGAGGCCACAACAGTGAGAGGCCCGCGTACAGGAAAAAAAAAAAAAAAAAAAAAAAAAAAGGAAACTCCATAGTTGATTAAAATCACTAGCAATAAAAATGAACTTGAAGAGATTTTTCTTATCTTACTGATGTTCATACATGCTACGAAGCAAAGAATTGTCTGTTATTTTCACCATTTCACGCTCAGCGAGTAACACAGTGACAGGCAAAAAGAGGCACTAAATAACTATCTGTTGAGTAAACTGACATATGAATGAATGGATGAATGAATGAATGAGCACAATTCTGCTTTAGTACAACGGGAAAAAAGTTGTTCATTCATCATCCTGGCAGTGTCTAAACTATGTAAATAACCATTTTAGATGAGTTGTACCAGTTGTTTTAAACATACATCAAAGATGCTAAGATATGCCCTTTGAAGGGTGGAAGGAAGAATATGGCTAATGAAAATATTTCTTCTTCCTTACCACACCATCCTCGGGCTGACCGTGGTGGACGTCTTGAGCGCAGTCTATCTGCAGCCTGTGCGCCCCGCACCGCCTCCTGTGGAAGCTTGAGCCGGCTGTGTAGCTTTCTCCCTTTGTCTCATAACCATGTCCACCAATGAGAATGCTAATTCACTAGCTGCCCGCCTTAACAGATTCAAGAACAAGGGGAAAGACAGTCCAGAAATGAGGTGGCGCCGAATAGAAGTTAATGTGGAGCTCAGGAAAGCTAAGAAGGGTGACCGGATGCTGAAAAGGAGAAATGTCAGCTCTTTTCCAGATGCTGCTGCTTCTCCACTGCAGGAAAACCGCAACAACCAGGGCACTGTAAATTGGTCTGTTGATGACATTGTCAAAGGCACAAATAGCAACAATTTGGAAAGCCAGCTCCAAGCTAAAAAAGCTGCTAGGAAACTGCTTTCCAGGGAGAAACAGCCCCCTATAGACAGCATAATCCGGGCTGGTTTGATTCCAAAATCTGCATCCTTCTTGGGCAGAACTGATTGTAGTCCCATTCAGTTTGAATCTGCTTGGGCCCTCACTTACATTGCTTCCGGGACATCAGAACAGACCAAGGCTGTGGTAGATGGAGGTGCTATCCCAGCATTCATTTCTCTGTTGGCATCTCCCCACACTCACATCAGTGAACAAGCTGTATGGGCTCTAGGAAACATTGCAGGTGATGGCTCAGTTTTCCGAGACTTGGTTATCAAGTATGGTGCAGTTGACCCGCTGTTGGCACTTTTGGCGGCTCCTGATTTGTCATCTTTAGCATGTGGTTACTTACATAGTCTTACCTGGACACTTTCAAATCTTTGTCGCAACAAGAATCCTGCACCCCCCCTTAGATGCTGTTGAGCAAATTCTTCCTACTTTAGTTTGTCTCCTGCATCACAATGATCCAGAAGTTTTAGCTGATACCTGCTGGGCTATTTCCTACCTTAGCGATGGTCCAAATGAACAGATTGAAATGGTTGTGAAAACGGGGGTTGTACCTCAACCGGTGAAGCTTTTATGAGCTACTGAATTGCCAATTGTGACTCCCGCGCTAAGAGCCATAGGAAATATTGTCACTGGGACGGATGAACAGACTCAGGTTGTGACAGATGCAGGAGTACTTGCCATCTTTCCCAGCCTGCGAACAAACTCCAAAACTAACATTCAGAAAGAAGCTACGTGGACAATGTCAAACATCACGGCTGGCCGCCAGGACCAGATACAGCAAGTTGTAAATCATGGATTAGTCCCGTTCCTCGTTGGCATTCTCTCTAAGGCTGACTTTAAGACACAAAAGGAAGCTGTATGGGCTGTGACCAACTACACGAGTGGCAGAACAGTTGAGCAGATCGTATACCTTGTTCATTGTGGCATAATAGAACCGTTGATGAACCTCCTAACTGTGAAAGACACTAAAATTATTCTGGTTATTCTGGATGCCATCTCAAATATCTTTCAGGCTGCTGAGAAACTAGGGGAGACTGAGGAACTTAGTATAATGATTGAAGAATGTGGAGGTTTGGACAAAATTGAAGCTCTATAAAACCATGAAAATGAGTCTGTGTACAAAGCTTCATTAAACTTGATTGAGAAGTGTTTCTCTGTGGAGGAAGAGGCAGATCAAAATGTTGTGCCAGAAACTACCTCTGAAGGGTATACATTCCAAGCTCAGGATGGCACTGCTGGGACCTTCAACTTTTAGATTGTACATCTGAGGCATAAAGTTGTTTGTTGTGTACTATGTCTGGTAGAAGTTTGTCTCACTGTTTCCCTACTAAGGACTCTTTACACGTGGTTTGTTATTGTAGCACTGTTTACAAAGAAACTATACTTGAACAGTTCCAAACTGTACGTACTGTATGAAGCTTCTCCTCTCAATGGGTTTCTTATTTCTATGTGGAATTTCATATCTTGCAGTGTCCTGTAAATAAAGATTAAATTCCAAAAAAAAAAAAAAAAAAATTCTTCTTCCGTAAGAAAAGAGCGGAAGTAGAAATAAAGAACAGCAGAATACAGGCCACATCCTTGCCCCAGGCTGTAGTATCCACCTGACACTCTATCAATATAATTTAAATGGATCTTGAGTTTATAGGCTAAACAGAAAGGTATGACCTTCAAGTCTTTTTATAACTTGAATTCTCCATTCTAGAATTCCTAATATGACTTCATTTCTCCACTAAGCAGCATGCATACTAAAGTAATTTTTTTTTAAAGGAAGGCCCTTTTAAAATCTGAGGACTTTTTCTCTTTAAAGACAGACTATTTGGGAAAAATTCTTAGGTCACAACTTTCCAAAACCGTAGATACTGCTCCCGTGAATTACTGCATATAACATTTCAGAGAAATTTTAGGTCAACCTGGTATCTTTCTCCTTTGATGATTCTTTTTGTTAATTTTCCTTATACTTAAAGGGTTTTTCTTCCCTTTATGGTTAAAATTCAAAATTTTTGCCAGAGTTTGTCTAAGTGTGTTTTTGCCAGTTTTCATCAAATGTGATATGGTGACTCTTTCAGTTTGTTCATTTGTCTTTTTCAATTCAGGTAGGTTCTTTAATTATCTTAATCACAGACTGCTTGTGTGTGGCTGCCTCACTCCAGGGGCCTCCTAAAACCAGAGACTATGTCTTAGCCATATGTGTATCTTCAGCCTTTGGCACAGCAGTGATGGGTGATTGAAGTAATGAAGATTAGAGTTACCTGGGGAAATCTCTAGTAAAGGAAGTATCCATGCATTGATAGAATGACATTTTACTGCGTTTGACTTCCACATGATTTCACGGATCTACAGGGGCCACAATGATTGTGAAACTTTGGTCAGGTGATTTGCTTTAGGTGATGGGATATTAGTAACTGTGATGCCAGCAAAAACCTGAAGAGCACTTGTACATTGATGCTTTTGCTCTCTTCAGATGCCTAGGGAACCCTGAGACTGCCCTGTGAAGATGGTAAGCTAGAAGCCCACTAGAAGATGCAGTGCCACATACAGCAATGATAAGCTAACTCAACTTAGGTGCCACCCCTCCCACTCTAGACCACCTGGTTTACCTACAGCCAGACATCTGAGTGAGATCATTTTTGACCATCCAGCTTCAAACAAACTCAACCAGGCCAGAAACACTTCTCACTGACCCACAAAACTGCAAGAGAAATCCGAATATTTGTTGTTTCGGGCCACTGACTTCCAGGGTAATTTGTTATGCAGCAAAAGCTAATTGATACAGGAAACCACTGAATTATTCTAATTAGAAGGATGACATTAACTGATTTATATCTTAAAAGGATAACTCTGGATAGTATATTCTTGGGAAGTGGGTCCAAGAATGGAAACAGCAGTTAGGAAGCTATTGCAATAATCCAGTTGAGTGATTTAGTGGGTCTGTTCCAGGGTGACGGCAGATCTCTCTCAGGGGAGAGAACTGAATACACTTAAAACATAGTTTTGAGGAAGAATTGGTTTTGAGGAATTGTTTTGTTCAGAGAGAAAAATGTTAAAAAACACCCTGCAATAAGAACTAGACTCATACTTCTCAAGAGGTGTACATGATTCTAGAAGACAATGCCTACCAATTTTAAATGAAAACAATTCTGAACCTAGAATTTTGTACTTAACCAAACTATCAATCAAATGCGAAGACAAAATCCAAGCATTTTCTGACACGCAGAGACTCAGAATGTTTGCCTTTCAGGCATACTTTCTGAGGAATTCATTGAGAAATTAGAAGTTTTTACACCAAAACATGAAGATGTAAGCCTAAACTAATCCGAAGTCTGCTCCAGATACTGTTTGTTGGCTCTCAGCTACACACTGATTTTCTGTACTCTCCTGTGTATTTCTGGGCCTGAGAGCCTGAAAACTACCTTTTTGAGACTCCATTGTTAGCTGGCTTCTAATTTATTTTATCCTGTGGGAGAATTTTGAATGCAATTAGAAGATAGGAGGAAGGTAGAAGACCTTGTGATTCTGGCAGTGGCTTCAGTAGCTTTAACACAACTGTACCAGCCATGTTGGTAGAACTTCCAACAGCATCTGCAGAGCATATGTTCCTAGAGCATCAGGTATTGGAGGCTATGGGCTTCTTCTCAGTGGTAGAGGGAAGTGTGGGCTCGGGTGTTTCTGCAAGGGCGGTGGTGTTTACTGCAGTTACTGTCTCTGGGTAATACCACCTTCTTCCTCTTACTCCTTCTGACCTTCCAATACTTTAGTAATGAATTACCTCAAGAGGAAATTCATTCCTCCCTGATTTAATTAACCAGAGTGGTTTCTGGATTTTTTGGCCTGGGAACTGAATGATAGAGTCCAGTGAAATGAAATCATAGTCTGAAAGACATTTGAATAGGCCCTGAAAGCAATCGATCTGTTTTATATAGGAAGTCAACAAGCTCTGAGTACCTTGAAGAAAAAGAATGGAGTCATTCTAAGCATTAGAAATGAAAGTTTAAGGATTATGATAAAGAAACCATGTATTTCTTCTCTGAAAAAGAAAATATGATTACTAACTCCAGAAAAAACAAAAGTCTAATAGGAAAGTCATGATGAAGATATAAAGCAAACTAAAATGTAACATGATTTTGAGATTTTGATGCAGTATAAGAGATTTCATTTGACCTAGATTCTAGGATCATTCTTCTTTGTGTGGTACAGTGGGCATTTCCTTAGACTCACATAGAAAGGAAACGTAATCCTAGAATATACTTGGCTCTACGTGAGCAAATAATAAACAACATTGTTTGTCCATTTCCTCTCTAAAACTCCACTAAAAACAGGAAAGACATATATAATTATGGTTATAGAACATAATATAAATGTAAGGATCTGAGGACAGAAATTAGTGTTTGGAAGGATAGAGAGTTGGGCAGGGACATTCTCATTTTATATGTAGAGGGTCAAGAAAAACTTTAGAACATTGATGAAGTAAGATATGAGATGTCCTAATATATCATTTAATGCTACAAAATACTAGTAGAATAATAGTAAAAATACTATAAAATTTTGAAGTATAAAAAGGGTAGTTGAAGTGAGCTAAATCCTTATCTTTCTTAATAAGAAGTCAATGAATAATTCCTAAAGTCAAGGAATCAAGGAATCCAGTTACTAGTATGATATTTAGAGTTAAGTATTTTGGAAGATGATCTTCTATGTAGCAGAATTGGGGTTGGGGTGGGTCAAAATGGGGGTTATATTGTTGTTTATTAGTAACTCTTTTACACTATTTTAATGATCAGGTATCACTTTGAAACAAGACGTTATTTTAAAGAACACTGTAACAGGGAAGAGGGTAGCCTCATGACATTACTGTTTATATGTCTCATAACTGAGACATCTTCATCTATAGAATGAAGAGGTTGGATTAGGTAATTTACAGTCTCAAGCTATAAAATACTAGGTATCTCTGAAGAATGGAATGCGTCCCTCCCAGAAAGAGACTTCTGAAAGTGTCTTTACATTCCTACATCTTTTTTCTAGCTGAGGATCACACTTAGAGACAGCCATCCAAAATACTGAGTTTTAATCATGACAGAAAGAGTATAGTCAATGCAGGAGATATTTATGATAGACCTCTGAGAGTACTAAGTTCCAGAGCTGTCATTTGTTAAATTAGAAAAAATCTAAATAAGGATCACTAATAATTCATACCATGTAATTAGAGATAGGCAAAGCCCACATATGTACTTTAAAAAGAACAAGGCTATACATTGACACGGCTTATTAAAATGGGGGGAGGGATAAATTAGGAGGTTGGGATTAGCAGATACACACTGCTATATATAAACTAGATAAACAACAAGGACCCACTGTATAGCACAGGGAACTATACTCAATATTTTGTAATAACCTATAAGGGAAAAGAATCTGAAAAAGAATACATATATATATAAATATTTATATATATATATATTTTTTATATACATACATATATATATATATATATATATATATATATATATATAAATATTCCTGTGTGGTACACCTGAATCACTGTGCTATATACCTGAAACTAACACGATATTGTAAATCAACTACACTCCAATTCCAAAATAAAATAAATAAATAAATAAACTAACAAAAAACCCGAAGTTTCCTGAGTGGAGCTTTCTTTCCTGAAGTTCAGGGAGACAGAAGGAAACATTTTCTCCCCTGAAATGCCTGCATAGGAAGCACTGATAATGTTTAATTGTATATTTTATTAAAAAATGATGCATATATAAAATACTGAAAAGGGCTGATATCCACAGCTTAATCACTTATTATTTTTTCAGATTCATTAGATATAAAATTTCCCCCCAAAATTAAAATTTTCACTCTACTATTTTTTTCATGCCCTCTTAGTGATTATTCTGGCAGAGGCCTGCCAAGTTATCTGGAGCCATTCAGCTCGTTGGCAAGGCAGCTCTGTCCATTCATTGAACCCCACAGGCAAGGAACCTATTCCCTTTTCTTCCATCTGCCACATCCACTTTGAATCTGGTAGGTAGTAACCATCCCTTCCAAAATGAAAGCCACCCCCCTTCAATCTGTAGGTTGTCATTATATCCCATTCCATAATACTATGCTCTTGTCATCAGGGGTCCTTATTTGATATAACATGAAACAGTAGCAAAATCTATAAAAGGACTTGCCATTAACTTAGGTACAGTCAGCTTGGACCAGAAAGCATCCACTGACCAGATGGCCCCTTGAATGTGTGCTTGCATCATCCCAGAAAACTCCAATCATCTTAATCATTTTTGACTTAAAATATAGTAGGTAGTTGTACTTATTGCCCAATCCTTACAAGAATAAGTATAGCAGCTTTGTCTCTGCAAGGGACCCTTGCCATCGTGGTGTCTGCTTTTTCTGTTGAGAAATTATTTCTTTCCGTGCTGGGGAATGGCTTTTTCTTTAAGCATGTGTTATCCTTTTTATGTACATGCACATATGTTTGTGCATCTATACATTTGATGTTGTTCTGCAAATTCAGGGAACCATTTGCCTCAGTCAAGTTCATTGTATCTCAGGGTCACGCACGTCTCATGCAAGGCCTCCTTTTCAATACCGTCTTTTATTTTCTAAGTGCTGAGAGGAAAATGAATGCCTAATGTATGGCTTTGCTGAAAGATTAGCTGATCCCTGGACTTGGCTTAATTTTTCATTTGCTCAGAGCAAGACAAATTAGTAAATGGTAGGTATTTCTCTGCCGACAAACCTCAGATGTCATATCTGCTGTTTGGTGCTGGTGTGTTTCTTATAACATGATTGCTATAGAAAATGTTGCTATTAACTTTGCTGGTAAACCCTGTAGCAGCAACTTGGGGAGTAGGTAGTTTACTCCCTAGGTTCTGTCAGTGAGGCATCTCCGCTCAAGATCCCTGTTGAAGCTTCTTGGTCCATCCTAACCTCCCACATTCACTATATGTCTCAGTTTGCTGTCCGTTTCACAGCACCTCTGCCATTGCTTCAGGTCCTTACCCAGCTGCCATCAGCATCAATAGATCTGTGCTGTTTAGTGATCGTGCAGTCAGTTGAAGTCTCTGCATCCTTAGTGGGTGACCAGCAGAAATAGCAACATCTGAGAATGACAACCCTGCAGACATCTTCAGCTAGAGGTGAGACTCCCTCAGCTTAAGGCAAGTATCAGGCGACAACATCTGCAGTCTCCAAATGATACAAATTAGTCATCACCTTCCCTCCCACAAATGTGAGTGGAAACCTTACTTTGGCATGAAGGAATGGCTGGGGTATGAATTAGGGAGGCCTGGTTCAATCAAATGCTCGACCATCTCCCGACTCACTTGCAAACACCCTGAGAAGTCTGAGGAATTATGTTGCAGTAGGGTCCAACGTCAAATGCTCTCTCTAGGCAGCATCTTCCTCTCTTGTTAGCCCTGGAGGGGACTTCCAATCTCATATAGTTCTGTGCTATGCTTCAACAATAGAGGGGAGTAAGGTGAAAAGACAGGATGGAAGTCGTGGCCTGCTGGAGCTATTGAGCCAAAACTCAAGCTCAGGCATTCGAACTCCTAGACCATAGTCCTATCTCTGCGCCACGCCACCTTGCCTCCTTCATTGCTCTTTCCCATCCCTCAGTGCACAGAGCAGTAAAGAACCCATTTTCAAACGTTTACCAGTCCTTATCTGCATTCGACAATTAAGGGTGGAGTAGGTGCCTTCAGCGAAAGACCCCCAAGCTGCTGTCTTTTGTACTTTCATAGAACTCTTCTGATCTGATCTGGCCACTTGGAATTGAAAGGAAACAATGGCATTTGCCTTCAGGGAATTCTTTTTCTTTTTTTTTTTTTTTTTTTTTGCGGTACGCGGGCCTCTCACCGTTGTGGCCTCTCCTGTTGTGGAGCACAGGCTCTGGACGCGCAGGCCCAGCGGCCATGGCTCACGGGCCCAGCCGCTCCGTGGCATGTGGGATCCTCCTGGACCGGGGCACGACCCTGTGTCCCCTGCATCGGCAGGCGGACTCTCAACCACTGCGCCGCCAGGGAAGCCCATCTTCAGGGAATTCTTGATGGACATCTTCCTTTTTGGTGCCTACTGGGTGAAAACCTGTTGATTGCTTAACTGGAGGCAAGAGGATGAAACAGATGTTCATTCAAGCTCTAGCCTAAACATAACATTTGCAAATGTATCATTCTGATACAGGAATGTTAGTCCTGCAAGACTTGAGCAGGAAATATAAGAGCCCCAGGATTCACCTCCATGAATTTGGTTCACCCTTGACTTAAAAGCCAGCCGACGGGGGGTGGGCATAGCCACGTGGAGATGCCTTATAGGGTGATGTTACCATGTTGAGTCTGCCACAGACTTCAGCCTCACAGGTCTATAAAACTGGGTCTCCTTCCACTGAAAGTAGGTGCATTTTCAGGGGGAAGACTCACCCTAACTACACTAGCGGATATCAATATACAAACCCAGAAAATTAGAATCCTTATTTATTAACTTATATTTGGAAATATCCTGTCTTGTGGACTATAGTATTTATGTTGGCATATTTTCCCCCTGTTTGAAGATCTCTATGGGCAGCCATATTATCAAGAAGGTGGCTGTTGAGGATGCACAGACATAGAGAACACACTTGTGGTTGCCAAAGGGGAGTGGGGGTGGGGGAGGGATGGAGTGTGAGTTTGGGATTAGCAGGGGCAAGCTAGTATATATAGAATGGATAAACAACAAGGTCCTACTGTATAGCACAGGGAACTATATTCAATATCCTGTGATAAACCATAATGGAAAAGAATATAAAAATAGAATGTATATATTTATATAACTGAATCATTTTGCTGTATAGCAGAAATTAACACAGTATTGTAAATCAACGATAGTTCAATTAAAAAAATTAGAAATTGGCTGTTGAGGATCAAATCAGAAAAAGGGAAGGTAGTTAACATAAATGGCATAGGGTAAATTAGCTTGATGTTTTCATCTCTATTCAGGCATTTGCAGTGAAATCCTAATATTGAAGGGCCACCGGTTAAGACTCCTCTCCCCTGGTCAAATTAGGTTAGGCAATTCAACACTTATTGTTATTCTTTGGGTTTATGCTTCCATTTCAGACCATCCCCTCTCTTGATTGACATCATTTCTAAGGATTTGTTAATATATTTATCCTCCTAATAGTTCAGTCTTACTGGCTTGGAACCATTCCCTTTTTAAGGTATATTTGCATATATTGACTCTAACCCATTAGCGTAGACTTTTGAGGCATAACATATCGCCAACTCCACTCCTGGTGCAGGTACCAGCAACTGTCCACGTGTAGAAATTTGTTCTTTGTGTTATACTGAATAGTTGCAGCTTAGCAAACCATTGTTTCATTAGAAACAATATCCCAAAGCAGTAATCCAAACCTTAATGCTTGCATTATCAGAACTATTAATGATTTCCATCACTTTTGCTGTGGTAATTTAGTAGCATGAAGTCTTCTCCAGCACTTTGGAGACTGAGTTAAGAGACAACAGAATGCAGCTTTGTTGAGGCCACTGAATGGGAACTTAATTAGAAAGATGTGCAGGTATGGTCTAGGCAGAGAGGGATGATACTTTTTGCCTCCCATTAACAAAGCTGAGCATTCCAGATTTATCCCTTTAGTGATTAGATCATTTTTTTATCCAGTGCCATTTCTTGGTCATCTTTCTCAGCAGATTATTTTCCAAGAACACGCGCACCAGAATAGTGTAAGCTTGCTTGTGGGGTGAAGGATATTTGTAATATAAAAGGAAAAGAAAAGGATAGAACAGGGAGTCAGATCTCATACATAGCACCTAGCCATCATCAGCAGTTATAATTTTCTTCAAATACCTGAGAAGCACTTAATTGAAAGAGCTGTTTCACAGAGTTCTCGTCCAAGAATGTCACTAAGGCTTCATAACAGGAAAGAGTAATGAAGGTGATCTATAACTTTTGGTTGTGGGAGGTGCTTTTGGCTAAGTGGAAGGCAGATTGAGATAAAACTAAGTCCAGTGAATTGAAAGCTAAGGCGGGAATAACACCATTGAAGTTATAGAGCTGGGAATTGGGAGAAGTCTGTATTTACCATTACCAGCCTCAGTTTTGATCTAAAAAAATGTGTGCATGTATTAGTCCTTTACCCAAGGCTAGTCCCTCCGAGATACAGAACCAAGGATACATCACTGTCCTTCCTTGAGCCTCAGTTTACCTATGTATAAGTAGTTGAGACATTTAACTCTATACTTAGCAATCTGAATATTTAAATCTTTTCTCCTCTACAGGTGGAGTTCCAAATGCAATTCTCAGACCCTTCTACATGCACTTTACCAGGAAATCCAGTTCATCTCTATATTAATCAGTAATGATTTTGGCCACAAGTAACAGAAACCCTAAGAGTGACTTAAATATATAAATGTTTATTTTTCTTGCATAATGTGAATTCTTGGGGTAGCCAGCTGCTGGCTCTAGTTCAGTGGCTCAATTATGTATGTACACACACACCACACACACACACACACACACACACACAGTTCAGAACATGTTAATTCTAAAGGGAAGGCAGGAGGATGGAATGGAGAGCAGCATGTTAGCAAATATAAGTTACTGATTGTATCAGTTTGCTATAGCTGCCTTCATAAAGTACCACAAACTAGGTGGTTTAGACAACAGAAATTTATTGTCTCATGGTTCTAGAGGCTAGAAATCCAAAATCAATGTTAGTACTTATGAGCGCTATGAGGAAAGGATCTATCCAGTCTTCTCTCCTTGGCTTGTAGATGAGTGTCTTCCCTCTATGTGTATCTGGCTCTGGATCCAGATTTCCCCTTTTTAAATGGACCCCAGTCATTTTGGATTAGAGCCCACCCTAATGACCTCATCTTAACTAATTATATCTGGAATGATCCTGTTTCCAAATAGGGTCACATTCTGAGGAACTGGGGGTTAGGACTTCAAAATATGAATTATGGGAGGACACAATTCACCCCCTAACACTGACATTAGGTTATAATTCCTCTTTGGGGTGAAGAATTGTGAGTATTCATTATACTATTAAAATAATTGAAAGAGGATTATGCTTGAATTATCATGTTGTCATGACCCAACGACCATGATTAATCCAATTTTGTGGACCTGAGTTCACAGAAAGAAAAAACAAGAAAGAAAACTAACTCAAACAGATTAGACACTCCATCATCTCATTCATACTGATACGTTCTGGTCTTCAGGCATGACTGGATCCAGAGCTTCAAACTCATTTAGAGTCAGCCCCTTGACATCTCTGATCTCTGTTCCCTGCCTCAATTCTCAGGCACCAGGTGGCCAGCCCCCCACAGTGCTCCTCCACAGGGGACAGTCTCACTCCCCCGGGTTACATTACTCAAAGGACCACTCAGCATTCTCAACACTGCTGATTTACTCCCATTCATTTTCCCAAGGTAAGAGACTGTTCCCTGGAGGGCAGAGAACAGGTAACATGCAGTGCTGCCAGCTCACAGGCACAGAGATGCAGCTCCCACAGAGTTTCTCACCCATCCAGTACCAGTGTCTGCCCTCATAGTTATTGCAGTTCTGGAGTCTCATTGCCCTTCCTACTTTTGAGCATTTGTCAGAATCACTTGGTCTCTCTAGACAGGTTTCCTTCACTTTTGGGTAATGGGGTTAGAGTTTTAATATCTTTTTCTTAGCAGATCTCCCCTGGAATCTCTGGGCAATATGAATATAACCCTGCCCAATCTCTGCAAAGCAGAAGAGATTGGGATAGATGGTCTTTGAAGACACCCACACAAAATAAGAGGTCCTGTTACACATTTTCTCCGGGACTCTGGGTACCTACATGCCTTACCATTTATGAAACCAGGTGGGCCTCTCAGCAATCTTTTTCTGTAATAAGGAAACTCTTTCTCAAAGTGGCAGTCTGTCTCTGGCCCTATTTAGAGAAGTGGCTGGTTTAATTTCTTTTTTAATTTTCATCTCATCAGGTGCCCTGAAATACAGGTCAAATTAGAAAACTAGAAAAATAATCTCAAAGTTTCTCTCTTGTTTTATAGATTTTTTTCCTATTATCTCTCATGAAGCTATGGACTGTTTGTATCCATTCTGTGATCTTCATATGAAACATGCTACTAAAACAAATATAATATTCTTAGCATTTTCCTGAGTTTTTGGGCTCATGGGATTTTTAAATTGCTAAAGCCTGTAAGTCAGCATTTAAGATAGTCCCCAATGATCCCTCTGTCCAAGTGTTCACACCCTTGTATCATCCCTATACTGTATCAGGGTTGGTCTGTGACCAATAACATATTGCAGAAGTGATGGTAGTTCCAAGACTAGGTCATAAAAAAACCCTGTGGATTCCACCTTGCTCTCTCTTGGATTACTTGCTCTAAAGGAAGACAGATACTGTGACATGAGAACAGTCAAGCAGCCCTCTGCAGAGGTCCATGTGGCAAGGAATGGAGGTTCCTGCCAACAACCAGAAAGAAAATGAGACCTCCTGCCAACAGTCATGTGAGTGAGCCCTCATGGAAGTGGGATTTCCAGTCCCAGCAATCCTTTGGATGACGTAGCCCTAGGTGTAGAGACTCTGAGCCTGACCTGTCAACTAAGTTTCTCCTACAAACCTGACCCACAGAAAATGTGAGATGTTAAATGTTTGATGCTTTAAGCTGCTAAGTTTTAGGGTAATTTGTTATGCAGCAGTGGAAAACTAATACAAATCCTAAAACTGAACAAAAGAGCTGTGCAGAGTAAAACACGCAAATTAGAGTTACATTCTAGACTAGACATTGGTAAAGTTAGCTTAGTCTTTGCTCTGGTTCACCTGGAGAATAACTGTCTAACTTCAGCAAAGGTTGTCTTCTGATCGTGATACTCTGTAGTAAAGTATTTGTGCTTTACTTCTCTCTCTATTGCTTGCTCCATCACAGTACCTGACCTGATGAAGGGACTTGATGAATTCTGGTTGAATGACTAACTGAAGAAATAATGAATGCTTCTGTTTCCTCACTTAGATAAAGGTGAGGGCTCATTGCTGCTTCATACCCTTCTTCAAGATTCGATCAAATTAAGTTAATGGATGTAAGAAAAGAAGGGCTGGAGCATTCTGGCCTAGAAGACAAGAATTCTCAGAGATGCCATCATGTCCCGGAAGACATGGAGTGGTAGATTATCAGCATCATTATGCTTCAATAATGGGAAACTTGTTAAATAAACTTTGGTAAAATGAAATAATGGAATATCATTCAGTATTATATCATGCAGCCGTTTGAAGCAGTATTGCAGAACTGCATTTTGTCACTTGGAGAAATGCTTATGCTATTTACAACAGAGCCTGACACATTAAGTAAGGCCTTAACATTTGTTGAATAAGTGGGCGAACAAAGATTCAAAAGAGTATATTCTAGTTTTAATATAAAATATTAATATATCTATATATGTAATGAGATGGAGAAAACCATATTTGGCATAATAGTTCTGATTTGAATACTCTGTGTTTTGGGAATCTGTTGGGGTGGTGGGTAGTGTAAGGGTTGGAGATGAGGTCCCTAATGGTATGCCTGAGTAAAAATTTGTGATCAGTAAGTTGTTATCTACAGAGACTGGTTAAAAGGATTTTGTTTGTTTGTTTGTCTGAGCAATGAAATAATGGGCGTAAGCAAACTTCAGAAAGAGCCGAATTGCTCTAGGAAATTGAATTGGCTTTGTATGGAAATAGATAAAATATGTTTAAGTTATTTTAATGTTCCCTCCTGTAAGAAACTGTATATAAGGAAAATCCCTGGACCAGGAGTTGAACCCTTGCATTACAGACTCTCCACAGTCCAATTAATTGAGCAACTTCATCTTCATCTTCTTATGGAACTAAGATTCATCTTCTCTCTGGGCCCTCATTTCCTCATTTGTAGAATGAGAGCATATAATTTTAAAGATCCTCAAATATACTGTTCAAAGTGCATATTGATATTGTGGAAAAGACCAAGAGAATGACTGGTGAGCATAAAATACCCTGGATATAATTTTTAAAGCTGTTATTATATTCCACTTCAAATTTTAGAGTACTTTGGGGGTTTCTGGTAGATTATCTCTGTTAAAATTTGTTTTGGCAAAGGTAATAACCTGTAATCTGGAGTCTCCAATTCAAGCTATTCTCCATTTTAGAGGAAGAGTATAAAGTTGCTTGTATACTTTTTGAGAAAGGAGAAGAAATCTCTTTTATTTCTATCATTGTTCTTAAGTGAGAAAAATGTCAGCATTCTTAGGATTGTCATAGCTTCCTGATACGTCCTAGAATAAGAAGGAAGATTACAAAGAAAGAAACTTAGCACTTACCTTGCCTTCTCTTCCAAAGTAGTGCTTCTCACATTAAAAAGAGGTTAAGTCTCAGAAAATATAAGCAAACACTAGTTTTTAAAATGCACATACTCTGTTTAATAATTTTTGCATTTTCTAGATGAGCCTACTTCCAAATCCTACGAGAAACCCATCACATTTTTTTATATTGGTGTCTCTGTTTTGACTAATATCTTTACAACTCAAGTTGACTTCCCACCATTTCTTGATCTGAATATTTTTGCTCCTGGCAATTCACAAGAAGTCAAATGGATACACAAAAAGCAAGATTTTAAATGATTAAAGATATTAAAAGAATTCAATGCTGACCTTTAAGGTAATTTTAGAAGTTTCACAAATATTTTTTCTAGCACTACCATCCTTGAACAAGAGCTTTACTTGTTTTGTTCACTGCTAGAGTGGAAACCCAACAAATAGAAATGAATGAATGATGGACCTAAAGATTATCATACTAAATGAAGTAAGGCAGACAGAGAAAAACAAATATCATGTGCTATCACTTATACGTGGAATCTAAAAGAATGATACAAATGAACTTATTTACAAAACAGAAACAGACTAACAGACATGGAAAACAAACTTATGGTTTCCAAAGGGGAAAGGGGGTGGGGGAGGGATAAATTAGGAGTTTGGGATTAGTAAATACAAACTACTATATATAAAGTAGATAATCAACAAGGACCTACTGTATAGCACAGGGAACTATATTTAATATCTTGTAATAAACTATAATGGAAAAGAATTTGAAAAAGAATATATACACACATATACATTTATATGTGTGTATATATATATACATACATATGCAACTGAATCACTGTGCTGTACACCTGAAACTAACACAACATTGTAAATCAACTATACTTCAATAAAAAAAAAACAAATCCAAATGAATGAATGAATAAATAAAAAATGGCAACTTTGATACAGACAATGCTAATTTAGATTTAGAAAGTAATATATAATAAATATGTTGTTTATATATTGCATATCATTATATAGTATATTTATATTTCTGGATTTATTCTAAATATATAATTTTATATATTTATACATTATATTATTTATGCATACTATATATTGTGTTTATAATATATAAAAAAGTATGTATTTTATAAAGCTATCCTCACATGTTTGTTAAAACTCACAGTTTCGATAGCACACTGTCATACATTACTATATCTCACACTTTCAGCACTCCCTCAGATGGTCTTAGCCTCTGTTTCAGGTTCCAGATATCTCTGAAGTGACCAGAGTTTGTGGGTTCCAACAAACTCCACACGGGTGTCACCTGAGGGTCTCTTGACTCCAGCCCCAGGCCTTCTCCACTGATGTCCAGGCATATGGACCCTGCAGTCCTGTGCTTGTCACCCAGGCATGCACAGCTGGCATCGTGGAGGACTTACACCTCATGGGGTGAGTTTTAGTCAGTGGGAAGTGGTGGATACCTTTCTCCTTTTCTCCCCTACAAGATAGATGGTGCCAAGATGAAATTTATCTGGTCTCTCTGGGGATGATCCAGCGAGACTGAACAGTCAGTCACACACAGGTGGGCAGCTCAATACTGGCTCCTACTAGCCCTCCCTCTGCCCCGCACCACTCCCCTTGCCCGGCACTCTAGCTTCCTGGGAGTGCCCTTTTTAGTAGCTGTCTTCACAAGCCTTTGCTTGGGCTCTGCTTTCTGGAAAACCCAGGCTAAGACAATTTCTAACATTACATTTAGGAGGCAGGTTCTATATCCAGTTTTTCTTTTCCACTTCCATATGTCCACAGCTCAGACACCCACTCTAGTCTTTCCTTTAAGGAATCAAATGTTCTAGATAAAATAATCAACCTGTGGGGCTTCCCTGGTGGCGCAGTGGTTGAGAGTCCGCCTGCCGATGCGGGGGACGAGGGTTCGTGCCCCGGTCTGGGAAGATCCCACAGGCCGCGGAGCGGCTGGGCCCGTGAGCCATGGCCGCTGAGCCTGCGTGTCCGGAGCCTGTGCTCCGCAAAGGAAGAGGCTGCAACAGTGAGAGGCCCGCGGACCGCAAAAAAAAAAAAAAAAAAAAAATCAACCTGTGGCAGGGTAATATTCTGAGATGTTGATTTGTGTTCTTCCCCTACTCTCAACGCAACCTGCACACAGAGTTCTCTACCAAGAGTAGAAGATTCTTGCAGGACTTTTCCTTCCCTGTCATTTATTTTTGAAAAGTAAAACATGTTGGAGAGATGTTAAATGCTCTTAGAGCTGCTAGAGGAGAGAGGCAGTCTTTGAGGATAACTGGAAAGAGAGAGGTCAAACTTTGCTGAGGTCAGAGGTCAGACTGAGTCAGAGGCAACAGTGGGAGTGACATGGGAGGAGCCCAGGACTCATGCCCTCTTTGTGGCCAAGCCTAGAGTCAGCTCTACCAGGCCTCTGAGGAGGTAGCCATGTGATGTGCTTTAAAAGGCTAGGACTGGGACACTGGGGTTCCAGCCCTCGGCAAAAAAAACTCTGAGACATCACATACGTGTAGCAGCTGAGACCAAGAGCTTCAGCGGAATGCACGCTGGCACCAGAGGCATCTGGGTGGTACCTAGAGTGGACCCATCTTGATATCTTGGCCTTTGGTGAGTCCTTAAGACCTCAGCCTAATCCTGGGGTGAATTCCAATAACGACTGGACTAAACTTCTTGCCATGCTATGTGAGTTTAAGAAAATAAAGACATGGATAATCATCACACGTCCTGTTTCTGTGGACGGGAATTCATACCTGCAAGAAGCTTCTTTTTTTTTTTCCTATAGTTGATTAATTTTTCCATAGACTGGCTGCCCCAGATCTATACAAAGGCCTTGGTCAAACTTTCTCTTCTAGCTTTACCTGAAAAGGCAGGGGTGTTTTGGGAGGTGTTACCCAGCTCATCACCACAGCCTAAAAGAAAGCTCCTTAAGCTGTTGAACTGTTTGCGTTCTGATTACAGGGATTAAAGGTCAGCTTCAGAAAGTAATGGTGTAAAAAGGATTAGCCAAAGAGAGTGACAGCCTGGCGAGGCAATAAGCATCGTTGGAGTTAATGTTGTGTTACCGCCACTGAATGCTGCAGGTGAGTCTTCGGGGTCTATCCTGTTGAAGGTCATTCTGGGCAGAAGAACTGGCATTTGGATGATTTGTTTGTAATGAATTATTTCTCAGAGAATGGCTTTATGCCACTACTTGCTATCATTTTGATGAACAAAAGCCTGAGCTGATGAAGGGCAGCACGCACTGCGTAGTGTGCACACGTGTGCATGCGTTCTGGCTCATCATAAACAAAAACCAGTTATTTCTCAAGGGACATAGGGTATCCTAAGTGCACTGATGAAATAGGCTTATATTTCTAAAGGTAGTGGGTCCCATGAAGAAACAATGGAGCTAGATTTGTTGGCTCTTTCAGGTCTAGTTGTTTATCAGGGAACCTAAGAAATTACACTGCTATAGCTTGTGTTAAAATGGTAAATGATGAAGCCAACTGACGAACCAACTTGGATAGCCACCCCTTCCCTTTGGCTGGAGTGACTCTTTTTTGACAAAAATCTTACTACTCTTGGAACTGACGCTAGTATGCAAAAGTCATTGTTGACCATCAACTTTGGAGCTCATGGAGAGCACAGGACCAAGTCATTACGATGACCTATAATATGCCTTCTCCCCCGATTTGTCTTTGACCTCATTTCCCACTAGGGTCTACTTCTCCACTCTTTTCCAGGTATATTTGCTTTCCGGTTATTTTCTAACATCTAGGCCTTGCTCTCAGTCCAGGGTCTTTGCACCTGTTACTCTACCTGCAAAGCCTTTTCCCCAATATCTAAATGGCTTTGCTCAAATGTCACCTTCTTAGTGAGGCCTTCCCTGATCACTCTGTTCACTATTAAAATACCCACCCTCCCCCAAATGTTGGCATTCCCTATTTTCCGTCTCTGTTTTACTTTTTTCATAGCATTTATCAACCTCTGCTCCGTTTTTTCCTTTTCTAATTGTCTCTCTCTAGAATGAAAGCTCAGTGAAGGCAGGGTCTTTTTGTCTGGTTTATGTACTGCTGAATTCTCTATACTTAGAATAATGCCTAGCATGTAGTAGGTGCTCTACAAATACACACTGAATGGATAGATGAATGTGACGGTGGCAGTACTGTTGTTCACTTCACGGGTAGTTGAGCAGTGGAGGTTGTTGTTAGATGGGTTTCAGGGCAGAGGGACACTTCCAGAGTTTAGCGAATTGAGTCATGCATGCCTTGTGCTGCGGGTGAAAGGGAAATGCAGCAGACACTGCAGTGTTTGCATTGTTTTCATTCCTCTCTAAGACCACAGCTCTCATTCTTTCTGCTGCTGGGAGGGTTAATGCTGAGGACTCACAACTGAGTCCTTTTTCAGGAATTGCCCTTGTCCAAAGTGAGATGAATCACCCGAGCTGACACTTCCTCCTTGAAGGCAGCTTAGCTTTTGATAAATAGTAGATCCACGGGTACAAAGATCTGGTCCTTGTGCCTTTAGCAGGGAAAACTCTGAAGGACTGTTTCAGCTTCAGAGCTCCTTATTGGATCCACACTGCAGTTCAACATCTCCTGTAAAGCCCTACTTCAGCTGCTCCTCAATAAACCTCCTGCATGAAAATCTTCATCTCAGAATACGTTTCCAAGGAACCCAACTCAAGACAAGCAATGATGCCCTTATGTTCTTAGTTATTCATTCAAGCAATGTTCATGAAATATTTACTACTTTCTTGGCACTAAGATAGGCTCTGAGGGATACAATGATGAATACGGTAGAGCTAGCCCATGTCTGCATGGCGCTTATTATCTGGGAGGTGAATATCTTGGAAAAAGGCAATTACAGTGCAATGCGATAAAGACATGAATGGGGTGAGCTCAGGATATAGAAGTTACCCATTTCTGCAAACGATTAAGTAGGATTGAAGCAGAGAATATGCTGGCAATGATGAGTGATACGATATGTGGCTAGAGAGATAGGAGGGGGTCTACTAAAAAATGAACTTCTGAGCCATGTTAAGGCATTTGGACATAATCAAAGGACAAGGAGAAATCTCAAAAGCAGCGAGACATTTTAAATGAGACATGATCATATTATTTTTTAGAAATTATCTTGGTGATAGTCATTGTAGAGACAAGATCAGAGAGATCTACTGATAACATAAAATTCCTAAGGGTCCTTGGTTATTCTCACAAGGCTATCAGTCAGATGGTTCTTTCTTTTGCAAACATTCTTAGTTTTCTCTTTTAATGCATTCTTTTCCTTCAAGTCTGGACTTAAGTCCATTTTGATCTAACTTCATTTTCCTTTAAGATGATATCACTGGAGAAATACGTTTAGAACGTATGAAGAGAAAGAGAACAAGACGACTGCATGTGTATCTTGGGGATAGAAGTAGGAATAAGCAGTAGCTATACTGTGTGGTTGGTTTTAGTTAATCTTCCAGAATATCTTGGATCTTAATCCACATTTTATGGACCAATCACTTAATACATTTTACTGTAGTAATTTGGGGGTGTGTTCTACCATTCCTATTTAATTCTAGGTTCTTTGATAGCAGGGCTTACGCCTTATAAATCTCTCACTTCACTGGGAACTGTGCAAAATCAAGACTTTACTAGATGTTCAGTTGATTGAATGAATGAGTGTGTTTATTTGGTGGCAGTGGAGGGAGACACTCTGAAAGCAAAATGGAACAGAGTAAAGCCAGGTGATGAAACAATAGCCAGCAGTTCTCCTGGTGCTGGTTATGAGTGCTAGGAATGAGTGGGACTTTAAGGAGAAAGAGAGCTGAACAAGATCTTCAGAATCTTTGTGCCACAAGGTTTAATATAAAGTTTAATATATTTTAAAGTTTAATATACTTCTTTTGTGCTTTCGAGAGATTTCAGTAAATATTTAAATTACTTTTCAGTGCTTATTTGAATGTCAGTTTTTGTAGGATACTACGTTAAGATGGGCATTAAGAAGGTTCAGTTTAACTTATGTGTTATACCAAGAAGCAGAGCGTTCTCTGAAGTTCTTTGGAAAGCCCTCTTTAATGCAAAGAATGAAACAGAGCTCTTATTTCTTGGGATTATTAAGGCACAATGAAGGGCATCAAAGCTCATCTCTCAAATCCTTTGAAGACACACCAGGTCTGATCACCAAAACTTCTAGTGAACCAGAACTGGATTCTTTTGGAATATTTCTCTCTTCTTAGTAGGGAACCTTTTACCTCTTCCTACTTCTCTCATCCTTTCGTTGATTCAGCTCCATGCTAGGTTCTAGGAGATGTCACTGTCAGAATATGAGGAGCTTCTGCCCGATACACTGGGTCATTGACTCATTCAGGCTGCTTATTTGCCTCAGACTTTTTATCTTAACTCTTACAATAAAGTCCTTTCTTGTCCCTAGATTCTTTCTTTGCCCTGTTGTGGAGCTGGGGACGCTACCTTGTTCTTGGGGGTCTGAGATCCTGCCTTAGCAATCTGTCAAGGGACACTACTTGTTTTTCGCTTGGTCCTCTTCCAATTCTACAATTTGGTGTTGACGCTAGATTAGTGCCTTGATCACCCAGTACCACATGAGCAATATCCCTAATGCAAGTCTTCAGTTCTAAAGACTGCCTGCTCCTGGGTTGTCCAGCACTGACGTAGAGCATACAAGGACTTTGGAGAAAAGGAGTCTTAACATTCAAATCCAGGATCTACCATTCACTAACTCTATGACCTTGAACAAGATACTTAACCTCTTATAGCAACAAGTCCTTTATCAGAAAAGTGGGAATATCAATACCACTTTGAAGAGTTGTGATGATAAAATGAATAACTTATAAAGTACTCAAGGACTCAATAATGATTATGCTGCTGCTGGTCATACCTTGCTACCTGCCCCTTTGAACACAGTTGGACTTCCAATATTATTAATAATCACCTGGACTGTCTTTTCTAGGTCTTAGCCTTTCCCAGGCCATCCTGCATCACTGTGGTTCACCAGGTCCTACCAAAAATATATTCAAACATGAGAGCTAGAGTTTAAGTTCATGGCAGTCCCGAGTACGTGTGCTCAGGCAAACATATACATATATATCTTGTGTTGTAGTGGAGAGGGAAGACAACTTCATTGCTACCTTATTGGCACATCTTAGTCCCCTTGGTCCATATTTGCATTAGGTTATTACCAGAGTGGCGCCTCCAGGCTACTTTCACAACCTGTCAAATATTTACTGCACACCAACCAAGCCAGGCACCAAGGGGATTACCAGGGTTAATAAGAAAAGAACTAACACTTACTCAGCCTCTGCTGTGCAGCAGCCATTGTCTCATTTACATCCTTTATTTAATTTCATCCTCAGAAAACCTAGCGAGACAAATATTATCCCCATTTCATAGATGAGTAATCACGAGTTTCATCAGAATATGAGACTTTAGTACATATAAGTTAACAGACATCTAACCAAAAATGTGCAACAGTAACTAAGCTACGCCCTGTTAATTATTTGGATCAGTTCTTGTGTTGTCAACATACATTTGCTGAAGAAAATATCCTAGCGGGATCTCAGAGAACGTGCTTTCCAATCCCTTTAAGCCAAGGATCAGAAACCACGCTCACAGAGCTTACATGACCAGTTCACTGACGTGGCAAAAGAGCAGGAAGATTGAAACCCAGGTCTCCTGTTCTTAGATCAGGGATTCAAAGAAAAGAAGAAGAGAAAAAAAAAGCCTGTAATATTAAAACACCAAATTAAAGTAAAATCCTTTTCCAGCATTAGCATATTCATACTTTTCCAATTCTGTCCCTGGATCTGCTTTGCTTTATATTTCTATTTCTGTTCATGACAAAGTGCTCTCACGCCTATCATGTTGTATGAAGGGCCAGGCCGAGTAAGGAAGATGCATGTGGCCTGTTAAGAGTGTAGGTTGTTGCTCTTGGCCCTTTGAAATTTATCTTGAGAGGTCTGGGGGCTTTCTTCCATTGCTGCCTTGTTTTAAAGGCTTTGCCAGCAAGCTTGTCTCATCTAGAGTTTCTGTTTTCAGATCTCACACTTAGAACCACACTGCCACTGGGAAGGCAGGGGTCCTCATGCAAAGGCAGAGAGTGCAGGAGAAGCATGAGTCCCTGGGTCCTCTGGGGCCACTGCACACCATCCTGTCCACCTAGCCACTACCTGGTCAGCACAGAAGACAGATGGGGCGGTGCAGCCAACTGCAGAGTCAGTTACATTCACCCTCAACCTCCTGCCCTCTCTTTATGAAAACAGGGAAGGACATTCAGAAGCTGCCAGGGATTCTTTCTCACCCAGAGGGCTCACTTTCCCAAGTATTTACATCTGTTTTTAAATTGTGATATTTATTTTATTTTTAATTTTTTAATTTTTAAAATTGAAGTATAGTTGATTTACAATATTATGTTAATTTCAGGCATACAGCAAAGTGATTCAGTTTTATATATATTTATATATATTGTACACACACACACACATTTTTTTTTTGCGGTATGCGGGCCTCTCACTGTTGTGGTCTCTCCCGTTGCGGAGCACAGGCTCCGGATGCGCAGGCTCAGCGGCCATGGCTCACGGGCCCAGTCGCTCCGCGGCATGTGGGATCTTCCCGGACCGGGGCACGAACCCGCATCCCCTGCATCGGCAGGCGGACTCTCAACCACTGCGTCACCAGGGAAGCCCAACATACACATATGTATTTTTAAGATTATTTTCCATTATAGGTTATTACAAGATATTGAATATATTCCCTGTGCTATACAGTAAAGCCTGTTGCTTATCTATTTTATGTATAGTAGTTTGTATCTGTTAATCCCATACTCCTAATTTATTCTTCCTCCTCCCCTTTCCCCTTTGGTAACGGTAAGTTTGTTTTCTATGTCTGTGAGTCTGTTTTGTATATAAACTCATTTGTATTATTTTTTCGATCCTTTAAGACTTTCATTCTTGCTTGTGGAGGGAGATTTTGTGCAAGGTGAATTAGGCTCTAGTCATCAGCTGGTGACATGGCCTTTGCAGTTGAGGAGTCTTAGAAAGGAAGTTCTGTAAATTGCCAGACCTGGCAGAAAGACTGCCTCTCTGGTTTTTGTATATTTGAAGAGTTAGTTCTTCCTCACAGTTTCCCTTGTTATTGCTGAATTGTGTCCCCCGCCCCCCCCAACTCCCGATTCGTATACTGATGTCCTAACCCCGGTACCTCAGCATGTCACAGTATTTGGAAAAAACTTATTTAAAAAGTTAAGTTAAAACGAGGTCTCTAGAGTAGGCCCTCAATCCAGCTGACTGGTGTCCTTCTAAGAAGAGGAATTTGTACAAAGAAAGAGAGAAGCACCAAAAACACGCACGCATAGAGGAGAGACCACATGAGGACACAGAGAAAAGGTGGTGCCACGTGCAAGCTGAGAGGGGCCTCAGAAGAAACCAAACCTGCCGACACCTTGATCTTGGACCTCCAGCCTCCAGAACTGTGAGAAAATACATTTCTGTTGTTTAAACCACCTAGTCTGTGATATTTTTTTGTGGCAGCCCAAGCAAACTCATACACTTTCCCTGGTACTCCCAGAATCTCAGAAGATAAAGATTTGGGTCCATCTTCATGTACTGTCTCCCCTGTTGGTTTTCCTATCCCTTCCAAAAAATTCCGACGGTCTAAACTTTTTGTGGTTTCTTGTGGCCCCTAGTCCTTCTAGCACCCAAGACAGCAGATGAAAGAGTCAAGAGCAGGCATTATCTGAAAAGCTCCTCGATGATGGAAAGGAAAGCAGTAATGCAGCACTCTCAGAACTGAAATACTATCTCAAGAGAGAATAAACTACATCCTGATATTTTAAAGTGTCAATATCACTATGTGGGTATGTGAGAGAAAAGGATATGGATTCTTACGGAATGATACATAGTATGGAAGAACAGAGGACCCTGATACTAATTACAGAATAACAAAGTGAGAAGAGAGAAAAACCGAAGACTTGGGTTGGCTTGTGTTTAAGAAAATACTAATTATAGTCACTTATGTGAACTGTTTACTATTGATGGCTAATTAACGTGCAGCAAAATAACAATTACGTATATCATTAAACATGTATGAGATTAGCTTTATTTGATTACAACAATAAACTCCAGAAACATAGACTGTCAGGCCTAGAAGCATCCTTAGAGAGCAACATCTAGATCTATCCCTTCATTTTACAGATGAGGATACTGAAGCTAGTCTGTGGCAGCTACTTATGACAAGGCTGAGACCGGAACATATGTCTGTGGCTTTCCAACTAAGCTCCCCACAAGAAAACTGCCTGAGGTTAGAGCCAGACATCACCGAAGACCACATCCTTCCTGACTGTTCTATGTAGGTAGCACATGGTCCAGGCACTGTCATGTCACGCTGTTGTATTTCCTTCACATCATCCATCAGTGGTTGAATGCGTCTTGTTTATTTGTTTGTCTTGTTTTCACTGCTGTAGCCCTAGCACAGAGTAGGTGCTCAATGAGTATTTCTCAAATGGAATTAATGAGCAAGTGATTCATTAACAGAAAGACTCTGGTAGGAGGATCACATGGGATCCAGGGAACAGGATGTGACCAGACCTGAAGGCTGGTACTGAGGTTGCACGATGCCAGGTTTTCTGTCTTTCTGCTTTCCATGCTTAATCATAAGAATTATCTGAGACACTTGTGAAATATACAGATTTCCAGGCCATTTTCCTAGAATTTCAGATTTGGTGGGTCTGGATAGGGTTCTAGGAACTTCTATATATATATATATTTAACAAGCGCCCCAGGAATTTGTTATGCTTAGTGTATTTAGAAAGCACTGCTTAATAGATCTGTCTCATATCGAGAGCCTGGCTATTAACTCACAACCCAAAGGAAACAGAGAAAGCTTTAACTCTGAGTATTTCTATGGAGAAAATGCCATGTTTAGAGACTATTGGATTGTTTAAAGAATCTACTCGTGGTGATATGACAGGTAGCATCTGAGAAGAAAGAGCAGGACACATTCTTTTACCAAATTATACCACAGCGGACCCAATGCTAGGTGCTGGGGGCGGGGAGCAATGGCATGGGAGACACAAAGCGCCTGTGTGTAGAGAGCTCACCGTCTAGTGGAGGGACAGGGGAGAGACCAGGAGATTCTTTATAATTCTGTATAATTTACAAAGAGTAAAATTTACCTGTAAGTGCATAGTTCTGGAAGTTTTAAAAACTGCAGTCCCACCTCCCCCAATTTCCCTCATGCCTCTTTGTCAAGATCCAGGGTGACCAACTGTTCTGATTTGCCTGGGACTGAGTGGCTACCAGGGATGAAGACTTGCCGGGCTAAAAGTGGGACAGTCCCAAGCAAACTGGGATGGCTAGTCAAGCTGTTAGGTCAACCTCTCCCTCTACTCCTAGCCCTGGAAACTCGATTTGGATTTGGTGCCTAGAGTTTTCCTGTATGGGATCATACAGCACGTACCTTATGTGTTTGACTTTCTTTGCTTAGAATAATGAATTAGAGATTCTTTAATGTTGCTGTGTATATCAGTAGTTTATTCCCTTACATTGCTGAGTAGTGTTCCATCATATAGATGTACCATGGATGCGAAGGCATTCCCCAGGCAATTGTAATTTATTGTGAAACTGTTGTTAGGAGTTGAGTGACTCCACCCCACCGCAGGGATGTGCTGCCTCTGTTATTCCCCTCTGTCTTCTAAGACTACACTCTCTGGTCCTTGTGCATATGGACTTTCACTGCCATCTTTCAGTGTGCACCTCAACATGCAAGTTCATCATAAAGGAGGAAGAAGGTCGGTGAGGGGAGACTAGAGGTGGCATAGATGTTGGCAGTGGTTTGCTCGGCAGGATCCCGAAGTACTGCACGCACTAGCGCAGGGTTCCTTTCAGCCCGGAAGCACGGCTCTGAAATAGCACATGGGCCTCAGAAAGAGGAAGTAAGTTAGCACCTTGCAGGCACAGCAAGTGAAAGAGGAGAAGAAAATTTAGATCCAAGGCATCCGAGAAATGCCTCCTCTCATTAAAAAGTGCCTATAGGTTAAGCAGATCAGATCTCGGCTTTATAAAACGTCCAGGGAAAGCACCACTCACTGTGGACTATGTAAAACTCATTTCATCTCCTTGAGAAGGTAAGAGCCAGAGTCACTTCCAGTTAATGAAAAACTTAAGGTGGGCAAAGTAAAATGGTCTCATTTTGACTCAGGAGGATATCTTTAAACAGCGAAAGCAAATCCAAACTCTTTCCGCCTTTTCTTTGCCTTTTCCAAGAATAGACTGCAAAACCCGGCCATGTTTCAAAAGAATATGCATCTACAGCTCTCTCTGTAGTCTCTCAAGATCCTGACATTTTCTCCAGGTCAGAGACACTGCATGTAAATACCTGTCTATCTATTCATGGCCTGCCACTCAGGCAGTGAGGCAAAAAATCTGGACTCAATCCCTGCCTTTAGATAATTGCTTAGCAAACAGGATGCACATAATCCATTTTCATTATTAATACTCCAGTTAGAAGCCAGGCTCTGTGTTTGGTTTCTCATAATGAGAAGTGCCTTACAAGAAAGGTGATGAAATCTGTCATTCAGCACACAGCATTGTGAGGAGAAAAGAAACCCCTCCTGCGGCAGATTCAGATTCCAGATATTTCTGCTCCCCATAAAGCAGTGGGCTAGACGGGCCCTCTTTCGAAGAGCAGGACATGCGGATTCTCCTGCCTGCGTGAATTTGGAAAAACATCTTGCCTGCTCATTTGCTTATTATATGTCACGTGTTCTTAATCTGGGTTCGATAGCTCCTTCCAAGGCACCTGCCCCATACAACTGCACACCCAGGGAGCACATCCACTGGCGTGAGGTAGAACAGAGTTAGAAAGTGATTGTCAAGCAGGGCTAATTCAGATGTAACCAGCACAGCCCTGGTGGTTGGCTCAGCCACACAGCAGAAACCTGGTTAGTTTTTAAAGGTTATTTTTTTTAAATGCTTGAACTAGAGGTGGTTCCTAAAGAGTGTTAAAGGACTTCTTGGTGAAATCTGTTCTCATTCTCCTGTAACTTTCATTCCATTTCAGCAGAAGGTGGCTTGCTACTAAAAGAAAAGATAATCCATTATCACTATGAGTCTTGAACTGCCAGGGGGGAGCCTGCAGCTGACTGGAAGGAAAGGCTGATAACTTGCATTTAAAGAAAAAAAAGAGAATCAATTGCCAGTTGGTGTCTTGCCATCAGTCAGAAATACACCATAAATTTGTTCATGGGCAGAGGGACTGGGACCCTTGGAGGATTTGCAATGGGATTTGAAGGCTTCCTATTTACCTCTAGGTGATTAGTTTGAGCCCAGTTTGGATCCACAGTGACTAAGTTGGTTATTTTTGTCAAGCTTTTTGGTGACAGGTGTCCGTGTTATAGGAAACAAATTGGCACTAACTGGGCACAACTCCTGCTGCCATCTAGGCAGGAAAGAGCGACAATGCCTTGACTTTGGAAACTGCACATTAACAGGAAGGGGACACCTGTGCCGGACATACCCAGTCTGTCTTCTTGTGGATTTGGTTATTGTTTGTTTCAGGAATTTGAGACATGGTAATTTTGAAGGTGGCAATTTTCACCAGCATTCCCTCTCCCACCTACTCCAACTCACACAGGCACAGACACACGCACACAGGAACACACACAACCATGAGGGAATTCTTCAAAAAATAGTAGGCTGATGATGGACCCATCACTCTGTTTACCCAAGATCATCAGTAAGAGATGTTGGCCAGTGAACACACTAAGATGAAAACATAAATTATCAGTGGGCAGGGGGGGTTGTAGTTTTTGTTTCCCTGCGTACCCGGCATCCGGTCAGGTACATAGTAGATGCTGAATATCTGTTAAATGAATGTATATATGTGGAATGAATGGATGAATCTCTCTCTCTCTCTCTCTCTCTCTCTCTCTCTCTCTGAACTGTTGATGCATGATCCTTTCAAGTAGAATCCTAGACGTTTAGAGTTGGACAGGGACCTAAGCCATCATCTGAAGAAACTGCCATCCTTTTTCAGGGGTCTTGGTGAGGTAGTGACTGAGCTCCGAGCAGAATCTCTTGTCTTCTGAGCCCTGGTGTACCACTCTCTCAATGCTTCTTCTGAGAAAGAACTATTTCAGAACACAAAACAGTGCTGCTAATGAACAGCACGGTGGCCCATGAATAGAGAAGCCTGATTTCTATATTGGGGGTCCTTCCTGATTATGTGGCCTCAAGAAAATCACTTAGCACTATTGGGTTTCTGCTGTTTATAGTCTGTTTGGGGAGAGAGAAAAGTAACCAAGCAATTACAAGAAAGAATGCCACGTTTGAATAATAGGAAAATAAGTTGGAACACAAGGGCAAAAAATACTAGCACCATTTTGGGGTAAGTTATTTTTCAGCTCTAGATAATCAGTACATTGAATGAGAATGTGGAAGGCTTGTGAGAGGTGACCCTTGATTCTGTAAGTCTTTAGGGCCCACACGGTGATTTCAGAAGTGACTCACCCAGCATACTCTCATGATCCACCAGGGGGCGGTAGAGGTCAAGTTGTTCTGTACCAAAAGAGGTAGAGTGATTTGAGTTTTGTAATTAAGAGGAGGTAGGACAGAGGAGGGTAGACTTAGGTCAATGCAAATTTGTCCTCCCTTTGGTGGCGCCTACATACAATGACCCAAGGCTTGGGATCTCACCGTCAACCTGAAGCAACTCCTTGTAACCTTAGGCCTTTGTGGTAATTTCCTAGAAATAGAAGTCTAGAGAGAAAGGAAGATAAGGGATGGCTTCTGAGCCGAAGATAAATTATTCAGTTATCTATAGTAAGGGACACAGAAAAAGATGAAGCTCTTTAGCCATCCAGAAACTGTTCCATTCAGACTTTTGCTACAGGAAGTAGCCAAACCACTGAAGTTGATGGCATTTCCCTTTTTTCTAAGGCAGGTGCTCACAAATGTCCATAAAATGGACAGGATGGAAAAGGAAGATGTAGTCTAACTAGAAAAGTGTATAATAATGACCTCATAGCACTCTCCTTGAGAAGCTGCAAAGAAAGGTTCTAGTTTGGGCTACCTGGAACCAAGGAGGATACAGCTATGTTCAAGGATGAGTATTTCTGTGTATGGCAAGTATAGTCCTGTGTCTGGCAAGTGTCTACTTCCCAATTTAAGGGCGTTAGAAAAGGCCAGAAAAGATTCTGCTAGACTTGGCCAAATTCACACATGTTAAAGAAGGAGATGGAACCCTAGCAACTCACCCCAGCTTAGGTAATGATCTTGCCACTAGAAAGATCTTATTACTATGTATGTAGTACTAATTTTTGTTGCAGATGTGGCTAGTGAATAGTTGTTGCTTTATAGAGTGGCTCTGAAATGGAAGGTCACTACATTATGCTAATTCCCTGTATGTAATCTCTAGTCTAATAATAATATCATCAATATTTATACAGTGCTTTTACGTGCTAGTCATTGTCACATAGTAACTTATTAAATCCTCACAAGCTTATGGATTGGGCCCTTATTATCTCTGTTTTATAGATGAAGAAACTGAGGTTTGCAATTAAGCAACTCACCCAAGGTCACACAACATGTCAAGAGCCAGGATTCAAACTCAGGGGGTTCAGTGCTGGAGATCATGGTGCTAATGACGTAACTCTTATAAACTGTTGCAGGAAAACTAGGCACAACTTATTCTCCGACAAGAAAACCAACCTAGGAAGGAAGCTGCTATGGTCCTTCTGACCTAGACAATACAGCTGCCAAGAACCTGAGAGAACATTCCCAGGTGGCAGGAGGCAGGGTGTGTTTACTGCAGGGACAGCCTCTGGTGCTTAGAGGGCAGTGGGCCATTTGTCAAGGCTCTGTAGAAATGTGCCATCTGTGGAGATAGTGCGCAGTTACCAGGGATCTGCAGCCTGTATTTCAAGACCTCATCTGGTATGTTTCTTTGTATTATCTGTTTTTATATTTCCTTTCTTTCTTATTAAATCTTAGCATTTGGAAGGGTTAGGTTTTTAAATAGTAGCCCTTTTCATCTGGGCTAATGAAAAGCTAAGAAGGACTAATGAAAAGCCCTACACTTGGGCTCCTGGGGTGTTACAGCAGACAGCATGGATCCTCCACCTGTGTCCTCTAGACCTGCTACTGGAGCAGACGGTGTCTAGCATGCTGACAGCCTCCTGCAACTTTCTTTCTCTCTACTGAGGCCTTTCTCTAACATCAAGGGAGCTCGTTCCACCCAACTAGGTACAACCTGGATGGTCAGGAAATGTACCTCCTCAAGGTGGTAGCCCTGTGTCAATGGGGGATGGGAGTCAGTGGATAAATGTCCCAGCCTCCTGAGACCTGGTGGGTGAATTCAGAGGTGTGTTTCCCAGTTCTCTAGAGGGTATTCTGTAGGGTTGAGCCTAAGGTGTCCTTAGAGGTAACTCACTCGTTAACACACTCTTTGTTGGCTCTTCTCACCGCCCCCATCCCTCACATACTCTCCCCCGGATCACTTCCCCAGTGAACCAACTGCACCCAAGTCCTTGGCCTGGGCTCTGTTTTGGTAGGAGATCAAATTAGGACAATGTCGTAAAGGGGGCACGCTCTGGAGCTGACTGCAGTGGCAGCAGGGAGGCCCGATGGGAAAGACTTCCCAGGAGCAGGGGCAATGTAGGAAGGAACCTCTAAGTTGGGTGAGAGACCCCTCTGCCCATGAGGGCTCTCCACCTACAGCTTGGGGATTTTAGGAGTTTTCCCTTTTTTTTTTTAAATAAATAAATACATAGTTTTATTTATTTATTTATTTTTGGCTGCATTGGGTCTTTGTTGCTGTGCACGGGCTTCCTCTAGTTGGCGACAAGCAGGGGCTACTCTTCATTGCGGTGCGTGGGCTTCTCACTGCGGTGGCTTCTGTAGTTGAGGAGCACGGGCTCTAGGTGTGCGGGCTTCAGTAGTGTGGTTTGCGGGCTCTAGAGCACAGGCTCAGTAGTTGTGGCACATGGGCTCGGTAGTTGTGGCATGTGGGCTTCAGTAGTTGTGGCACGCGGGCTCTAGAGTGCAGGCTCAGTAGTTGTGGTGCACGGGCTTATTTGCTCCACAGCATGTGGGATCTTCCTGGACCAGGGCTCAAACCCATGTCCTCTGCATTGGCAGGCGGATTCTTAACCACTGTGTCACCAGGGGAAGTCCCTAGGAGTTCTCCTTGATCAAGGGGAGCCATTTCTTCCCTTTGACCTCACACACACTTTTTTTTTTTTTTTTTTTTTTTTTTTCCTCATTAAAGGAATCCATTATCTGGCTGAGGGATGCCACAAAATATGTTTTAATCAAGCAAGTAACTGAAAGGACCAGCTTCCTGAAAACAGATGACTGCCTTTGGTACGGTGAGCCCAAAAACCGTCCTCAACGCACCAGTTCCCTGCAGTTTGAAAATGAAATGAAACTCCTTTCCTCCAATAATCTGGAACTGGCAAGAACTCTAGGCCCAGCCTCTGAGAAATGGAGGTAAGAGAACGTCAGGGTCTGCTCCTTCCCTTGCATAGTTTTTTAGTAGCAGATGATCTTACTCATGGCCCTCCTGTGAGCAGGTCTCTACATCGGGGAACCAAAACCCCCGCTGATGCCTGGCTTTTGTGATTGAAGGGGGGCCCATTTGAAAGTGATGGGGTAGAGGGGAGGCTGGGGGTAACTCACTGGGTTCCCCCCCCCCTTTTTTTTTTTTTTTTTTTTTTTTTTTTGCCTCATTAAAGGAATCCATTATCTGGCTGAGGGATGCCACAAAATATGTTTTAATCAAGCAAGTAACTGAAAGGACCAGCTTCCTGAAAACAGATGACTGCCTTTGGTACGGTGAGCCCAAAAACCGTCCTCAACGCACCAGTTCCCTGCAGTTTGAAAATGAAATGAAACTCCTTTCCTCCAATAATCTGGAACTGGCAAGAACTCTAGGCCCAGCCTCTGAGAAATGGAGGTAAGAGAACGTCAGGGTCTGCTCCTTCCCTTGCATAGTTTTTTAGTAGCAGATGATCTTACTCATGGCCCTCCTGTGAGCAGGTCTCTACATCGGGGAACCAAAACCCCCGCTGATGCCTGGCTTTTGTGATTGAAGGGGGGCCCATTTGAAAGTGATGGGGTAGAGGGGAGGCTGGGGGTAACTCACTGGGTTTCTAGAGAAGGAATTGTCTCAGTTTTCTGGGGGAGACTCTAGTCAAGTAAAATATGATATCTGTATAAAATATTCAGGCTCTGTGTAGTTAAGGTGTCTATGGCTCCATTATTTACCAAGCTTCAGTGTCTAAGTCACAGAGGACTTTCTATGCTGTGAGTCCACACTTGATTATATTCTGTTCAGTTCTAGGAATCATACTGTGATAAGACTTTGACAAACTGGAGAATGTTCTAAAGACTAAAAACCACGATATATGCAGTATAAAGTAATATGTTGGGGTTTTTCCCTCTGGAAGTGAATTTCATCCTTTCTCCTTTTGTCAAGTTTGCAAGCAACTGAAAAATACACACAGAGGAGCTCGAACCATCATTTTTATTGTTGGCAAAACTGCATTCATGGAGATGAGTTGGACCTCAGCATCAGATGTTGGGAGCTATGTTTGCAAGGACTGAACTGATGGAAGAGACACTGAACCAGCCCACGTCAAGGAGCATCTGTGGACCTCCCCGCACCTGCTG
>NW_006793764.1:566477-580830 GCF_000442215.2 Lipotes vexillifer
AGGAATGGGGTGAACACCATCTCTCTCTAGCAGGTCTGCAAAAAGATGGTCAACCAGGGGCTCAGCCTCCCAACTTCAGGACTTGTATCAGTCTCCCCTATTAGATAAGGTTCTCTTCAATCTTTGGGAAGAAGACGGTGAGGACAGGAAACAAGTGAAACAATTCTTCTTAATACTTCTAGAAGAGCAAGAATTCCTATTTTAGGGGCCAGGACAGAATCACGGCAGAGGGAGAAAACAGTTTCCCCAAAAGGATACTGGGAAATGGATATGTTTATCTAGGGAAAAAGAAGATTTATAAGAAGATGTGATATTTATCTAAAAGTCCATCACTTTTGGATAAAGTGGCAGAGTGGGCCCAATTACTAAAGTACAAAAGCAAACAACACTAAAAAATTTTGTTAGTTCTCATTACTAAGGTAATTCTGTCCTTCCCCGCAAAAGGCTACCTTAGTCACTGAAAGTTTTCAAGCAAAGATTGGAGGTATTTGGAGAAGATACCTAGGCATTTATTTGGAATCTGGGAGATTTCCTATGATCCTTCCAAGCTCTGAGATTCTCTGATTCTGTGAAGGGCAGTGCAGGTCAATACAGATCTGTCTCTTAAGTAGAATGGGTAAAGACTGTTCTAAGTACAGACAACTCTTGAACATATATATGATAGAAACACGGAAAAAGAATAAGAGAAGAGCTTAGATAATAGAAATGGCTTCTTCTATCTTCCTACCAAATCTTTATTTCTAAACATATGATAGTCAATTCAAATCCCAACCATGTTTTTCTCTTAGTACAAATGCTCTCAGGCAAGAAAAGGAGGACAGCTAAGAATCCTGGGTGATTCACATTCTGAAATCAGCCTAAAAGTAGATATAAAATAAATGTAAACAGTTATACCACTCGCATTTCACGCATCTACTCTCTCTAGGAAAATACCAGAACGGTTCACTATATTGTTTATATAAACAATAAAGGATAAAGGAATAGATGGGATACACTTAGGAATAAATTGGGAGACACCAGGAAAGACACTTGCTTGAGAAGCTCATCTTCTCTACTGCTTACAAATTTTTTCATAAGAATTTGTTCCAATCAAAATAAAAACAACATGGGAGGAAAAAGAATTAGAACCCCAAGGGAGGTTTCTGCTTGCAGGGCTTTTGTAAATGGCCCTTTGAAAAGGGATCCATAAGAGAATCAATGACATTTATATATTATTTGCTGAAATTAAGCTCTAATAATGAACTAGGCCATAAGAGCTGAAATCCAGAAGCATCTGCCCAGGGACAAAACATATGTTTTTCTATTATCACCTATGCTTACCTTCTCCTTGTGGTATCTAGTTTCTTTAACTTCTAGCAGGGCTAAGCAATACCTATCACTTGTACCTTTCTCTTTCTTTTCTCCATTTTTTCCCCAGATTGCATAGGTTTTTGGCTATGAGCTCATAGAAGGAGAGACCAAGTCAGATATTTCTGTTTCTTAGAAGCTGAGTAGCCAAGTGGAAAGATCATGAACTTTCACGTTGGACCAAACTTGCTTTGAATCCCACTTAGCAATTCTGAAGCTCAATTTCCTCTTTTGCACGAGCTTCTGAAAAAACATTTTATCTAGATATCTGACCCAGTGTTTAGCGCACTTAGAGGAGTCTACTAGTTTCTCCGTAGGAGTTTGTTCAATGATCACCAACTTACTTGACAGTAAACAGAATTGGTGAGGTATTGGGAGAGGCACAAGGAGAATGAAGTAAAAAGCAGTTGTGTGGTGACAGACAAGATGTCCCATGCATTTGCCTTGTTTGCTGAATTACTTAATGTGGCCTTAGGTCCACATTAAGTAATTTCCACAGTTGGAAATTGTGTTTTATGTTCTACACTGAGACATCCAGGTAAAACAACTACGATGTGCTTATAAATGGGAAGAAACTTTTCTTGCCCTTCTCCAACAATCTTCTATTTTGCAGGGTTAACAGCTCTAAATGTGTTTCCTGTCCATACAATTGCCGGGTATCAGCACTTAAGTGTGACATCCACCCCAGAAAACACTTCTGTCTGTCCATACCTCACTTAATTAAATTCTAAACTTCTTGATGGAAAATACCTTACTTTGTCCCATGGCTAGCTCAGCGTCTTTTATTTCAAGTAACAAGAAAAACACTCCAAATGGCTTAAACAATGAGGGAAACTTATTGTCTCATATAACAAGAGCCCTATAAGGAAGGTGGGGTATCAAGGAGGGGGATGTGGTGACCATGGTCTGCCCCGTAGCATTGTTGAGAATTGTTGATGCTTGGTGATAACGGAAAGCAGACTAACTTTTAGTCAGTGTTATTATTGTTCTAAAATTCTCCAAAGACAATGCATCCCCTATCTGCCGGCTCCTGCTGGCTGTTCCCACTGCCCCCTCCTGGTTCACTACTGGGAAAGAGGTGTGTTTACCATCTTGCCTACTTGCTAATCAGGGGAATAGGTTACAAAGGAGTAGTAGAGGCTCAGAAAAGGTCTTACATCTATTTATCTGTTTAATTATGTATCTATAATTTGTATTTATTTCTTAGGGTTATTTAAATCTAACTCACCTGTGATACTTTTGTGGGCTCATAGGCCATTCCCATCAATGGGGCAATCCTCCTGCCGTTTCCTTGGGTGGTTGCCTCTCTTTTATGGATAATCAGTCACGAATCCTTCCTCAACCCCCAGCAGACTAAGGTTCACCTCAAGGTTGTTGTTATTGGGGTCCCTCTGCCCCTAAATGTGGCCCTTTTTTCCTTTTATAGATGTGATAATGGCATTATGTTCATTGTTTTTAAACAGAAACTTTATTTTATTTTTTAAATTCATTATTTATCTATTTATATTTGGCTGCGTTGGGTCTTTGTTGCTGCATGTGGGCTTTTCTCTAGTTGTGGCGAGCAGGGGCTACTCTTCGTTGTGGTGCCTGGGCTTCTCATTGCGGTGGCTTCCTTTGTTGTGGAGCACAGGCTCTAGGATCATGGGCTTCAGTAGTTGTGGCATGTGGGCTCAGTAGTTGTGGCACTCAGGCTTAATTGCTCTGTGGCATGTGGGATCTTCCTGGACCAGGGCTCAAACCCGTGTCCCCTGCATTGGCAGGCGGATTCTTAACCACCGTGCCACCAGGGAAGCCCCAATGTGGCCCTATGTTGATGCGCTGTTGCCTCTCCTCTGCACGGCCCATGGCCAGGTCTTAAGAATCATGTATCTTTCACCCTGACAAACTGTGCAAGTACAGGCCAATCTCAAAGTACCAGTCTGCTCCTGGCTGTAGTCCTTCTCATGTCCTCTTGAGGCAAGAGGCAAAGCTGACTCCATGGCTACTCCCAAATGCAGGGCTGGTGGAGGAAGCCCAGCCTCTCCAGGTATAAGTCAAGCAGTTGATAACTTTCCCTGTTTCCTCTGGAGGGCAGGGGAATGCAGCATGGAAACAACTCTCTTTAAAGAAATACTGTTTCCAAAATACTCCTTTTCCTTCACACTCTTAGCCCAATCATTGTAGAGCTGGTTTTTCATAGGTCCTTTGGAAGTGCTGCATGAAGGGTCTTCAGATCACCTTCAGTGCATATGTGGTCTTTATTCTACAGGTGTCTTGGTCACAAATGAGGCAGGGTCGTCTTATCTTAACATCCATGTTACATACACATGACAACATCCAAAAGAAGAATGAGAGACACTCCTCATTCATGTGTGTCTTTCTGGGAACCCCTTTCCAGGTCGTCATTCCCAGAAGACTTCCTCTCGCATCCTACTACTCAGGACTGGGTGCCACATCCTCCCCCAAACAAAGAGCTGGCCAGGAGAATAGTAATAACAAGAGTGGCTCAGACTAGTCAGTGTTTACTCTTGAGCTAGGGGTATGGCTACCTCCCAGAGCACGTGGTCATGGTCGAGAATGATGATATACGACCAAATTGAAGGGACAGGTACCCAAAGGCATCTGCTAATTGGGCATGCAGTATCTGTCAGATGGTAATGACTTTGGAAAGCTCAGAGTCAAGGATGCCTGCCAATAAATTCAATCTACCCTAAAAATCACTAGGCTTTTGGAGGAGAATGACAGGGTTAGGGGAAGTATGGATGGGGCTGCATGGATGGCTCAAATCAGAATGAAGATGGGCTGGTGGTGAAAGAATCTTTGGGGCATCAGAGAGCTCATGGTTTCCTGCCTGTGAAGAGACAGCAGGTGAAGGTCCATCTCTCTGTGGGCCTTTCCTCCCTGGGGGATTCTCCCTCTGCTTGAGTTTGGTCAGCCTGAAAGACCTCACTTGGACCTGCTGGAGTGTACTCTTTACCTTATTTCTATGGACTACTCAAGGCCTCTCAGATGAGCTTATTGGACTCTTGCTGTTTTATGTGAAGGAAGAACTCGGTCGAGTGCAGGCTGCTACCCAGCCTGCTCTGGGGCCCTTGTGCCAAGCCCCTTTTCTGTTCTGACCTGTGAGATCCTGCAGGCTGTTTCTCGCTGTCAATCAGGCCCCAACCCTGTCAAATTATGCAGCACTATACTCAGTCACAAGAGCCAGGTTGAGACCTACAAATTCATTTTCACATGCAACTTAAGCCAAGATCTTTTTCTCAGGTCTGCAGTGGTGCTGAAAAGAAATGTGATGCAAAGGGCCAAACACATGGGATAGGAGGTTAAAACTATGCCCTTTTCCTCAAACCAGCCCATTGTGCTGCCCTGTCGAGCTCTGATTTCCTTTGCTCCTAAGAAAATAGTTTCTAAAGTACTCCCACCGCCTTCTCAGGATTTGAAAAATAAAGTTTTATTTTTCATGGGCTTCTATTTGCATGTTTTGAACATGGTGTACATTATCTCAACATCTTTTTTCCAGAGCTTGATTTAAGATCTAGGTGAACAGTAATTCTAGATTATGTTAAGCTCTCTGCAGAATTAGTTATAGTTTGTTGTTGTTCCTTTTTTAAGCACCATTTAGGAGGGTAAGAGATGCAGTCTGGACGAATAATAGAGGTGTTAAGGAACACACCCAACATGGTGTACACGTGTCTGCACATGTGGTAGTACACTTTTATATGTGTAAATAGAATATATGCAGAGATATTTGCATATATTTTATATCTATAGCAAATATTTTATATCTATAGATCTGTGCTGTATGTAAGGGTAAAGGTAATGCTCAGGCGTTGAACGTGAAACAGCTGCATTCCTTGAACCTATCTGCTACGAGCCCTTATGAGTTTACTTGTTTTCTTTTTTTTTTAGAAGAGGTCCAGGTGGGCTCAGAGGCAGAGGGAAGGAAAAAGGAGATGTGATGACTGGAGAAACTGACTGCTCACTGATTTATTAACCCAGAAGCTTAAAGTTAGGGTCCCTATCTTGGTTGTCCCACCGACAAGTCCTAGATTCTGTTCTTTCATGGAGAGCAGGGCAGATACCATTCCATCTTTATGACCTCCCAAAGTGGATTCCTTTGAGAAAGTCAAGTGAGAAGCTGATTACCATGCATTCTTAGTCCTGGTTTCTTGCATGGTCAGAGGCTCGTCTCCCTACAAGGTTCTCAGATTCTTGAGATTTTCAGACTTGCACTAAGTGGTATGTAGTTTGCACATTCCTGCAGCCAACGTTAATGAGAGCTACTATTTACATAGGGCTTCTTATGTGCTTCCACGCTGTTAGAGATTTTCCATCTGTTAATTCACCAGGTACACATAATCGTTGTCTCCATTTTACAGATGTGGAAACAGAGGCACAGAGGGTCCCACCATTGGCAAGAAGTGAAGTGGACCCAGAATTTGGCAGTCTGGTTTGGGGTCTGAGCTCATAACCACTCTGCCATGCTATTCTCATTTTACGTTCAGAGACAATAGCAGGCAAGGTGTTCCCTGGAGACTGACAGTCGATGCTTTCATGAATGACAAGCCATGGCACTAGAGAAAAAGCAGCATTCAGCTCACTTTCATTCTGTTCTATATCAGAACAGACACTGGTGTGTCAGTTGCAAAAGAGATGGGGAAGTCTAATTTTGGCATTCTGTTACCTAGACATCACAACATCTAAAAGAAGAACAGGGGATGCTCTTCCTATGTTTCTGGAAGCCCCTTCCCCATCACCCAGAGGTACGTGATGAGTCACGTGCGGAGAAGTTATTCTCAAATGGCGTCATCGCTTGGCTTGAGCTTCAGTGATGGCTCTTGTTACTAAGATCGATCATACACAAAGTATGGCTTCCTAGTTGCTGTTGTGGGGTGTATGTGGGGAGCGGGTGGAGTGGGGAGGACGCTGAGGCAGAGGATTAGTGTAGAGACATCAAAGGAGGGTAAGATCAGATTTCACCCTCTAGCAGTCAGGCAGACCCTTCCAAACTTACCCCTCACTCCCAAACAAAGCCTTCCTGTCCGTCAGCTAAATACATTTCCCCATGTCTCCTGCATATGGACCACCCCCTCCAACTGCGGTCCTCTTTCCCATCCTCTGTTTCTGAGGGAATCTTCTGCAATCTTTAGTGTTCACTTAGGATTCCATCTCATCTGCACTGTCTTGCCTGAGTGCACTCCCATTTCTAGACTGTCCACAAATGGCTGGGAACAGGGTCGAGGTTCACATCGAGGACATGTGTGATTAGGTGTAGAGACTTAATTGTCCGGGAGGCAGTGTCTGGGTCAGACTGTGGGCCCAGTAACTGCAGTTTGTAAGAAGGCTCTGAGAGTTGTCCCAGTGCTGAGCCTGAGTTCAGGGGAGGTCAAGCGAGGCCCATGGTAGAGCCCGAGGGGCAGACAGCCAGGTGTGGTCGAGAAGAGCAGGCACCAGAAGCATTCTGCTTGAGCCTACTTGTACCCCTGTGATAGATCTCAGCCAGGGCATCAGGAACAGGCTCCCTCTCTCCTCCAGATTTCACCAGCATTCCACTGTGTCATTCACATGGCACTTGATTATTTATACCTTCCTAACACTGGTAAATGTTTTCTAGGTGCTGTCTCTCCAAACTCCGTGAGGACAAAAGATAATCTTTTATTATATACATTTTAGCATCTCTTTAGCACATTAGGATTGTGCTGTGTATGTCTGATAGCCATACTAGAAACATCAATTGCATGAATGAACCACAGCCACCCGGTCTGCTATAGGTTGAAGTGTGTCCCTCAAAAAAAGATATGTTGGAGTCCTAACTCCCAGTACCTCAGAATGTGACCTTATTCGGTGACAGGATCTTTCCAGAGGTAATCAAGTTGAAATGAAGTAATTAGGGTGGGCCCTAATCCAATATGACTAATGTCTTAATATAAATGGGAAATTTGGACACAGGAACAGACACACATAGAGGAGAGATGGTGTGGAGAGACAAAAGGAAGAAACAGATATCAATAAGCCAAAGGGAGAGGCTTGGAACAGAACCTTCCCTCACAGCCCTCAGAAGAAACCAACCTTGCTGACACCTTGATCTTGGACTTCTAGCCTCCAGAACTGTGAGACAATACATATCTCTTGTTTGAGCCACCTAGTGTGTCGTACTTTGTTATGGCAGCCCTAGCAAATTTGCAAATACACTATTACTTACTGAGCACTTATTCTGTGTGAGGCTCTGTTCTAATCACTTTACAAATACTAACTCCTTTAGTCTAACAAAATCTCCCTGAGATAGGTACGGTACTATCGTTACCAGAGACAAAGAAACTCAGATCCTGGGAAGTTAACTGAACTTCCCAAGATGGCTCAGATAGTAAGTGACAGGGCTCGGATTTTAATCCAGGCAGTCCGGCTGCAGAATACTCACTCTTAGTCATGATCACATAGTGCCCCAGTAAGTTCTCTTTATCTGAAAGACTACAGACTGGTGGGCTTCAGGCCACATTCACTTCACATGCGGCTTGATCTTGAGGCAGAATGTGTTTTCAAAAGATGCATGAAACCACTTCTCTTATCCCACATGCTCTCGTGCGGTATGACTTGGCCACCTCCTTTCAAGAGATGGAGTCCAGGGGACTTCTCTGGTGGCGCAATGGATAAGACTCTGTGCTCCCAATGCAGAGGGCCCAGGTTCGATCCCTGGTCAGGGGACTAGATCCCACATGCATGCTGCAACTAAGAGTTCACATGCCACAACTAAGGAGTCAGTGAGCCACAACTAAGGAGCCTGTCTGTCGCAACTAAGACCCAGCACAACCAGATAAATAAATTAATTAAATTAAAAAAAAAGAGAGAGATGGAGTCCATTTCTCTGCCTCTGCTTCCATGAGAGACTAAGTAGGTACTGTGGCTACTTTGACAAACAGCAAAGGATGATAGTGATGCTGTGGAAGGTCTAAGCGTGGTTCTTGACTGGTCTGGCAGTTTCTATTTTCTGCCTCTTGGAAGCCAGTTGCCATATAAATGAGTAACTTCTTGAGGCCACCATGCTGTGAGAAGGCCAAGCACATGGAAAAGCCCTGAAGGATGAGACACCATTCAAAGAGAGAGAGAGACAGAGAAAACCAAGGAGCACAGATAGAGAAGCACTAGATATGGGGGGTAAGAACCCATCATTTGGGACATGGACCCATAGCCCCAGCTGCCTCAGCTGACACCACATGGATCAGAAGTGAATCACTCAGTGGAGCTCTTCTCAAGTTCCTGAACCACAGGTCATGAGCAGCATACAATGGTTGTTGTAAACAACTAATTTGGGGGCTGTTTGTTACTCAGCGTAGATAGCTAATACAAATCTAGACAATATTTTAAATAATTTAAGTTGATTGCCAACAGTCAGAAGTTGAGACAGGTCTCTGTCACACACACCCACCTCTCCCCACACAAGGATTTTCAGTCTTTCCTGAAGAATTAGAAGAGTCAGCTCTTCCTGCTTGGCAACAATTGCTTGAGATTCAGTAGAGCTACCCTTTGGAGGGGGTACATGCATTCTGTAGAGATCACCAGAGTCCCCATCAGACTTACTCTTCTCCTTTATGCTACTTGCCTGTCCCATCCAGGCATCTGATATTTGCAATGTAGCTTCAGCTGTTTCATTAAAGTCTCCCACTCAGTTCCCAACAAGTTAGCAACATTCCCCGGCTCCTCCAGATATTCACACAGCTGCCCCAGGCTCTGGAGCTCCAGAGCCACTGGCCCTATTCTCCATTCCTCCAGTCTCCTCCAAGTACCATCTCCACACTCAGGAGGGGTGGGGCATGCAGTGCTGCCAGGCCATCGTGCCTTCTGAGGCTTTCCTCGTTTGCTTGTTCGCTACTGCAGGAGGGGTGCTTCTCCAAAATTGAAACTTCATACTGTGCCATTCCTTCACCTCATTTCCAGGCCCCCTGCTGTGTGACCATGTGACACATAGTCATTCTGTGAGAACTGAGAAGGATATTGGCAGTTTGGGAGCTGTTGTTCCTGCTTATGTATTCAAGGAACATAATTGCTAAGTGCATCATCTGCTGTAATTTACACATCCACATATAGCACTGAGCAGGGCATTCTCTTCTTCCACGGACACCCAGGGTTGAAGTCTCATGCACACTCTAGCCTAGAGAGAAGCTGGCTGTTTTCCAAGGCCCGTGGCGGCCCAGTGGAAGACTCGAACAGCGTGGTTTCTAAGACCTCCGAAATGGAACTGGCAGAATTTCTTGTTAGATTATTTAGAATTTTTGCAAGGAGGATGCAAGGGATATATCTGCAGCATCTCACCTCTTTCGGCACTCTCTTCAAATGAGTTTCAGGCCTCTCGTAAGAGTTAGTTGTAATGATAGATCTAGGATTCACAGCTATACACAAGCGGTGGTATTCAATAAGGGCTGATTCCTGCCCTCCAGACACAGCCCTTGGAGCAGAGCAGCTAGATGTCCCTTGAGGATTTCCCTGAAGAGAAAGCACTTCCTGGTGGCAGACTGGTTCCAACCGTCAAGCTTGACCAGATCATAAAGGGGCACTGCTCTTTGATTTTATTCCACTCTTGGGTTTGCATGCATTTCTACGGCCTGTAGAAAGTTTCACTGATGGTTTGCAAAGTGGGAAGGGCACTCAGCTGAGGCCCCAGGATTCAGCTTAATTCATTTTAACGGCACTGCTGAGATGGCCCCAGGTTGTATCCCAGAGCTCAGGGTCTTTGAGAAGCTGTAGATATGACCAGGAATGTGTCCAAAGTTGTGAAGGGCACACAATAGTATAAGGTATCTGCTCTCCCCTAGGTGATATTTTAAGCTTACATTTTAAAACAGGAGACACAAGGCATAATGTGGAACAATGATTTTAGAGGACTGGAAAAAGAGAATGTTGGGAAACTCCAAACCAGGCAGACTCTGCTATCAGACTTCCTGGGTTGGAATCCTGGCTCTGCAGCTCAGCAATATGACTTGGGGCAGTTTACATAACCACTCTTGCCTTGGCTTCCTCATTTATAAAATGGGTACAAGAGCGCCTCTGTCAGTGGCACTGTGGAAGCTAAAGGACTTAGTACATGTAAAGGGCTGAGAATGGTGCCTGGCGCTTGGTAAGGACTCAAGGAATGCTAGCACTTAGCATTTCACCTGTAACTCTGCATCATGTGAATGTTTTTATAGCCCTTGTGATTTCCTTTATCGGTTGCTCATTAAATGTCAGAATAGCACCCCTAAGCACCAGGCCCCTGAGAGCTGTCAGTGTCCTTCTGTTCTTAGCTGCAAAGGGCAAAGGAATAGAGCTGGTCTTTGGATCCAACAGCACCACCACTTGTTGGCTGTTTGACCTTGGGTGACAGGGTTGACTTTTCCATACCTTGATTTCTCCATCCGAAAAGGGGACAACAGTCCCTACCTCAAAGGACTGTTACGAGTTGAATTGTATCCCCCAAGATATGTGAAAGTCCCAACTACCAGTACCTGTGAATGTGAAACAGGGTCTGTGTAGATGTAATCAAGTTAAGACGAGGTCATTAGGGTGGGCCTTCATCCAATAGGACTGGTATTCTCGTAGAAGGACATTTGGGCACAGACACATGAAGACAGAAGACCATGTGAAGACACAGTCGCAGAGGGAGGACAGCTATGGGAAGACAGAGGCAGAGATTGGCGTTGTGCTGCCGCCAAAACCTGGAAGAGGCAAGGAAGGATCTTCCCCTGAGCCTTCAGAGAGAGCACGGCCCTGCCAACAGCTTGACTGTGGACTTCTAGCCTCCACAGCTGCTAGAGGTGAAATTTCTGCTGTTCTTAAGCTACTGAGTTTGTGGTACTTTGTTATGCAATCCTGGGAGACTAATTCAGAGATTATGTAGACAGTGGACGCATAACAGTATGTGGCATAGCGTGGGTGCTCAAAAGTAGTTCTTCCGAAGGCTACAAAGCAGTGAACACATGCCCTGTATTTGCTGCTGAGAAAATATAGCTCAATTGCCCAGAGGAACAAAAGGGATGGTTAAGTTCTTTAGTGTGCACCTGGGACCCTTCAGATGCAAGTTTTCAAAGAACAGGTCTTCTATTTACTCAAGAGCCTTTGGTGTTTCACAGGAGGGAGAGTGGAGCCCATGTGGGCCTTCAACCACTAGAGGGCATTTGCAGGACATCGGATTAATAGGAGCCGACCTCCTGTGGCCAACCGAAGGCCAAACATTGTGTATGACCCACTGTGCGAAAGTAGGAAATAAATGACTCAACAATGAATTTATTTATTGGTTTCTTTTGGTCAGTAGCTAGTCAAGTGTTTCAGTTAGGAATTCTGAGCAGGTAAGAGTGTAAACATCTCAGCGTGTGTCCTGTCTGACTTTGTAGTGGTAGCTATTTCCCCATCTGTGTGGGAAGAGGCAGGACAAAGAACTCCAGGAGTACGAAAATAAATTTAAAACCAAAGTCAACAATAAGTGACAGATTTAAGCCCAGTTATACACTCAGGTAATAAAAACCAAGCAAGGCTATTAAAATAGGAAGCCCCAAGATGGGACGCTTACCCACATGCCCTTTGGAAAGGTCCAAAGTAGAGTCTTGGACTAGAATCCCACTTCATGGCGATCCCTGCAATTCAAAATCTGGCAAGTGGCTAGGGGCTGAACGGGAAAGGCGAAGCCGCAGAGGGGAGGTGGGGATTGGAGATTTAATTCTGTCTCTTTCTCAGTGATTGACATTCCAGCCAACCCTAGACAATTCACTGAACCTGTCTGGGTCATTGTTTCTCAATGTATAAAACAAGGATTATACCAGCCATCAAATCAATTTTCTAGAGTTCATTCAGGTCCCCTAACGAAAGGCACATTATAAACACAAATTGTAATTATACCTGAGAGTGCTTTTTCCTCTGAGGGAACCAGAGGGCTTTTCTGTCTTTGAAACTTCAATTATGAAAGTTAGAATATTACACATTTGTCAGTGGTGGATAAAAATTTATTCATGGTATGAATCACATAAGAGCAGGTTAATGATGCTCAGCATCTAAAAGTGGGGCATTATTGAGGTGAACAAATTACCTGGAACCTGGAGGCTTAGGGTCTAGTCCTCATTTTTCTACTAATTAACCTGGGGCCTTAGGCAACTCATTTCACCTCCCTGTACCTTGGCCATAAAATGATGCGGTTGGATTTACAAGGTATTTTCCAAATTTCAGTCATTCTCTTCATGATTTTTGCCAGATCTAAGAACCATGCGTATTATTATTAGCCTGATATCATCTCTTTATTTTTTTCATTATTTCTTTAATCCATTAATGTTTTAAACTTATCTTGAAGGAGTCTTCCAAAGCTATGAGCCTAGGAAAGAAATTAACGTAAGTATAAAACAAACAGAAGAGCAGCTGATGGTGCTGATAAAATCTGGATCTATGGCGTAGCAGAGAAGCTATAAATTTTTTAGACTAACAGTGTTTTGTCTACCAGATGGACGTGTTAACGCCTGATACTGTTAAGTCAGAAAAAGACTGGCGAAAGCAGTATCAAATGGATATTGATGGGAGAACGCTGGGAGAAAACATCCTTTAAAAAATATTAACTGAAAAGATAGATCCTCAAGGCAGCAGAGAAACGCATCACACAAAGCCAGGATTTGTGTTGACTGTTGCCCAGAATGTTGTATAAAATAAGGGTGAATTTAGAAAGAAAGTGTTCACGTCAAAATATTCCATTAATTTCGTAGGTGGATGGGTACCAGCAACTCTACAGTTGTTGGTTCATTCAAGTAGTCGTGTTCTTTGAGTGCTGATAATGTTCTAGTAACTGGTGATACACTCATGAGCTAAGTCCTTATTCTCCAAGAGCTTGCTCTGCCCTAGGCTGTGACATCAGGGGACTTGGGATGATACCATGCTGTAGCTGTAGGGCCTCCAGACCTGGAGATAAAGGAAGGGTCTGTGTTCAAGAATCGCCTCTGTGGATACATAGCTCTGAGCTCTATCCCAAGTCCTTTTACGTTTCTGAGTCTTCATTGCCTCACCTTTAAGCAGGGCTAATGATATTTCCCAGAAAAGGTGAAATTGACAGAGGATATGTGAAATGACCTGGCATGGCACAAACAGCAAATGCTACATAAATGTTCCTTGAATCGGAGAGTCATAACATTAGAGAGGAATTTAGAGATAACCTAGCCTGTTCTCTCCCAGAAATAGAGCTGGAAGCCGCAAGACATTTAAGCTGAAGGGCACAATATGGAGGCTTGGCCTATCGCCCTGTTGCTTCAGTGTGAGAGTTTTGTTGTTTGGCTACGCGATTTAATTTCAAATAAGGTGATTCTACACTCAGAGCTACAATCAAATGTAACACCGTATAGTCATCTACACATATCCCCAAACCAACCTACAATGGTTTGATGATAACTATTTACTCTGCCTAATCCAGCCCACCATTCTTTTGCTTTAGGGTAAAAAATTCTATATTATCTGCCGTTAGGCTTTTTTAGGTTGTGTTTTAGCATGTGTTTGCCATCGTTGCTGTATTTCTTGATGCATGGCATAGGCAGGATACTATTTGAACAACTATATTTCTACTTTGCTGTTACAAGTGGGACTATAGATGACTCAGCCTAAGACCTGGGCAAGCAGGCTGGCTGCCCTGAGCCCCGTGTTATGGAGGTCCCTTCTCCAGCCCCCCACCAGTAGTACTACTCACTAGGAGAACGGGGCAAAGAAGAAACACCTCTCCCTAGCCTCTCCTTTCAGATCCCGCTCCTGGTAATTGGGACTTTGCAATTCCTTGTCTAGATGATTCTAGTACTTTCGCTAGGCCTTCTCTACCAGGTCCCCCTTCCTTAGGATAGACAATGCTTTCAGCACGCACAACCCTAGGCATGAGGGGTAATCCAGGAAAGGGACAGGTAGAGGAAATGATGGTAGAGCTTGGAAGTGCAGCTTAAGGTGTCCACACACACATGCAAAAGGCTGTTCACAGCAGAGCAGAAGTGGATGGGGGAGAAGTAGGAAGAAAAGTGGGGCTGGGCTTTGCCGCTTTATACTCTTT
>NW_006793764.1:580860-612023 GCF_000442215.2 Lipotes vexillifer
CTGGGCTTTGCCGCTTTATCCTCTTTCCCCAGACCCTGCAAAGATTTCGTTGCAGCTAATTTCTCTCTTGATAGATATCTGGTGTGTCCCTTCTCCCTTCCACCTGATGGCTTCCCTTTGTCCATTCATGACTCTCCAGCAAGTCAACAGAGGACTGATCTGGGCAGAGAGTAGAGGTTAAACTCAGATCAGATCATGCTCCCGTTTGGTGAGTAAAAAGTGATCTTTGTAACTTGTGAGCAGCCTTGATAAAATGTTTCCTAGAATCACAACATCTTAAAATGTGAAGGGACCTCAGGGGTCATTTCTCAAGTCCATGATGACAAGAAAAATGAAAGCTGGGAGACACAAAGACAGATAGCTAAGTAAACACACGATTAATCTAAAATCTCAAATTCGTCTATTGATACGATCTTGTTTGCCATCAAGGTATGTGATCATTAGCCAATGGTACCAAAACGTGACTTGTTCTTAGACCAATGGTACTTGCAGTTGTATGTCTTTGCAGTTGGATTTGCAGTCACTATAAAGCAAAGAAGCCTTGTGACTGTTTTATACCCGGCAGACTATTCTGAAGGAGACATTATAATTCTTGGTCCATTGCAGGTGACTCTAAAGCACTTCCTACACCTACCTTCTATTTATTTTGTTCATTTAACTAATAATATTTTTAGATGTATTTTTATTTTAATATTTTTAAGCGCTGACAACTATCCCTTTTCCCTTAAAAATCTTACCTCTCCTGTGTCTTATTTTCTCTATTTCCTGCTCTTTGCCCAGGCTAGTATGATACGCTCATCTAGGGTATAATGTCAGTAGCCAATGAAAACTTAAAGGTTCCTGCCTTAGACAGCACTATAAAACCAACTTTCAATACCCGAACTAAAAATGTTAGTATTTTTGAAATTTTAGACAGAAAAGCAGATCTGGAAAGGGAGGTAACAATGTACCCCTAAAGCTTTTGGAATTGCTTCACCCATAGAAGCAGCAGGAAGGAAAAAGTTTTGGGTGGTAAAGAAAATCAACCCTTCAACATTCAGCATAAAACAAACAAAGCCAAGAGACAGGGACCTAACCATGCTTCACTGGGTCAGTTAACCACACAGGATTAAGCAGCACTGAACAGAGGATGGTGTCTGCGAAGACCAGGAGATGCAGAAAATGTGATGAGACAAGGAAGAACTTTTGCAAGGGAACAGCTGCAGTCAGGGTAGAGGCATCACAGAAATCATATCTGGTGACAAAGACAGTGCGGAGCCCACAGGCTGTCTGTGGGTGGAGAAGAAAAAAGCCGGTGATGCAGAAACATGAAAGAGTTGCGTGGTGCAGAGGGATGAGTGAGGGATCTCCATCGCAGTACGGGAAGGAGCTCTTCAACGCACAGGCTGGTTCTGCTTGGTGTAGAAGGAAGAACATTTGTGTCTCAGTATGGGGACCTGGGACGTGAACTCCTGAACTTTTCTCTGTGCGATACACACAGTGACGTACCCAGACAAGACCTGCTCTGATGGTCATGCCGGGCGTGAAGCAAGATTGCTGCTGTCCTGTCACTTCCCTCTCACCTTCGCAAAAAGCATGTCAGAATGCAGGGAAGAGGAGTGTTCGTGTCCACACGGCAGGAAGGTTCCCTGCTTCCTGCGGGACAGCAGTCACTATAGCCAGGAACAACAAAAGGCAGTGTTTGGTAAAGCAGCTCCAGGCTAGGAAGTCTCAGAGACTCTCTAAGCCTAACACAGAGGAGGCCCAGCTTGGGCATGGAAAATGTCTGCTCTACGCCAAGAGCCAATGTGCCATCCAGCCAGCCGCCACCTCTCTCTCTCCCCCCGCCCCCTGCATACCCTCTCACGCACACACCTGTCGAATGTAAAAATGTAAATGTGTACAAGGACAGGATTGATGATCCACGCTGATTCAAGAGGAGAGAGGAGGAATACACAAGTCTGACTGCCCTGTGGGCATCTGATCCGCAGAGAAGAGAGAGATATCCAAGGTGAGGGTTTTTTCCTACAGTGATGGTGAAAGGGGCAGCTGTGGGGAAGCCCCAAATGCCCAGAGTGCAGCATCTATGCCTACTGAGTAGGGGGGTGAGGACAAACCCCACTGCATTATGGACTTTCCATAAATCAGAAGATAGGACTCAAACCTGAAGGCAAGAATTTTTATAAAATTCCTCTGAATTATCAAAGTGTCTTGACTTGCTAATAGTAAAGCCGCTTGCGAATACACTTTGTCTCCCCTCCACTGTGACGGGCATAGTACTGGATTACATCAGGGTGAACTTGAATCTACACTACTTTTCTATTTGATAAGTAAATCATAAACAAGCTTTTTTTTAGTAATCATGTTATCTGCGATCCAGTTCACAACTGGTGAGGACCCTTCTGTGTGTCATGCTACTGAGTTGGACGGGATCAAGATAGATCAATTTTCCTGAGCGGCATTAAAACTGAGAAAAGACAATAATCATAAGCTGTCAGTTTTCTGTATGTGTGTGGATTCTGTGTCATGGGAAACTGAGGGCCAGCACCTCTTAATGTTGAATTAGAACTCTGTCCATTACATAAGTGGTTCTCAGAGACAAAAAGAAAAGTCCCACAGACACTCATTTCTGTGACCCAAGGCCTTTCGAAAGGGCCTAGTATTCTGATCTGATTTTGTTTTAAAGGTTGGTCCTGGCACTTCAGACTGAAACAGGACAAAGGCAGCTAGATAGAATTTTAGTAAACAGTTTGAGCTGAATCTTGTTTGAGTGGAAGTGACGATGCTGCAATATCAGAGCCACCAGTAAGAACCTGTGGGGAGGCATTGGTGAGAAATAGGACTTATAAGGTATTCCTTTTACCTAAGTATCTAATCACATCATTAAAATTGAAGACATTATAACTAGAAAAACACAGAGTATGCACCAAGTGTCCAAGAAACTTTGAGGTGGGGGAACATACAGATACCCCAGGCATCTGGGAGGAGGGCAAAGGAGAGGAGGGGAAATAGGCTGGTTACATCTGAACCCAAGGAGCTGCCGTCTAAAGCATGGGTGATCATGTGACTGCATCTCTGGGCAGCTTCGCCTGGGCAACAGATGTCCTGCAAAGTGACTTAAAAAAAATAAACAACTTTGGAATAATTTTAGATTTACAGAACTATTATGAAGATAGCACAAGAATTCCCATATACCTCACATCTAGTCTTCTCTATTATTAACATCTTATATTAGGAAGTACCTTTGTCATTGAACCAATATCAATACATTATTATTACCTAAAGTACATACTTAATTCAGATTCCCTTAGTTTTTTTTTTTTTTTTTTTTCCTTTCGTTTTTCGGTTGTCCTTTCCAGTTATGTGGAGGTTTTCTTACCCTTGCGGAATTCTGAGGTCTTCTGCCAGTGTTCAGTAGCTGTTCTGTGTGAATTGTCCCACTTGTAGATGTGTTTTTTATGTATTTGCGGGAGGAGGTGAGCTCCACATTCTACTCCTCTGCTACCTTGATTCCTTCCCCCCCAGGAATTCGTATGTATAATTTTAAACCTTCTCATCCAGAAATCAGAGTTGTCTCTCCATTTGTTCAGTTATTCATGTCTCCATACATTTGCTTTCTTCCTATTGATCTTTTATATTTCTTTTTTACATTTTGCTTCTAAGTATCTTATAATTTAAGTTCCTATTATAGTTTCTTTTTTCTTGCAGCTTAGTTGCAGAGGTTTGAGTTAATCATGCTCATCAGTCTGTACAAGGCTTCATGCTCACCTGTATTTTTCTGTTCATTTGGTTATTCATTAGTTATCAGTTTTACCATTGTGTGTGTGTATGTTTGATTAGACTAGGCTGTGCTCTCTGGAATGGCTGTGTCAGTGTTGGTCTTCCTGGTGTCATACTTTGCAGTGTACATCTTTAGGGGTCATCAGATACCTCAGTGGCGAATTCCATGCAGGTGTGGAAACCTTTTCCCTGCAGGCCCCTTTTCCCCAGGATCTTGGCTCCTTGATTCCTAGCTGCCTTGGTAAACCTGAGCTCCAGTTAGGTCTCCCCATTCGAGTGAGACTGTGTCAACCCCTAGTTCACTGTTGGACTCTGTTGGACCTCTTTGCCCTGCACTGTGAATTAGGGCCTCTCACTGTTGTGGCCTCTCCCATTTGCGGAGCACAGGCTCCGGACGCGCAGGCTCAGCGGCCATGGCTCACGGGCCCAGCCGCTCCGTGGCATGTGGGATCTTCCCGAAACGGGGCACGAACCCGCGTCTCCTGCATCGGCAGGCGGACTCTCAAGCACTGCGCCACCAGGGAAGCCCCTAGTTTTTATATAACGTCCTTTTTCTGTTTCAGAATCCCATCCCCAGTACCACATTACACTTAATCATCATGTCGTCTTAGTTTCTCAGAGTTTCCTTTTATGGATGACCTTGACAGTCCTGAGGAGTACTGGTTAGGGACTTTGTAGAATATCCCTCAACTGGGACGCGTCTGATGTTTTTCTCCTGATTAGAATGGGGCAATGAGGTAATGTGTTTTTGGCCGGAGGACCACAGAGGCCAGTTTCATAACATTATATCTATGGTACATTATATCAATATGACTTATCACCATCGATGTTGACCTTGATCATCTGGCAGAGGTTGTGTTTGTCTAGTTTCTCCATTGTGAAGTTATTCTTTCAATACGGTACTCTTTAGAAGGAAGGGACTAAGCACAGTCCACACTTACAGAGTGGGGAGTTATGCCCCCTCTCCTTTAAGATGAACTACCTTCATAATTTATTTGGAATTCTTCTGTATAGGAAATTTGTGTCTTCTCTCCCATTTATTCAGTCATTTATTTACATGAGTATGGACTCATAGATATTTATTTTATACTTTGGATTATAATCTAACACTACTTTACTAATTTTGCTGCTCAGATGATTCCAGCTTTGGCCACTGGGAGCTCCTTTAGTTGGCTCCTGTGTCTCTGTGATATCCCGCCCTCACTGTGGGTTTGTTTGTTTGTTTATTTCTTTTGAACACTTTCTTACTTTCTGGCACTACAAGAGGCTTCAGGCTCATTCTGTATATTTACTTTCCCAGTCTTAGACTCAGTCATTTCTCTGAAGAACACTGGTTCCTTTTACAGGAGCATGACATTAGAAACCAAGATCTGAGTGCTAAGCAGTATGACTTTTTTTCTAAAGTTCTGAGCTGTCCACTCTGTAGCACACCTACAAATGTGACCTGGCATATTCAGGATGCTGCAACGACAGCTAATGATCTGAACTGTCCTGACAGGTGGAAGGATCCACACAAAAATTGAGAAGAAAATGAGAGTCCCGGTACCATGAACTCCAGCGGGGACAGCCGTGCTCCAACTTTTGAGTCACTCGTGTCTTATGCAGAACCCAGCTCCACTACACTGCCCAGAAGCTGCTGCACCTGCATAAGCTTTGTGTGACATTTATGAAAAGGAGTCAACTATCTAAACATTAGCTGACATCAAAGAATTTGTCAAGAAAGTAGACTTTGGGGTTATGGCTGGTGTTTCTCCCCTGCTGGGTTTCACATCTCGGTCTTCCGTAAAGGCAGAAAAAGCAATCATGGCTGAGTGCATGGGCTCTAGAGCCATCGCGGCCTCATTTTAAAAGCTCAGCTTCTCCCCCTTACTACCCCTTAGGACCCTTCTGGGATTTCGCTTCCTGGCCTGTACAATGAGGACCACAGTAGTACCTACTTCAGACCTGTGGTTTTGAGGATTAAATGGGTGAATCTATGTAAGTGGATTAAAGCAGTCGCTGACATATAAGTGAGTGTCTGTTATTAAAACCTCAACATCCACCTCTGTAGGTATCTATAGCTTCATTAGCAGCATTTCACAGAAATGATCCTGAGTAAACGGGAGATGGAAACAGATTTCACCTAATGTTAAGATGGCATGGAAGTATATAGCATATTTAGAAAGGTTTTGAAATTCAAAAATCCCTCAAAGGACTGGGTTAACAATGAGTCGTCTGGAAAAATACAGCAATTCAGAACTTTCCCCAGAGTTATGGATGGCCATGTTCTCAGTGTACTCTAGGTTTAATAGGAAAACCATATGTATAGGATTGTTAAAGTTTACTGTAGCTGATAAAGTTTTAGGGTCACAGGCAGAGAGTCAAGGAGGCTGGGACTGGCCAATAGTAGTGGATGACTAGAAGGTTGGGGGAGGTGAAAACTGGCATCTTCCTCCCAGAAAATAAAGTTTTGAAAATTTTGCTTTTGTTATGTGCGTGTATCAATGTGAGTGTGAGTGTACATATTTGTGTGTTAGGGGTGCCATCCCAAACTTCCACAGATTGGGTGATTTTAAAACAGAAATTCATTTCTCACATTTCTAGACACTAGAAGTTCAAGATCAAAGTGCTGTCAGGTCGGTTTCTACCGAGTTCTCTCTTCCTGGTTTCTAGGCGGCTACTTTCTTGCTGTGTTCTCACATGCCTTTTCTCTGTGTGTGAGAGAGATCCCTGGGGTCTCATCCTCTTCTTATAAGGATACCAGTCCTACTGAAGTAGGGCCCCACCCTTACTTAACCTTAGTCACCTCCTTAAAAACCCTATTTCCAAATATAGTTACACAGGGGTTAGCCTTTTAACATATGAATTTAGCGGGTGCACAATTCAGTCCATTACAGGGTGTGTGTGTGTGTGTGTGTGTGTGTGTGTGTGTGTGTGTGGTTTTAGGTTTGATTACTCTTGGCATTTGGCAAAATTTTCCTGTCAGTTGACATAATGTTCATTGTATTAAAAGGCAAATTGATTCTGGATTAGCCTTTCAGAACTAGCTCTTCTGATATGGGTTAGGAGAAAGCAGCATAAGAAAAGGAGAGAAAATCCTAAAAGAATAAGCTGGAAGAGAGAAATATCTTAAACTAGACTCTGACCTAAAGCCTCGTGAAGTAAGTAGCTGGTATGCTGATTTCTGGAGTGACCGAAGCCAAACCCTGAGCATTCTTTATATAATCTGGTTGGAAATATGTTTGCACAGAGTTTAATCACAGATGTATTCAAATAAGAAATGTCCCACTTGCCAATGCTTTCCTGGAAAAGAATAAATAAACCCCAGGAAATTGGCCTCAAAAGAATTAATTCCACTTCACGTTGCTGGTCCATCTTTGGTAGGATCAGATGCCCATTCATTTTGGGGAAGATGGACCACATATATTTGGCAGAATCTCGGCATATTTAGGGACCTGGAAAGAGTGATGGACCACATATATTTGGCAGAATCTCGGCATATTTAGGGACCTGAAAAGAGTGATATTAGAACTACATCCAGGGAATTGTAAACCGTTCAAAGTGCTGAAAAATGTGTTTTATATCTCTTTTATAAAGCTGTGCTATAAAAGATAAGGTAAAAATCAGAATTTTATATACCGTCTATCCGCCACCAAAGAGCACTACAGCCAGGCTAGAGGTCATGGTTACTTAAATTGCATGTGATATATTTAGAATTATTTATAAATTCTTATTAAACAATCATGTTGAACACTTACTATGTTCAAGGAACAACATCAGACACTATAAGAGGTTTTGTAAGATTCTGTCTTTTATTCCAATGTCTTATTATCTATTTGGGGTGATGGCACATGTACACAAACAAGGATAATAATAATAAAAATAATAACTAGCTAACATTTATCTGGCACATCTATGTGTGAGACAGTTTCCGTATATTATTTCATTTAACCTAATCCTCAGACAACTCTAAGAGATGGGTAATCTCATTTAACAGATGTAGACACAAAACTCATGGAGATTCCACGACACCCCAAAGTCACATGGTAGGAAACAGAGAAACTGGGATTTGAAGGTGTTCTATCCACTGCAAAGGCCTAATCTTTCAACCACTAGGCTATAGTGAAAAGTGCCCAAAGACTGGTGTAAATGAGAAATGATTTGGATTTTAGGGGAAAATGTGATCAGGTGGCAAAATAGAGAAAGACTTTGGGTTGGAAATATAGAAATGTTAAACATATTCTCGGTAGGCAGAAATGAATGCAAAGAAAGAGTATCAACGATGTATGAAGGCAGAAAATGACAAGGCAGGGTCAGGAGAGGAAGTATTAGTTGATTATGGATTCATGCTAATTGGGTGGATTGTGTGGGGTCAGATTATGTGGCAACAGAAGTTAAACTAAACAGTTCGAAAATTATCACATAGGTGTTAGTGTATTTAAAGTTTTAGAGTGGGTGTATATAAAGAAAGAACCCTTTAGAATCATAATCTAGCATGCAAAATGGATTAAATATGGGGAGAAATGGAAGGTTAACTGGTGGTTCTCAATCCTAGCTGCATATTAGAATTGGCTGGGGAGTGAAGAAAAGAAGCAATCATGTAGGGGTCCCACCCCAGCCCAACTGAATCAGAATCTTTGAGGTTAGAACCAGACCTAAGAACTTTTTTTTTTTAAAGCTGCCCCCAGGTGATTCTAATGTGCAACCAGGGTTGAGAATCGCTGAGTTAGATTATTGCAATCATGCAGCATAAAATACGTTTTTGAGCCAGGATGACAGCAGGGGAAATGATCAAATGCAGCAGATACTGTGGAGGTAGGGGAGAAAGTAATAGCTGTAATATTGGGGGAGAAATTATTATAGGTAGGGAGGAGAGGGGGAGAAACAAAGGTGTTACGTGGGTAGCTCTGACAACATTATAAGAGACTGAATTCATGAGAACAAACCATCTAGGGCTGCTGAAGGTTTCCATCTTAGGTATGATAAGATTCAGTCAATACTGGAAAGTTTTAGGGAGTCAGATGTTTAGGTCCAGATCAAAGGAGAAATCATGAGAAGAGATGAGATCCCAGAGAGGGACAGGATAAAAAAAAAAAGAGGGCAGGACCTTGGGAGATGCCCTAAGGGAGGGGCAGCAGGGGAAAGAAGAAGACAGAAAAGAGACACACAAAATGCAGATTCCCAGAGGGAGACTCTTAACCAGACTTGTGATGGAAATGAAGGAATTTGAAAGGAGTGGCTGCAGAGGAAAATGAAATGGGGTTGATGCAACCTACCTAGCCCTGTGTCCTCAATACGTAAGAACAATAATGCTGCTGCGACTGCTGCAGCTGTTTGCATCTGCCTATCCGGGGCTCTTGAGCACATGATTTTGCTCGCTGTGAATGCAATCTGGTCTCTTTGCTTGATGAGAAAAGAAATGCACTTTAAGTATGTGTCTCCATGGAGGCGCTCATTAAACAGGCTGAAGGTTTCTGGGATAGGTTGGAAAGAAATCATACAGGAAGGAAGCCAAGAACGGGAAGTTTTTGAAGAGGCAGAACGGAATCAAATTGGTATCAACAACTGGGCAAGTGAAAAACGGTGACACAGAGAAGAAACAAAAGGAGGGACAGACAGCCTCTCTAGAGATAGACAATAGATTAGAACCTTGATGATTTTCAGCCTCCTGAAAGGGTTACTGTTTCAGTCTCTGTTCCTTCAAACAATGGAAGGAAGCTTCAGCTTCCAGCGGGTTTGAGGAATTCTGAAGAGAATATCCAAATGCATAAAAGGTGTATTGCGGAGTCTTCAGGCCCGTAAGATGGTCATCAACCTGTAATACTATCTGAGGCTGGACTTTAAGTTGTGTTCATGGTCTTCAAAAAAAAAAAAAAAATCAATAAATAAAAGGAAAAGAGAAGCAGCTGTCCTTAGGAGGTATGATGAGTGCTGTATGTTGAAAAATTAAACTTTATTTCCTTCTCTGATAAGTTACTTGCCCTGTTGATTAGAGCAGTGACATAGAGAAATGTGTATCTGACAAATGTCTTTCATGATGTTCTTGTGACAAATATGGGGAAATATTAGATGATAAGACATTAGGTGGATTCATAGCTGGTTAAGCGATTATAAAAATCACTGGTCCAGGAATAAAATACCTGGACTCTGGTCCCAACCCCACCACTTAGTGACTTTTACCTTAAGGGAACTTTCATGTTCTCAGAGCTTTGTATTCTTCATCTCTAAAATGGGTCTAATAACAGCTGCCTTTTACAGCACAGAGGGAAGAGTGAGCATGAAATAAGTCAATACAGTAGATGGAAAGAAATAGGCTTTGCAATCGGAAAAATCTAATACCTTCAGGGAATTCTTATTATTCATGCCTATGGTGGGCACAATACCAAAGACATCCTCAACCTAATCCCCGGAACCCGTGGATATGTTATGTTACAGAGCAAGGGAGAATTAAGGTAGCTAATCAGTTGACTTTAAGAATTATGCAGGATTATCCAGCACTAGACATAATCACAAGGTTCTTTACCTGGGGAAAAAGGGAGCAGAAGAGTCAGAACCTGAGTGATTACTTGACCAGTATTATTTGCTTTGAAGCAAAAAGCCAAGGAATGCATGGGCCAGAAGCCAAGGACTGCAGGCAGCCTCTAGAAGCTGGAAAGGCAAGAAAACTGATTCTCTCAGATCCTCCAGAAAGAACGTAGCCCTGCCAACACCTTGATTTTAGCCTCAGTGAGACCTATTTTAGACTTCTGACCTCCAGAATTATAAGATAATAAATTTGCTTTGCATTAAGTCACTAAGTTTCCGGTAATTTGTTACAGCACCAATAGGAGACAGATACAGTGCCTTTGTGCAAGCCTTTCTCGAATTCTGTGCTCTTGGTCCTAACCTATACAAAATTCCTATTAGCAGTTTATATGAAGCCATAGGAAGCATGCTTCTATAGTTCGCATACAATACAAAACTGGGAAGGAGAGCATGTATATTACTTAAATTCCTGACGATTCTAAAAAACCTTTGTGAATCTAATCAAGATAAAATTTCAAAGGGAAGCGGAAACTTTTCCTTTTAGGTTCAAAATATAAACTGTACAAGTACAGAATGAATAGACCAAAAGTTATTTATGCAAAAACAACATATGAATTTTAATTTATTACATAGTAATGATGATTACAAAGTCATAATGAATCATCAGAGACTGATAAAAAGCTAACGCAATTCAAGTCTGCATTGATAGAATCTGGGTAAAGAAATGATATACAACTGTGTTGGACTCTAACAAGTGAGTCCATATATGAAATACAGTTACCTTTGTGGAATACCACATCATTCACTAGTTTCGTATTTTCAAAGTAGAGAGACCAATAAGGTAAAACTGTCAATAGCAATGCCAGGGTTTGATCAGTGACATAAGAATCATCTGTTTAGAAACAGAGATTTATGGCTCCCATCCTAGACCTACTAAATCAGAATATCTAGAGAAGGGACACAGAATATGTATTTTGCATTTATAAAAAGTGTCCCAGGTGATTCTGATGCACAGGACATGTCTGATGCATGGGACCCATGGTAGACAAGAAAACGGTGAAGTTACTGAGATGAAGGGTAGGTATAGATTGTAGAATCTCATATTTAGGAAAGGTCTCCTAATTGTCTACAAATATTTGAAGGGTTTTCATATGACTACCCTCTGGAGTTATACAGAATAAACAATGGTGTAAGTTGGAGGCTGGCAGGTACTTCCCAACAATTGAGCCTATGTGTATATACCCTAAGTTACCCCAGCCTGAGGGTTAAAAATGGATCCAAAGAGCTGTAACAAAATAGTATGTCTATGGATACATCCCAACCTGATGTGTGGGGACTCCAAGTCACCCTTGCCCAAATGTTTCTAGGAGTCTCCAGGGGGTATTACATGTGTCTTTGAGAACTAGCTCTAGTCCTTTAGGCTTCCATAACATATCTGTAATTTTCTGTCTCTGGTGATTACTGCTAATGTCACCAAAGTTACCACTGTACCCTCATTAATGAAAGCACAACCCACTATAAAGTCACTCAACAGATTGCGTACAGCAGGGCTGTACCTCAGCATAAAAAAGGCCATATATGACAAACCCACAGCTAACATTATATTCAATGGCGAAAAATTGAAAGTTTTCCCTCTAAGATCAGGGACAAGACAAGGATGCCCACTCCCACCACTCTTATTCAATATAGTACTGAAAGTCCTAGCTAAAGAAATTAAACAATGCAAAGAAATAAAAGGCATCTAAATCAGAAAGGAAGAAGTAAAACTGTTGTTATTTGCAAATGATACGATTTTGTATATAGTAAATTTCAAAGATTCAACCAAAACGCTGTTGGAACTAATCCATGAGTTCAGTAAAGTTGCAGGATATGAAATCAACATACAGAAATCAGTTGCATTTCTATACACTAACAGTCTGAAACATCTGAAAAAGAAATAAAGAAAACTATCCCATTCACAAGAGCATCACAAACAATAAAATACCTAGGAATAAATTTAATCAAGGAAGTGAAAGTTCTGTACAACAAAAACTATAAGACTTTGTTGAAAGAAATTGAAGAAGACACAAATGGAAAGACATCTCATATTCATGAATCAGAAGAATTAATATTGTTAAACTGTCCATATTACCCCAAGCCATCTACAGATTCAACACAATCCCTATCTAAATTCCAATGGCATTCTTCACAGGAAAAGAAAAACCAATCCTAAAATTTGTATGGAACCACAAAAGACCCTGAATAGCCAAAGCAATCGTGAGAAAAAAGAACAAAGCTAGAAATCACACTTCCTGATTTAAAGCTATACTTTGAAGCTATAGTAATCAAAGCAATATGGTACTTGCATAAAAATAGACACAGACTAATGGAACAGAATGGAGAACCCAGATAAAAACCCCTAAATGTATTGTCAACTAACATTTGATAAGGAAGCCTAGAACATCCGATGGGGAAAGGACAGCTTCTTCAACAAATGGTGCTGGGAAAACCAGATAAACACATACAGAACAACAAAATTGAACTCCTATCTTATAACACTCACAAAAATTAACATAACATCGATCAAACACTTAAACGTAAGACCTGATATTATAAAACTCCTAGAAGAAAACATAGGCAAGAAGCTCCTTGACATTGGTCTTGACAATGTTTTTTCTGGCTATGACATCAAAAGCACAAAAAACAAAAGAAAAAATCAATGTGTAGGATTAAATCAAACTTTAAAAGCACAGCAAAAGAGCAATCAACAAAATGAAAAGGCAACATACAGAATGGGAGGACATTTTTGAAATCGCTATATTGGATAAGGGGTTAATATCCAAGATATATAAAGAACTCATACAACTCAATAACAAAAAGACAAGTGATTAAAATATGGGCAAAAGAACTAAACAGACATTTTTCCAAAGAAGACATCCTAATGGCCAACAGGTACATGAACAAATGCTCAACATCACTAATCATCAGGGAAATCAAAATGAGAATGAGATATCACCTCACAATTGTTAGAATGGCTATCATCAAGAAGAAAAAAGATAACTGTTAGCAAGGATGTGGACTATTGATCCTTGTACACCACTGGTTGGAATGTAAACTGGTTCAGCCACTATGGAAAACAATATGGACTTTCCTTAAAATATTAAAAATAATACTCCCATATGATCCAACAATTCCACTCCTTAAAATATTAAAAATAATACTCCCATATGATCCAACGACTCCACTCCTGGGCAGATACCGAAAGGAAGTGAAAATAGGATACTGAAGAGATGTACGCACACCTATGTTTATGTTTACTGCAGCATTACTCTCAATAGCCAAGATATGGAAACAACCTAAGTGCCCACCAATGGATGAATGGATAAAGAAGATGTGAGATACAAACACACACACACACACACACACACACACACACACAATGGAATATTATTTGGCTATAAGAAACAAAGGACATCCTGCCATTTGCAACAACATGGGTAGACCTTGAGGACAGTATGCTAAGTGAGATAAGCCAGACACAGAGGGACAAATAATGTATGATATTACTTATATGTGGATCAAAAAAAACCAAACTCATAAAAACAGAAAGTAAAATGGTGGTAACCAGGAAACTGGGGCAGTGATGGGAGAGGCAGAAGGACAGATGTTGTTTAAGAACACAGACTTGCAATGAATAATATGTAAGTCCTAGAGATCTAATGCACAGTATAGTGAATATAGACAACAATATTGTATTATAATCATCAGACTTGCCAAGAGACTAGTTCTTAATTATTCCAACCACTAAAAAGAAATGATAATTATATGACATGGTAGCGGTGCTAATTACTGCTACAATGGCAGTCATATTACAATATATAAATGTATCAAATCAACAAGTTGTACGCCTTAAATTTACTCAATGTTATACGTCCAATATATTCCAATTAAAAAAAGCAAGAGGAATCATCTCTAAGAAATTGTAGAAAAGATGCATCCTTGGCCTGACACGCTAGACAAGATCATTTTTAAACTCATCAGTAACTTAAGTTTACAGGTACTGTGAGGTTGATTTACCAGCCAACTGACAGTTTAATTTCCATATTCTCATCCAAATTGACAAAAAGCTTGTGTACCTATGAAATAAACCTAATCTGAGAACCTGACATATATATATGTATATATATATACATATATATATTTATTTATTTAATATTCCTGCCATGACTACGAATTCATTTAGTTTGCCAAGAGAAGGAAGAACCCATGGGGTTAATAGTTGTAAATTAGGAAATTAATCAATTGAAAAGGTTTTTCTTGTGTATTTTGTTAACCAAATATTATAGGGATTTTAAGAGTGATTTTCTTACTTTTTAACTACTTTCAATATTTCTTAAAGAACAAGAGTGGTAAGAAAAACTAGCTAAGATAGTGCAGTTGAGGGACTATCTATCTTGAATACAAAGCAGATGCCCAGCAATGGATTTGGGGCAGCTGCTGCTGTGTCTGCTAAGGGAGCACCATTGAGATTTCAGGCCCATTTGGCAACTTCATTTCTGTTTTTGGCAACTCAATTTTAATTGTGTTCAATGCTGAAGATAGCAGTCTTGAGTCTAGGTTTTTTTTAAAAAATGAAAAGTGTCTTCAGTGTGTCACAGCTTTTTCCCTTTCTTGTTTCTTTCTCTAGTTTTACAGAGTGTGAACATTTATGTTATTATACACAGAAAGCAAGCAGTGCTAGTAGCCCATGAACCACTGGTCTGCCTGTCTCTCAGGTGCCTGTTCATGCAGGAGATTTCTTTTCTTTTCTTCTTTTTTATTTAAATACATTTATTTATTTATTTTTGGCTGCGGGCTTTCTCTAGTTGCGGGGAGCGGGGGCTACTCTTTGCTGCGGTGCGCGGGCTTCTCATTGTGCTGGCTTCCCTTTGTTGTGGAGCACAGGCTCTAGAAGTGCGGGCGTCAGTAGTTGTGGTGCATGGGCTTAGTTGATCCATGGCATGTGGGATTTTCCTGGACCTGGTCTCGAACCCATGTCCCCTGCATTGGCAGGAGGATTCTTAACCACTGTGCCACCAGGGAAGTCCTGGAGATTTCTTTTTTGTTTGTTTGTTTTAAATTTTTATTGGAGTATAGTTGATTTACAATGTTGTGTTAGTTTCAGGTGTATAGCAAAGTGAATCAATTATACATATATATATATATATATACTCTTTTTTTTAGATTCTTTCCCAGAAAGGCCATTATAGAGTATTGAGTAGAGTTCCTGTGCTATACAGCAGGTTCTTATTAATTATTTATTTTATATATGGTAATGTGCATATGTCAACATGCTGGAGATTTCTGAGTGCCCACATCAGAGCACTTTAAACCCAGGGAGCACTTGGAACAGTATAATGGTCACCTTTCTTGCTATGCAGATCATTATGGCCAAACGTGGTACTTCCCCACAAAACTTACTCCATTTTCTCCCCAAGCGGAAAAAATTAATTATCTAATAACTAAATAAACAGATAAGTATGTACATACTAGAAAAAGCATGGGTCTCCCAAATAGACATAAGTTTGAGTACTAACTTGATCCCCTGCTCTTTTGACCTTGTTAAGATTGGAATAATAACACTGAACTCATGGGAGTACTGGAAAAATTAAATGATAAATATATAAACATAATACATGCTTAAATGTTATTTGTCTTCTTCCATTACCCTGAAGGTTATGGAAAGGATCAAATGAGGGCATGCCTGTCAATAGTGCTTGTACATTTTCTAGTCAAGGAATCCTTTGAGATTTTCATAAAACTCTAGACTTTCTCCTGGGGAAGGGGAGAACCCACATAGATGTATAAAACAAATGAATTAATTAGGTTCAGTTTGAGGAAATTCATGGACCTCCTAAGCATAACAACGGATCGGCAGAACAAGAAACTCTGTCACCAAACAGGTGATTCAGTAACATTAACTGCCGTCTCCCTGCTTGTTTCTCTGTTCTGAACTAAATATGTCATCGGGGCTGCCCTTACCATACAGGACCCAGGTGATGTTAAAGACGTCAGCAAAGAGAACTCGCTCTTTCCACACCTAAGAACTTGAGTTTAAGGCTTAGTTCACTTTGCAAAGACTAAAGTTTGTTAATTAAACTCTGAACCTTGTCTTGAGATCAGACTACAGACGGGGGGACCCTGGGGGCCTGAATGGAGAAGGAAGGAATGAAAAAAGGGACCACCAAAAGTTTGGGGAATAGGTTGGAGAACAAGGGGTTGGGGGTTATTGAGTTTTTCTTTTCCCACTTTACAGTCTTAATCAACTGTTTTTCTTAGCAGATGTAGTTAAATTTTATTTAAATATTTTATTTAAATATTTGTTACCTCTTTAAAAATCAGAGTAAAACATATGCTTGATTTTTAAAAATGAAATAACATAGATAGCTTATAACAGAAAAAACAAAAACAAAACCCCAAACACTTGCCTACCATCCATCCTCTATCTAGTCAACATCTCTTTCCCAAGAGAAAAATTTCACTGGTTTCAATTCTACTATTTTTCCACTTTAGATATTTTATGAACTTCCTCTTATGATAAGTGAGGATTTAACTTACATCACCTATTTAGTGGAGGGAGAAAGAGAGAGTGGGGGAACAGGGAAAAAGAGGAGAGAAGAGGAAATATAAATGCAGGGTAGGGATTTCAGTTGGAAGGTTCATGTGTCTCTCTTTAGGTCTGAACATTTTTATCCTACTGTTTCTTTGTAGGTATACTTCACTTTCTTGGCTCTCTTTCTTTCTGAAAATTCTTTTAATCAGATTCTGTATCTCCTCTTTAATTCTTCTCTTTCTCTCTTTATAATATGTTCTGGGAGAGTATTTTTCCTTTATTTTCCACTCTCTCCTTTGAATCTGTTTTTTGATAATTATATATAAAATTACAATTTTATATATATATATATTATATATGTACAATATTATATGCAGGTGTATAATATAGTGATTCAAAACTTTTAAAGGTTATATTCCATTTATAGTTATTATAAAATATTGGCTATAGTCCCTGTATTGTACAATATATCCTTGTAGCTTATTTATTTTACATATAGTAGTTTGTACCTCTTAATCCCCTCCCCCTATCTTGTCCCTCCTCCCTTCCCTCCCCTCACTGGTAACCACAAGTTTCTTCTCTATATCTGTATCTGTTTCTTTTTTGTTATATTCACTCGTTTGTTTTATTTTTTAGATTCCACGTATAAGTTGATACCACATAGTATTTGTCATTCTCTGTCTGACTTATTTGACTTAGCATAATACCCTCCAAGTCCATCCATGTTGCTGCAAATGGAAAAATTTCATTCTTTTTCTATGGCTGAGTAGTATTCCACTGTATATGTATACTACACTTTCTCCATTCATCTGTTGGTGGATGCTTAGGTTGCTTCCATATCTTGGCAATTGTAAATAATGCTGCTATGAACACTGGGGTGCATGTACCTTTTTGAATTATTGCTTTAGCTTTTTTTGGATATATACCCAGGAGTGGAATTGCTAATTATATATATATGTTCTTTAATTTTTGAGAATTATTTCTTATTTTCTGGTGTTCCTTTTTCTTTCTTCAATGCCCCCTGTCCTTGGTTTATGGATGTAATATTTTCTCAAATCTCTCTTAGTAAAATAGAGGTAAAGTTCTCTTTTCTTTCCTACCTTATCTCTGTTTCCTCTCAGTCAATTTTTATTTTTGTTTAATTTGGTCTTTTCATTCATGCTGCAAGTTTTGATGAAATGCCTGGGAGTTCTGGGTTGTCAGTTTATATTATGAATGAAAGAATGCTGACAGCAAGCTCTATTCACGTAGGAGTGGGGCTTGTAGACTGAAAGCACTGCTAGAGTGTGAAGAGCAGGGAGCCAGCCATTAATCTTGGGAGGGGTGGGGCTGGGGTCCACAAGAAGCCTAAAAGAAGTCTTTATTTGGAATTCTAGCATCTACACTACCACTCCTAATTCTTCTTGAGATGGTTTACAATCTGTTCAATTTCTTCAGAAGGGAGACTTCTAGGGTTTTGTTGATTTTTTGTAAGGTCAAATACTTAGTTGGCTGCTGGCTCTGCCTATGGGGAGGGGGAGGGCATGTCTTGTATTCAGATCCTGACATAGGCACATAGTTTTCAGTCCCACTTAAATCCTACTTTGCCATATTTGTTATTGCCAGGTCTGCAGTTTCATGGAAGTTCTTCTGAGAAGAAAAATTTCCTATGTTGTGCCCCTCAAGACTCTAACTTGAGTCTAAACTTGAACTTTCTCTACTTTTTTCAGTCAGGGCCATTTTTCCATTTGCTTTTTTTTCTTTTAAATAAATTTACTTATTTATTTATTTTTGGCTGCGTTGGGTCTTCGTTGCTGCACGCGGGCTTTCTCTAACTGCGGCGAGCGGGGGCTGCTCTTCGCTGTGGTGCGCGGATTTCTCATTGCGGTGGCTTCTCTTGTTGTGGAGCACAGGCTCTAGGTGCACGGGTGTCAGTAGTTGTGGCACATGGGCTCAGTAGTTCTGGCTTGTAGGCTCTAGAGCGAGGCTCAGTAGTTGTGGCGCACGGGCTTAGTTGCTCTGCGGCACGTGGGATCTTCCCGGACCGGGGCTTGAACCCATGTCCCCTGCATTGGCAGGTGGATTCTTAACCACTGTGCCACCAGAGAAGCCCTCCATTTGCTTTTTGGAGTTGAGAAATTTGTTGAAATATGTGATCTGATCATGGTCCCTTATTCATTCTACTCTATTGGCTTGTCTGAAAAGGAAAGCCATCATTATAATTTACATGAAGTACCAGGAGAAAGGGGAGGCAAATGAGTCAGCAGAGTAAGCCATAATGATATGGAAGTCACAGTTAAAATCCCTGCTCTCTCCTATCGTCCAGCACGCTGATATTTTAAAGGTATCTTTAAGCAGCTAATCTGAAAGAACTGTCTCTCTCTCATCCATGCTGCCCTGGCTCAACATCTTAACCATCCAGCTCCTCTTTCCTCCACACTATTACATACATGTGCCATGTGTGTCCCATGACATATCGCATCCCTCTACCCAAAATGGCACACCACTTGGGGAATAGTGATTTTCATCTGAGTCTACATTTTTCTTAAGAATATTTTTTTCTTCTAAAAACAGGGGAAGGATGCAGAGTATAAGCATTTATAGCATTGCCCAAATTCCATGTTCTGGTGGATGGGGAGTGTGGAAGGCTGTTAATCATTGCTTTTAATGGTTGTTAACCCATCAAAAATGAAAAAATGAATTTCCCTGGAGCAATAAAACAGTAAGGTCACATCTTTTCCTTTACAGAGAAATAAAGCCGTGTAGTTGGGCAACGAAAGACAAAGGAAGAAGACAGAGCACCTGCCTGAGGAATTGTTTTTCATATTGGACTAGGTATTCCCCGTACCCACAAAATTAAGTAACAGAGAAAACTTTTAATAGAGAAGACGACTGAATAAAGCCCTTATTTACATTTCTTGAATAGCATTGCATTCTGTTAACTCAAACTGATGAAATGGCTTTTGAACTGTACTCAGAGTCACGGAGATATATGTCTACTTCGGTTGTCTCCCCCATCACAGTCATAAATACAAAGAGTGGAGCCTGCTAAATCTGTCATTTCACAGCAAAAAACAACACCATGACAATTTAACTAATGATTCCCTCACACCACTTTTATCATACAAAGAGAGGTTCCTCTTTTTGACAGAGAATGACATCTGTGTGGATTCTTTTTTGGAAGGGCGGAAATGTGTGTCTTGGTGAGACAGAACATTGAACAGAAATACAGAAACGAGGCAAAGAAATAAGCCTGCTCCCTCCTAATGCCTTTTACGATTACTTTCTCTCTCCCACCCTCTTACTTCTTCATATCCTTTCTAAATATAGCTTGTAAGTGGATGTCTTAAACATTTGAGTTGGACTGAGTTGGTGCCAAGCATTTGATGGACCTCATACTGTGAAATTAAGATCTCTTTTATCCCTTACTCCTTTGTTCTAGTCAAACTATTCTAGTGACTGTCTCTTTAACATGTCTGAAGGTTTCTTACTGTCATGCTACCATTTGCATTGTTTTTCTTACCTGGAAAGTTGCCTCTCACTTATATATCTAAAATTTTCATCCCTCCTTTAAGGTCCTATCCAGATCCTACCTCCTCTGTAAATCTCTTAGTGACTGACTTCTTCCCCTTGAAGTATTCTCTCCTTCCTCCAAATTTCTATCACTTGTATTATCTGTTTTGTCTTATGACTCTTGTGGGTACACTGTCTCTAGTATCTCTCTGGCTGCAGCAAGATTACTCACAGTCTTGGCTTTTGTGACCAATGCCCATTAGGGTGTTTCATGAACAAAGAAAGCACCAATTTTAGAAGAATTTAAAAAACAGATTTATCACTATTTAATCTAAAAGCTTAATATTTTTAATATTAAAATAGTTGTTATTTCATGCTTGAGAGAGGAAAAATACTGTTGAAATATTTCATCAAAATATCTACAGCCAGCTAAAGGACAAACAGCTGAATTTACAGGTCAGTTTCCTTATCCAGCCATCTTTTCCCTTATTCTCTGTTACTGCTAAGGTTGAAAACTCTAGTTCATAGTTTATGGTTTTCATACAGAGTTATGAACATCAGACTTGAACATAGACCAGAAATTAGGCATAGATTCCTCACTAAAGACCAATTACAGCACTGCTTTCTACTTTAAGTTATGAGCACACCCTACTGCAAAACTGGAAAGCTGAGTGATTTATATTGGGAGAGAGGAATGAAGGATTCCTAATCCACTGTATGGCTGCATTTGGCTCAGCTAAGTAATTCTTCATATTCCATGGAAGCTTGTATATATGGGTTTAAAATATATTCAGTAATAGGTAACAGATTTTTTTCACAGATGATTAAAGGAAATCATTAAGTGTTGGTAAAGGGTCAAAATCATGGTGACTGGGCCTCCCTGGTGGCGCAGTGGTTGAGAGTCCGCCTGCCGATGCAGGGGATACGGGTTCGTGCCCCGGTCCAGGAGGATCCCACATGCCGCGGAGCGGCTGGGTCCGTGAGCCATGGCCGCTGAGCTTGCGCGTCCGGCAACGGGACTTCCCAATATGCACCTGCTTGGATTGCAAACCAAAAAGTAAAGCCCCTTCTACATTCCATTAAAAATCTAAACATGATTCAAGAGTCAATCATAATAATAATTTATAGCTCAGCAATGTCAGAAAAAAAAAAAAAAAAAAAAAAATCATGGTGACTGAGCTACTTTCACCACAGTTATGACTTCCTCAGAAATTTTATATGTAGATTGCTATTTCATTCCTGAAGAAATATGTTCAGGATATAACAGCAATTATTAAAACATCTCATATTTATTGCATGATAACTGTGTCAACCAGCATAAGCCTTTTATATGGATTATTCCTTGTAAACCTTAGTATAATTATTTGAAGTAGGTACTATTACAAACCTTATTTACTGATAATTAAATTATGTCATAGAGAGAACGAGTGACTTGTCTAAAATCACGTAGCTTGTGAGTGGTCCAGCTGGGTTTTGAACCCAGAAAATCTGACTCCAGAACCTGAAGTCTTAACCACTGTGCTTTCATTCTGGATTGCTATTTGAGAAAGGCACTTAGAGAAACGACTGTGGACAGAAATGTCAACTTAATTAAAATGTTTTAATCTCATTCATCATTTAATAAAAATTTACGCAAGCACCACTTCCTCTAACATCAAGTGTTCTTGTGCATTGGAAAAGCAACATTTTACATGGCTGCCGTTTTCTTTGCCATAAAAGCTGAGAAGACCTACAATCTATAGCTGCAATTTATTTGTATTTAAAATGTCACTATTTCCCTCAAAACTGAAAGAATATTACAAATAATGTAGTTGACCATCACCTGTATTCTGTGAACAAAGTGCTCCGTGAATAGGTGCAAACGTTTTTCTTTGTGTAGTGATGCCCTTCCTTTCTATACACATAACTGGTGTAACATTCAGTACTTATTCCAAGACAATCTATACCACAGTGCATAAAGTGATCATTCACTAAACAAACAAAAATCTTCTGTGGCACAAATTTTCACTGGTGAGAAAACAAGTCATCCAGCACTTATTTCTCACATATTATTATTTGTATGCCAAACGTGGTCTGGTCAAACTTTTTTTTTTTTTTTTTTTTTTTTTTTTAAAAAAAATATTGGGGGTAGGAGTTTTAATTAACTAATTTATTTTTGCTGTGTTGGGTCTTCGTTTCTGTGCGAGGGCTTTTTCTAGTTGTGGCAAGCGGGGGCCACTCTTCATCGCGGTGCGCGGGCCTCTCACTGTCGTGGCCTCTCTTGTTGCGGAGCACAGGCTCCAGATGCGCAGGCTCAGTAGTTGTGGCTCACGGGCCTAGTCGCTCCGCGGCATGTGGGATCCTCCCAGACCAGGGCTCGAACCCGTGTCCCCTGCATCAGCAGGCAGACTCTCAACCACTGCGCCACCAGGGAAGCCCTGGTCAAACTTTAAAGCAAAAGGTCAGTTAACAGCACACGTGACATTAGTTGCTTTTAAAACAGAATGATACTGAAATCCCAAGAAGTTATATTCTAGATGAATTTTATCAATAGCTTGTTTTGTATCATGGTTTTAAAATATGCCCACCAATTTTTTGACATTCCTCCCTTCAGAAGGTCAATTTTAATTCCCCTCCCCTTGATGTGAACTGAACTTAGTAGCTCACGTCTAATAAAGAGAATATGGCAGAAATTTTGTCAGGCTTCTGAGAGACTACGTCATAAAGAGCAGTGAGGCTTCCTCTCTGCTCTCTCTTGGATCACTTGCTCTCGGGAAATCTAGCTGCCGTTTTGTGAGAACACTCAAATAGCTGCATGGAGAGGCCACGTGTCAAGGACCTGAGTTCATCCAACAATCATAAAAGAAGTGAGGCTCCCTGCCAAAAGTCATGTGAGTGAGCTGTCTTGGAAGCAGATTCCCCAGCCCCAGTCAAGCCTCCTGATGACTACAGTCCTGGTTAACATGGCTGACACCTTGACTACAACTTCTTTAGAGACCCTGGGCTAGAACGACCCAGGCAAGCCACTCCTAAACTTCTGACCTACAGGAATTATGAGATAATAAATTTAAGTTGTTTTAAGCTTCTGGGTTTTCTGTTAATTTATGATATAGCAGTAGATAATTAATATACTTTGTTTCCCTTATGCACACACTATCATCATTAACTTTACAACTTGTTTTGTATTTTCTCTGCAGTAACTTGAATTATAGCTATTTTTAACTTGGTGCAATTTACAATATGTTTTATCTCATCTCTCTTTAGTAGCAAAATTCATCATTTCTAACTGGAAAGGTATAAATTTGCATGTGTACTAGAAAAACACAATTATTTTATGATCACTGTGCTCTGCTGAAATTCTGGTGATTTTATGCCACTATTGGAAAACATTGTATCAATGAATTAAAAGACTGAGAAAATGGATCTCTAGTCTACTGAAAACCAAATTTCAAATAAAAATGCTTATATTTACTATTTGCTCTTCATTTTTCACTGCCTTATCAAAATCATGATACATATGGATTCACTGTAGCATATTCAAATTCAGCCTCCATATTTGCACAGACACTCTTTTAACTACTTAACTTTATAATTTTTCCTCAATGATAATATTTGCATTAAAATTTCCAGCAATACTTTTAAGACTATCTGAACTATTTTTAAGTCACTATGCCATTTTGTAAAAAAATATGTAATGCAATGTAATAGTAACACAAATTTGTAATTTTACATATACAAATAAAAAGACAAATAATACATATCTGCCTGCCAAGTGTTGCTGAAAATATCACTAAAATAAAAAATCTGTAATCAGATTGATAAAAAACATACAAATAATCCATATCATAAACAGAAGAGGAAACATAACTACAAAACCAACTGATATAAAAAAGAGGACAAGAGAAAATTATGGACAATTTTAGGCAATAAGTTCAACAACATAAATGAAAAGATCTTCAAAAGACCAAAACTACCACAGTATAGTTGAGAAGACATAAGAACCGAATTAGCCCTTTAAATCAGTAAAGAAATTGAATCTGTAGGCAAAAATTATCCCACAAAAACTCTAGGTGCAGATACTTTCAGTGATGAATTATACCAAATGTTTCACAAAGAAATACCAATTCTACACAAATTCTTCCAAAACAGAGACAAGGAGCAAAAACTTCCTAACCTTTTGTGATGCCATAATTACTCTGATACCAAAATTAGACAAAGACTTACAAGAAAATAAAACTAAAGACCAATATCCCTCATGAGCATAGATATAAAATCCTTAACAGAATTTTAATAACTCCTTAATAAAATTTTAGCAAATCAAATTGAGCAACATATAAACAGATAATACATCATAAGCAAGTGGACTTTACACCAGAAATGCAATTTTGATATAACAGTTACGTGAAAATCAAGATAATCCGTCATATTAATAAAGTGAAGCAGAAGAAACATATGATCATCTTAATAGATCTAAGAAATATACTTACCAAAATTCAACACCCAGCATGATAAAAACTAGGAATACAAGGTAATTATATCAACTGATAAAAGGAAGCTACAAAAACTTACATGCTAAAATTATACTTAATGAAGAAGGACTAAACTGCCATCCCCAAAGATGGAAACAACCCAAGGCTATATGCTCTCATCACTTCTGTTCATTAGAATATAGGTTTCAGCTAGTTCAATAAGGCAAGAAAAAGAAACAAAAGACATACAATTTGGGAAAGAAGAAGTAAACCTGTTAACTCAAAGCATGAAGGTCTGCCTAGAACACTTTAAGGAGTCTGTAATAAGCTACTAGAACTAATAAGTAAATTTTGCAACAGATATATTTCACACAGAATATAAGGTCAATATAGAAAATTCAATTGTATTTCTATATATTAAAAATGAAAAATTGGAAATGAAAACTAGTAAAACACATTTACAATAAGATTTTTAAAATAAAATAGGAATCAATATAACAAAATATGTGCAAAACTTGTACATTGAAAACTACAAAACACTGCTTAGAGATTTAAGGGAGACCTAAATAAGTGGAGAGATATACTATGTTTATCAATTGGGAGACTAGGGACTTCCCTGGTGGTGCACTGGTTAAGAATCTGCCTGCCAATGCAGGGGACATGGGTTCGAGCCCTGGTCCGGGAAGGTCCTGCATGCTGCGGAGCAACAAAGCCCATGCACCATAACTACTGAGCCTGTGCTCTAGAGCCTACGAGCCGCAACTACTGAGCCCACATGCCACAACTACTGAAGCCCGTGTGCCTAGAGCCTGTGCTCTATAACAAGAAAAGCTACCACAATAAGAAGCCCATGCACTGCAACCAAGAATAGCCCCCGCTCACTGCAACTAGAGAAAGCTGGCAGGCAGCAATGAAGACCCAACACAGCCATAAATAAATAAATAAATAAATAAATAAATAAATTTATATATAGAAAAGTGGGAGACTAATATTGTTAAGATTTTAATTCTCCCTAAAATGATCTATCGATTCAATGCAATTCCAATCAAAATCTCAGTAGGATTTTTTTTGTAGTAATTGACAAACTTATCCTAACATTTATATAAATGCAAAGGATCTGGAGTAGACATAACAAATGAGGCAAAGAACCAAGTTGGAAAACTTAAAGTACTTGATTCCATGACTTACTACAAAGCTACAGTAATCAAGGAAGCACGTATTGGCATAAGGATCAATGTACAGAACGTTGTAACAGAATAGAGTCCAGAAAGGTACTCACCCATATAAGGTCAACTTTTCTGATAAAGATACCAAGGAAAAAGGGCAGTATTTTCAATGGCACCGCAATTGGATGCCCATATTTTTGAAAAAATGAATCTCAAACCTTACCTCACAATGTATACAAACATTAACTTGAAAAAGATAATAGATTTATATGCAAGAGATAAAACTATAAAATTTCTAGATAAAACATATAAGAAAATCTTTGAGACCTTTAATTAAACAAAGAATCCTTTAAAATGTACAAAATTGATATAAAATTTATAAAAAATAAACAAATTAGATTTTATCAAAAATGAAAACCTTTTATTATCTGAGAGATACTGTTAAGGAAATTAAAAGGCAAGTCACAGACTAGGGGAAAATATATGCAAAACATATATCTGATGAAAAACTTGTATCCAAATTCTATAAAGAACATTTATTCCTCAATAGAAACAACCAATTTAAAAATGGGCAATATATTTGAACAGAAACTTCATCAAAGAAGATACTTCAAATAGAAAATAAACACATAAAATGATGTTGAACTTCATTAATTATTAGGGAAAAGCAAATAAAAATCATAACGAGAGAGCTCTACATACCTGCTACTATGGCTAAAATTTAAATAATGGACAAAAATATGTCTTAGTAAGTGTATGGAACAACTGGAACTCTTATGGCTGACAGGAACGCAAAATAATAGAGCCAATGTGGAAAACGGTGGGGATTTTCTAACAAAGTAAGCATATACCCACGCAGCCCAGCAAAAACACTCGCAGATATTTACCAAAGAGAAATAAAAATATCTGTCCACATGAAGATGTGTACCTGAATATTCACAGAAACTCCATTGAGAAGACATCACCATAAAGGTTAAGAGCATGAACTTCAGAGCTAGGTCACATAGAAGCTGTATTAGTAATAGCCTCAAAATGAAAACAATCCTAATGTCCGTAAACTGGTAAATGAATAAACACATTACAGTACATCCATATAATGGAATGCTACTCAGCAGTGAAAAGGAACAAATTACTGATGCATGTGACTATGGATGAATCACAAAATAATTATGCTATTATTATTGATCAAGGCCAAAAAAACCTACATGACTCCATTTATATAAAGTTCTAGAAAATGTAAAGCCATAGTGATAGAGAGTCGATCAGTTGTTGTCAGATCCTGGGAGAGCAGAAAGGGAATTGACTGCAAAGGAGTACAAGGGAACTATTTGGGGTGATGCAAATGTTCAATATATTGATAATGCTAGTGGCTACATAACTATACACAACTGTCAAAACTACTCAAACTTCACATTTGAAATTAGTGAATTTTTAAAATATACATTATATTTTAATAAAGCTTATTAAAAAAATAAAGAAAATGGACAGGAAAATATTTCTCTAGCCAAGATGACTGCCACCTGTTAAGAAAATAATGACATTTAAGAGCACAATAGGGTTTTACGGAAAAATCATGATTTACCTTATGTTTCAAATTTGTAAAAAATGTGTGAATAAAATTGTTTCCTTCATTTTTTTCACTAACATACCACTTGTAGATCACTTGATAGATGTCCAAACTTTGTGACACAATAATCTAGAACATAGTTCTTGGTGTGAATTTGCCCTGACTTAACACTAGTAAACTTTTAGTTTTCTTCACTGAATTATTTTAGTCTATTGCTCCCTAAATGTAGACATTTCTCAATATCCTGTTCTTGGTCCTTCACCTTTTTCTTCTTTCCAGTTCGTCACCTTTCCCCGTATCTATGTCCAGTATATTGTGACTTTGTAGCCACCCTCAGTAGAAGTGGAGTATACTTCTATACCCCTTGACTTTGAGCTTAGCCATTCTTTGGTCAATGTTATGTTTAGTGTACTTGACCCAAAGAGAAGTTTAAACGTGTTTGCAGAATTAGCTTGCCTTCTAGTACAGGCAGACCTCAGATATACTGAGTGTTCAGTTCCAGATGACCACAATAAAGTGAATATCTCAATAAAGGGGGTCACACGAATTTTTTGGTTTCCCAGTGCATATAAAAGTGAACTTTACACTATACTGTAGTCTATTAAGTGTGCAATAGTATTATGTCTAAAAAGCCAGTGTGGTACCTTAATTTAAAAATGCTAACCATCATCTGAGTTTTTAGTGAGTCAACTTTTTGCAATAGTAATTTCAAAGATCACTGATCATAGATCACCATAACAAATATAAAAACAATGAAAAAGCTTTAAATGCTGCAAGAATTACCAAAATGTGCAAAGAGACACAAAGTGAGTAAATGCTGTTGAAAAAATGACAGTGATAGACTTGCTCAATGTCGGGTTGATACAAACCTTCAATTAGTAAAAAACGAAGTATTTGCAAAGGGCAATAAAACGAAGTATGCCTGTACTTCTGTAACTGCCTCGAAAAGATGTTCTCCTGGGTAGCTTCTGTCCCTTCAGCCTGAGCCTGAGAGCAAAGCCTGCATGTGTTAACCTTCAGTCAAACTGAAGACCCATGAGCATGAGAAGAAATACTATATGCCATTGAGTTTTGTGGTAATTAGTTACGAAACATTATTGTTGGCACCTTCTTGTTCTTTATCATTCCTTCCCTTCTCTTTTCTAGGGGCATTTAGTGGAAGAGGTTATCTCCTCCCACTGCTATAATCATCACTTGTACGGAGAAGACCACTAAATCCTCTTCTAGCCTGGCCTTCTTCTGAGCTCCAGGCTCTCACATGATATTTAAACAATAAGTACTTGATATACGATGGAAGGGAAAAAAATGAAACACATCAATTAGTTGCCTAGTAGATATTTATACACTTTTATACATAACTTGCTCTCAGTAAGTATTTTTGAAGTTAATAGAACTACTACTGCGATAATTTTAATTGGGAGAGGATTACTTATGATTACTTGCTCCCAGCAAGATACAATCTGATCTTGTTTTTCTGTTTTATCTTCTTATTTAGAAAAGACCCCTTAAAGAAAAAAATGAATCTTAAGATTCTAATGAATAACCTTCAAATTATTTTTGGTATAACTCTTAAGAACTTTAAAAAAAATTAGGTACTGGGCTTCCCTGGTGGCGCAGTGGTTGCGAGTCTGCCTGCCGATGCAGGGGACACGGGTTCGTGCCCCGGTCCGGGAAGATCCCACATGCTGCGGAGCGGCTGGGCCCGTGAGCCATGGCCGCTGAGCCTGCACGTCTGGAGCCTGTGCTCCGCAACGGGAGATGCCACAATGGTGAGAGACCCGTGTATCGCAAAAAAAAAAAAAAAAAATTAGGTACTTACATTGCTATAATGTAGAGCCTATATTTACATAAAATATTTAGCTTCTCCCTTCACTATAGTATAGAGTTTTCATTTTTAATAGGAAGAAGCATAGATGCCTTGGTGTTGGTTTATTGAGATAAATTTTTAAAAAACATCTTTTCTCCATTGAAGTTCCTTGCTTCTTTCTTTCTTTCTTTCTTTCTTTGGCCACACCGCATGGCATGTGGGATCTTAGTTCCCAAACCAGTGATCAAACCCACATCACCTGCATTGGAAGTGCGGTGTCTTAACTACTGGACCGCCAGAGAAGTCCCTATTGAGATAACTTTTTAAAGATTTTTGTGATTGGCTTTGAGAGTATATTAAGGTAACATAATTGCTATATAATCTATCATTGTAATGGATTAAATGAATAAGGAAGCAAATGACTAATGTCAGGTGTTTGAAAATTAAGATGTATGCACAGTTTATTTTAGAGATGTAAAAGACAAACTACTAAATATTTGATGGGGAGTTATTGAGATAACTCCATGTTTAAATTTTATTAAAATATACTATTTTTTTAAGAACTGTTATAGATTTGCAGAAAGTTTGGCGAGAGTTCCTATATATTTCTTCAGATAGTTTCCCCTGTTATTAACATATTAGTGTGGTATATTTGTTACAGCTAATGAACCAAAACTGAAACATTACTGTTAACTAAAGTCCACAGTTTATTCAGATTTCCTTACTTTCCACCTAATGTCTTTTTCTATTCTGGGATTTCTTCCAGACGACCACATCACATTTACTTGTCATGTCTCCTTACGCTCCTTTTGGCTGAGACAGTTTCTCAGACTTCCCTTACTTTTGATGAACTTGACAGTTTTGACCAGTACTGGTCAAGTGTTTTGTAGGATGCCCCTCTACTGGAATTTTTCTGATGTTTATCTCATGACTAGACTGAAATAATGGGTTTAGGGGAAGATGGCAACAGAAGTAAAGTGACATTTTCATCCTATCATAACAAGGGTATGTGCTTTCAATGTGATTTAACACTCTAGATATTGACCCTAATCACCTGGTTGAGCTATTGTATAGCAGATCTCTCCTCTGTAAAGTACTGTTCTCCCCATTTCTATACTCTACTCTTTGGAAGGAAGTCACCATGTGCAGCCCACACTGAAGGAGCGCAGTGGTACGGTCTCCCTTTTTGAGGACGGAATACTTAATTATAAATCACTTTAAAATTCTTCTGCATGGGAGGTTTGTCTCTTCTTCCTCGCTTATTTATTCTATCATTTATTTATATGTGGTATGGACTAAGGGATATTTATTTTATACTTTGGGGTATGGTACAGGGCTAGTTTATTTCTTTTTGCTGCTCAAATTGTTCCAGCTTTGGCCATTAGGAGCTCTTTAAGTTGGACTGAGTTGTCTTTTTTCCCTTTGGCAAAATTCCATCAATGTAGGTTTTTTGTTTTGTTTTGTTTTGTTAGTTCTTCCTTTAGTTCTTCCTTCCTTTTTTAGTTCTTCCTTTCTGCCACTCTAATGTGTTCCAGGCTCATCTTGTGTATTTCCTGCTCTAGGTCCAAAATCAACCATTTCTCCAAGGATCCCTTGTTCCATTTATTGGAGAATGATATTAGAAACCGAGATATAGGTGCTAGGTTTAATTGATGTTACTGGGTACTCTTGCTTGTAGGGTCTCTCAACTGACAGAGCAAGGACTATATGTATATATATTAACCCAAGTAATAAACTTATATCCATAATTATTTTCATATGTTATCTGTATCTATATTACATTTAACATGAGTACATAATAATGTCTCAAACTCTAATTCATTACCACATGGACCATTCTAGACTCTTT
>NW_006793764.1:612033-638522 GCF_000442215.2 Lipotes vexillifer
CCTTGTTTAACTATAGATTCCTACTCTAACAGTAAAAATCCCGGGTCACGCCATCTGCCATACAATTACTTAATTTTTCAATTCCAGTATACACGTATAGCATGTATACATATATATCAGATTTGTTAAGCCCTATCCCCATGGGAAACAACTTTATTAACTCGAGTGCAGTGCTTATATACATTTCCTTTTGCTTTAGTCCTCCAGACTCTACTCATTCCAAAGTTACTTAGGTCAGCAGCTTACCCCCATTCCTTTCAGTGAGGTGGTTTCTTACATTTGTAATACAGTTAGATTTGCTTGTCACAGTCTGCTTTCCTTCTTGAGATCTCTGACCTCTTAATTGATTTTTTAAAAGGTACGTAGATTAAAGTTTACTTTTTGCTGTAAAGTTCTGTGGGTTTTGACAAATGCATGGTGTCAGGTATCTGCCATTATAGTAGCATACAGAATAGGTTCACTGCCTAAAAATCCCTTGTGCTTCACCCACTCATCCTTCCTCTCTTGTCCCCAAACTCCTGACAACCACTGATCATTTTGCTGTCCATTTCCATAATGTCATATAATTGGAATCATAAAATACATAGACTTTTCAGACTGGCTTCTTCCAATTAGTAATCTGTATTTTAGGTTCATTATGTTTTTTCATGGCTTGATTGCTCATTTGTTTTTATTACTAAATAATATTCCATTGAATGGATGTACCACAATTTGTTTATCAAGTCACCTATTGAAGGATATCTTAGGTGCTTCCAAGTTTTGGCAATTACATCCCATAAGAATGTATGAAGGCTTGCTTCTCCACATTCTCAACAGTTGTTTCATGATGAAAATAGGAAATTAAGTGAACATATACTTACAAGATGCTGAGACTCCCAGCTATCTTCCCTACTAGGGTTCCAGAATTCTTGCACCAGACTTTTTATCCTCCAGGTAGGATGTGGAAAGTGTTTTCTCTGGAGGATCTAAAGAAGGATATAAGAGGAATGATGTGACATTAAGAATTCCTGCATACAATGGCCCAAGCAGGTCACAGTCCAAAAACCCTACCTAAGTTTCTCCAATCCCATTGAGTTTGGACTCTTTCATTCTCAAGGAGACAATCAAAAAATTACAAAAATTCAGAGGAAAGCTTCTAACAAGCAAGGTCGACACCAACAAAATAGAAAACGGCAACTTGGAGTAAAGAGACACTGAAATGAGAAAAAAATTTAAATATTATTTTCCTTAGTAACCTCAGAGATAGAAAATATTGCAACCACAAAAAGAGAACAGAATGCTATATAAAAAAAATATTCAGGGAATAACACTAGTTTTTAGCAAGCAATAAAAAATTATAGCAGAAATGAAAAACTCAATTGAAAGCCTGAAAAGATGATACAATAAAAAAAAAAAACCTTGGTAGATAAACAAAAAAAAAAGAAGACAGAACAGGAGGTTTAGTAAGTTACAGTGCCAGAAGAGAAAACAGAAAACACAGAGGAAAGAGTAATGATACTATTTGAGCAAAATTTTCAGGATTAGAACATGGCTTTCCAGATTAAAGGGGCTCACTGACTATCTAGAATAGTGAATAAAAACAGACTCATAGCAAAGTAGAATAGTGAATAAAAACAGACTCATAGCATAGTGAAATTTAAAAACACTGGAGACAAAGAACAGGCCCTAAAATCTTCCAGGTAAGAAAACAAATTAGGGCTCACATAAAAGATTAGCAATCAATATGGTTTTAAATTTGTTAAGACTAGCATAGGAAAAAAGAAGAAAATGAGAAACATCTTCAAAAGTCTAAAGTTAAATGACTTCCAACCTAAAATTCTATACCCAGCTAAACATTAATCAAGTATCGGGATAGAATAAAAATATTTTCAGACATGCACAATCTTAAATAATTTATCTCCCATGAATGACTTCTCAGGAAGCTCTTAGAAGATGACCTCCATCAATATGTGAGCAAATCAAGCAGTGAAAAGCATGGAGTACAGGAAACGGAAGAGTTGACACAGATGAAAGGTAAAGTTGTCTGATGATGGTGAAAGGAGATTTCCATAAAAGGGCTGTCAAGTAATTGATTGGCAACTAGTCCAGCTGGAGCATGTCAGAAGGCTCCAGGAGAGAATTCTCCAAGAAGATGAAACTGTTGGAATGCTTCATGTGCAAATTGGTTGACAGCATATTGAAATAGTTGGCAGAAAGTTTGGGGCTGAAATAGTGATTAATATACTCAAAACTATACAAATTAAAAAGCAAAAAAATTATTAATTCCAGGCAAAGGAAAAAGTATTGCAGGGAAAAAACTCCTATCATAGTTTCTTAGCTCTGAATAGCATTTGCACAGTCATAGTAAAGTAAACACTGAGTACTGACACAAATAAATTGTGATATAACTTTGTTGGGAGGATAGGGGAAGGAAAAAGTATAAATGTTTTGGTGCTAGAGTTGAAGTGAAAACTCTTCATATTCCTAAATCAGAAAGAAAGACATAATAATATCTTTTAAAAATTAACAATTATTTATACACTTTTTAGACATATGGACATAAGCTGTGAAAGGGTTAAATGAGTAGAAATTTTAAAGATTACCTTTAAAAAAGGCAAATGGTGGGGAGGGAAGAAACTGTTACTTTTGGTAACTAACTTGAAGAATTGGCTTTTATATGTATACAAGTAAAATTTTGATAAAAATAGAAAGTAAAAATTCACACACAAAACAGACACATAGATCAATGGACCAGGATAGAAACCCCAGAAATAAACTCATGCACTTATGGTCAATTAATCTCTGACAAAGGAGGCACGAATATACGATGGAGAAAAGACAGTCTCTTCAATAAGTGGTGCTGGAAAAACTGGACAGCTACATGTAAAAAAATGAAATTAGAACATTCTCTAACACCATATACAAAAATAAACTCAAAATGGATTAAAGACCTAAATGTAAGACCAGATACCATAAACCTCCTTGAGGAAAACATAGGCACAATACTCCTTGACATAAATCTCAGCAGTATTTTTTTGGGTCCATCTCCTAAAGTAAAGGAAATAAAAGCAAAAATAAACAAACGGGGCCTAGTTAAACTTAAAAGCATTTGCACGGCAAAGGTAACCATTGATAAAACAAAAAGACAACCTACTGAATGGGAGAAAATATTTGCAAATGATGTGACTGATAAGGGGTTAATATTCAATGTATATAAATCGCTCACACAGCTCAACATCAAAAAAAATGAACAACTCAATTAAAAAATGGGTGGAAGAACTGAATAGACATTTTTCCAAAGAGGAAACGCAGATGGTCAACAGGCACATGAAAACATGCTCAACATCTCAAATCATCAGGGAAATGTAAATCAAAACCACAGTGAGATAGTACCTCACACCGATCAGAATGGCTATCATCAAAAAGAACACAATTAACAAATGTTGGCGAGAATGTGGAGAGAAGAAAACCCTCATATATTGTTGGTGGGAATGTAAGTTGGTGCAGCCACTATGGAAAACAGTATGGAGGTTTGTCAAAAAGCTAAAAAGAGAACTAACATATGACCCAGCAATTCTACTCCTGGGTGTATATCTGGAAAAACAAACAAACAAAACAAAACCACTAATTTGAAAAGATACATGCACCCCAATGTTCATAGCAGAATTATTTACAATTGCCAAGATATGGAAAAAATTTGGAGGGTATTATGCTAAGTGAAGTAAGTCAGACAGAGAAAGATAAACCATGTATGATATCACTTATATATGGAATCTGAAAAATACAATTAGTGAATATAACAAAAAAGAAGCAGACTCACAGATACAGAGAACAAATTAGTGGTTATCAATGGGGAGGGGTGCGGAGGGGCAATATAGGGTTGAGGGAGTGGAAGGTCCAAAGTATTGTGTGTAAGACAGGCTCAAGGATGTATTGTACAACATGGGGAACATAGCTAATATTCTGTAATAACCGTAAATGGAAAGTAACCTTAAAAATTGTATAAAACTTTAAAAAAATAAATAAAAATTTAAAAATTCACTAATATAGCACACGAGAGTCAGAATTCGGCTGATTCAGGGCAGAATCACAAACGACCCTCTTCCCCACCACCCTCTTAGTCCAACATACAGTTGTTTGAATGTATTGGTAACACATACATTTTTGCTTTGACTAAAAGAGAAGTGAAGAACTTGGTACGTTTGTTTTTGTAAGAGGGGGGCGGTGAGAGGTAGGATAATGATGGAGAGACTAGAGGAAATATTTGACATGTAGCTTTTCTGTGTATGTCCTCTTGGTCTGGTCTGCTTTCTGTGTTTAGAAAGAAATAACACCAAAAGATGGAGAAGCTATTTTCACCAGAGGCTTTTTAATGTTGTTGACCAAGTTGTCTTGTTATAGGACGCAGTGACAAAGTGTAGCTCAGAGTTAGGGAGGAGATGGTTCTCCTGGTTTAGAACATTTCGAGGAAGTAGCTTAACACATCAACAACCTTATGTGGGACACTATTAGCAGAGGCAACAGGGAGATTCCTTCAGGAAGGTTCGTGAGTAGCATGCGTATTGTGACCAGCTGAAGCTGAGCTAAAGAGAAAGAATATGGTTGATATTACTCTGTATTTGTCGCAAAGAAGCAATGTCTTTAGCATATGTGTTTCCTCCAGAAAGTAGAGCTCAAGTCAAGGGCTTGTGTGTGGTAATCCCAGGGAACAGGAGCTGGGGGCTGGAAAGATTGAATAGGGAGGGTGGAAACACCAGTACAAAAATATATTACTGAATTGATCACCACTTGGGTAATTGACGATCCATCCTACTGGAAGTCTCTGGAATGCCATGTGGAATTCTCCTCAGAATTATCCATTTGAGGGATCACGGAAGATGGAAACATTTATGCATGACTCTCATCCCCCACTGGCCCAGGTTTTATACACGTGGGAGTACCTTTCCCTTAGACAATACTCAGAATGGGAGAAGTCCCTGACAGAAAAGAGATTCCTGGTGCAGCTGAGGCTACATGCTCTCAGGTTACACTTGTAAAGGTGGTTCTTACATTAATGACTGGAGTAAAATGTTGTCTACAGGATACGAGGTGAGGCAGATGAGGTGTTTGCTGCAGTGTCTGATATAATCTTATGTGGATTCCCTGAAATACTTGGGGGAGAGGGGGTCTTTGAAGAGTGATCCTATATGAGCAAGCAGATAAGAAGAACACTGGAACTTGGAGTGTAACTGTTAGAGTGACATTAATTATTTATATTTTCTGGCTGCTGAGGACTGAGTTATTCTGTTTGTATTTAGATTTATATTTGTCTTTTTTTTTACTTTTTATTTTATACTGGAGTGTAGGTGATTAACAATGATGTGCTAGTCTCAGGTGTACAGCAAAGTGATTCAGTTATACATATACATGTATATATTCTTTTTCAAATTCTTTGCCCATTTAGGTTGTTACATAATACTGAGCAGAGTTCCCTGTGCTATACAGTAGGTCCTTGTTGGTTATCTCTTTTAAATATACCAGTGGGGGGAGGGATAGTCAAGGAGTTTGGGACTGACATGTATATTTATCTTTTATAAGGGCTCAACCCCAAAAGGATGCTAGGAGAAGGAGAGTTTGGAGATGGGAGAGGTTCTCAGTCATCTTCACTGATGAACCTGTACCAGAGAGGTGAGCTTATCTTTCATAACTTTTTTTTTTTTTTTTTTGCCAGTCACAGCTTATGGGATTTCAGTTCCCCCACTAGGGACTGAACCTGGGCTATGTTAGTAAAAACACCAAGTCCTAACCACTAGACCACCAGGGGACTCCCAGAGGTGAGTTTGTCTTGAGCGTATGGCTCTCAACCCCATAAAACAACCAGATGACTCCAAAAATCATACTGAACTTTAGTTTTGACTGGAGAACACAAACTTTGAGTTGTGAATAGAAAATGGAAGTGAATTGGACAGGTTGAGTGGAGCCTCCCCAAAAGTGTTAGTTGGCAGCCAAGTACTTGGCACCTCTTGAGGAATGCCAATCTTTTCACTTAACATTTCTGGTTAGTAAAACCAACTCTGCTACCATAGCCACAGCAGATTGAATGGGGGACTACAGGAGAGGCTAGAAGCAACCAGATATGGCCACGGGAAGGTTGACCATGCAGCTGATGAGGTAACTTTTCATACTACTCCCACATTGCCCTGGAACCTTGACATATGCCTCTAGCATCAAAGGGAGCGTCGTATGACTCCTTTGCATCCTAAGGGATCTAGCTGTGGCAGGAGTCAATTCTGAGCATGTCAAAATAAGTGTTATACTGTGCAATGCTTTCTAATAGTAGATACTTCTTACCAATGAATCAGAAACATATTTTGAGAAATTATCATCTATCATTTCTCTTTATTTTATATTCTTCCTACTCTATGTTCAAGCATGTATCACAGCTGGCTCTGCGAATATTATCTCAAGGGCAGGGTGTGCTTTCTGTGTGTGTGTGTGTGTGTGTGTGTGTGTGTGTGTGTGTGTGTGTGTGTGTACATGTATAAGAGATAATTCTCATAGGGAATAGAAATACTCTACAAGATTCTTTGCAGACGTATTTAGTTAAGATGAGGTCACACTAGATTCAGGTGGTCCCTACTCCAAAGACTGATGTCTTTGGACATCTTATAAAAAGAGAAATTAGAGACATACAAAGAGGGAACACAACCACGTAGAGACAAAGGCAGAAATTCCTAATGTAGCTGCAAGCCAAGGAACACCAAAGGTTGCCAGCAGCCACCAGAATCTGCAAGAGGCAATTAACTATCTCTCCCTAGATCTCTCCCTAGATCCTTCAGACATCTGATTTCAGACCTCTAGCTTCCATAACTAAGAGGAAGTACATTTCTGTTGTTCTAAGACACTCAGTGTGCTATTTTATTACAGTAGCCCTAGGACACTAATACAAGGAGATACTTCTACATACTCAGTTATCTTGGCCAGAAGTTTGACAGAAGTAGGAGTGGAAGCCTTGGCAAGAGAAGAGGAGAATGAGGAGAGAGATCTGTGAGCGGCAGCAGCAGAGAAGAGCTATGCCTTTGTATTAGGATTTTCAGAGAAACAGAACCAATAGGAGAGAGAGAGATTGATTTATTAGAAGGAATTGGCTCATGCAGTTATGGAAGCTGACAAGTCTCAAGATCCGCAAGCTGAAGACCCAGAAGAGCTGATGTTTCAGTTTATGTCTAAAGGCATGAAAAAAACCTATGTGTCCTATCATAAGAACATGGAGAGAAAGGGAAAAACCTTCATGTACTGTTGGTGGGAATGTAAGTTGGTGCAGCCACTGTTGAAAACGGTATGGAGGCTCCTCAAAAAATTAAAAACAGAACTACTATATGATCCAGCAATTCCACTCCTGGGTGTATATCCGAAAAACAGAAAAACACTGATTCAAAAAGACATATGCACCCCAATGTTCACTGCAGAATTATTTAGAATAGCCAAAATATGTAGGCAACTTAAGTGTCTATCAACAGATGAATGGGTAAAGTGTGGTATATAAACACAATAGACTGTTATTCAGCCATAAAAAAAGAATGAAATTTTACCATTTGTGACAACATGGATGAACCTGGAGGGTATTATACTTAGAGAAAAGCCAGACAGAAAGACAAATACTGTATTCTTTCACTTACATGTGGAATCTAAAAATTAAAACAAATGAACAAATATAACAAAACAGAGACAGACTCACAGATACAGAGAACAAACTAGTGGTTGCCAGAGGGGAGGGGGTGGGAGGAGGGGCAAAATTAGTGGAGGGGATTAGGAGGTACAAACTACTAAGTATAAAATAAATGAGTTACAAGGATGTAACGTACAGCATGGGGAATATAGTCAATATTTTATAATAACTTTGTATAAAGTGTTATCTAAAAATACTGAATTACTATGTCATATGCCTGAAACTAATATAATATTTTAAGTCAACTATAATTCAATTTTTAAAAAAGAAAAACAAAACAAAAGAAAACAACATGCTGTGTCCCAACTTGAAAGGCAGTCTGGCAGGAGGAGTTCCCCTTACTCCCAAGAGGGTCAGGCTTTTTGTTTTATTCAGGCCTTCAATAGACTGGATGAGGCCCACCTACATGAGGAGGGACAATCTGCTTTACTCAGTCTACTGATTCAAATGCTAATCCCATCCAGAAACATCCTCGCTTACATACCGAGAGTAACGTTTGACCAAATGTCTGGGTAGCCCCTTGTCCCAGTGAAGTTGACACGTAAGAGTAACCATCACAGACCTGCTTCCTGGCAGGACTAGCATGGAGACAGCAAGTCCTTGGCAAGCAAAGTTCAGAGGTGAATGAAGCAGAGGAGATACTTACTCAAGAAACTTAGGGGCAAACACTGCCAGGAAGCTACAGAAAGCTGTCATCCTGAACGGGCCACATGGATCTAGTCTGAGTGGTTTGACCATAACTAGGACCAACCAAGGACATGATACATAATGACACCCCACTTCTCTTCTGCAAAGGTTCAGCAACACATGAGCCTCCAAAACCTGACACAACGCTAACTGAAGTTATCTCTCACAAGCCCAGCACACGAGAGCTGAAGCTGATCCGTTAGTTTCCAGAATAGAAAGAGATGAGAGTTCTCACACACTTGTGTCAGTTACTTGGGATTTATACTCCCTCTATAAAGCAACCTCTGGCAAAATAAAATGGAAAAGGGCAGCCCCCAAAACACCAGAGATCAATTAAAAAGCCCTGTCACATAGAACCTATTTTAGTGAATGCCAGACTACAACTAGATATTTGGCCATTTCATTCTCAAGAAATAAAAGTTTCTCTGCATGACCCACAACTCTGATTACACACTGGGCTACTGGCAGGTATCTCCAGCTCTGCTACTTGATATTAATGGGAGGATCTCCTGTGCTCTGCTGTGAAGGTTTCTGTTGCCACTGCCAAGACCACCCAAGAAGTAAGGCCTTCAGACAATAGAGAGAGGAGCTCTTAGGACATGCACATCCGATGCTACAAACCCCAAGTACTAAGTGCATCAAACTCTATATTGTGATGAAGCCTCTCTATCATGATTTCCCAGGAAATCAACTTATCCTGAATATAAAATGTAGAAAAATGTTAAATCAGGGCCATGTAGTGCAGTGACTGTAGAATGCAGGCTTGTAAAGGTGCTGAGGCCAGCAGGTGAGGACCTAAGATTCAGTTACTGTTGCAATGATTCAGTCATGAAGAGCGCTCCCAGGATTAAAAAGCAAAAGGATGTGGTGCCTTTTGGAAACTCTGCAGGCAGGAAGGAAGCTTTTAGTGAGTGGCTGCTTTTCTGGATAATTTTCATCCCTATTGATGGTGTGGGGTTCCTGGGAAAATATAGGATTTGGCATCAGGAAGACTGGGGTTTGAAATTCCAACCCTGACACTTAGGGACCCTGGGCAAATTACTTAAGCTCTTCGTTCTTCAAAGTAATAGTTTTCTTACCCACATCTTCGCCTTCAGCTCAGTTCAGAGCTTACATTTCTAATTATGACTTTATATTCTGGCAAGAGAAAGCCACTTTGGGAGGCCATTTTCCAAAAATGACCCAGGTCTCCAGTCAATCAGCAATTACTAAACTGGCCAAGGTTTCAACAGCAAACAGCTCTTTAGAAAGAACACTAATGAAGGAATTACTTAATAAGTTAATGAGTGTATGAGTAAAGGAAAGAATATGGACAGATGAGAGAAGCACAGGAAAAAGAAAAAGGACATACAAGAATTTTCTGGGTCTTCTCAAGCAAGATTCTTAAATGGAGAAAGTCAATTGCCTGTGGCTTCTGAGGCCATAAATTGCGGTCCACTTCTGATCTGAAACACCCTTTAAAGGCCATTGCAAATATGATTTTCTGCCACTGCAGTGGCTGGGGTAACCTGGGGAAATCACACTTTTGTAGTGCATGTGAAGGAAACTAGTGACACTGATAAGGGACTAATGAATGGCAGGTTCTTAGCCAATGAGCTGGGCCTACAAAAGCCCTGGCTTTTCAGAACAAGCTTCTCTAACCCTTAGTGGCCACCTGAGAAGGCCACCCTTAGGCCCTAAAGCACGAGAATCTTCTGATGCTCACCCCTCAGGATTATGAAGAGAAGGTCCCCATGATATCACTGATGTCATCACTCACCTCCACACACATACACGAGCACTCATTTCTTCTCTGACTTAGGGACTATCAGAGTTAGAAGAGCTCTCAGAGAGCATCTGACCCAGAATCTTTATGTTACAGAGGAAGAACTGGAGGTCTGAATCGACAACTTACTTTTGCTTTCTCATTCTGTCCCTGACGGGCTGGATCCAGCTTTATTCTTGCCATTATACATCACCCTCACTTCTCAGATGGCCATGAGGAGACAACATCATGGATAGTTAGGATGTAAATGTCAAAGTTAGGTGGAACCCAAGGTGTCTCTTGGCTTACTCATTTATTCCTATTCCTTTGAGGAAGGATATCTATTAATGCTCTTTAATGCCTGTTTTCTCATCTCCTAAACTCAGATTAAGAGGAAAATAATGAATACCTGGCTGGTCGGTATTTATAAAGAGCTTTCACATACAGTATGGGTTTGGATCTTCATAAGGACACTGTGATAGGTAGGACATGTAGGTTTCCATTTTACAGGCAGATACAGTTCCAGAGAGGCTACACTTAGACACGTCATTTTCAATACCATGTGAATCATCTGTTGTTGTTCCTTGCTTTCTTGTCTATCTGAGGAAACCCACTGAGTCACCAAGGAGCAATCTGAAAGTCTTCTTTTTTTACCTTTCCTTAAACTTATGTAGAGCTAGCCAGCCCCCTGCTTTCTTACTGTTATCACCAAACCGGTAGCATCTCCCAAATAAAAAACATACCCCTAGGTCATATTGCTTGTACATCACACACACTTTTGACCAGCACTGGCTATCATAAATCCTTTCTCAGATAATATAAGATGGATAAAAGTAAAAAATAATAGGTAACTTGAATGTAAAAGCAACTGCCTTCTATGTTCCCATCACATTCACGAAGTCCACCGAAAAATATCTGTAATTAAGTGATGCTGACAAAACAAAACAAAAAGTATTGGATTGCAATTTACTACCTCTTACTCGTATTTATATAGCACTTCAAAGGAATACTTCTTTTTTTCCCCCTATTATTCCCATTTTATAGGTGAGGAAATAGAGCTTCGGTGAGTTTAGGTGAAATGGATTTCCTGTGTCTACCTATCAGCACTTTGCACAGGTGTTCCACAAGTATTTGCTGAATTGAAGAGCATTCACTTCTGTATCTCTTTTTGTACTTAATATTCAAATTAATGGTTGGGCCAATTTTTGTTTTCTGGGAGAAGTGCACACCACGGAAACATGCCTCTGGGAATGCAAATAGCCCACACGCTGTATTAGGCAATGATAAACAAATGGAGATTTGCACAGATGTAATTAAGAATAGAAAACACAAACCTATGTGCAGAACCATGATTTATGGTCATATTCACCTGCCTTGAAAGCTCATGTTAGATTGCTCCTCGTTTGATTACCAAGCTGGTGTTTCAATGCAAAGCATATGCTTGTGGGCTCCCAGGTTTGCTGGGCTTATGAATTAGCTAATAACTTTGAAACGAACCTTCTAAGGGAGGACTGGTTTATGCCTCAGCAATGCAAACATGTGCAAGTGAAAATATATGCATCTCAACTGGTTATTTTTGTAGGTAGGACAAATGTGTAAAAATATGTTTCCTAGAAAAAAACTCTGGTTTTGACTGTTTGCCAAGCGTTACACAAGTAATTAGTGATGTTGTTAACTGCTCAGCAGCTCTTCTGAGACTTCTTTTTTGGCATCAAATATATGCTCATTCTCCAATGAATAGGCACACTGGATATTTTTAAATATTCATAGAACAAAGCTGCTGGTTTGACTTATAAATGGGCAGCTGCCGTTTAGTCCCTCTCATTTATCCTTTTCAGGTTCTTGAGAACCTGAAAAGGGACAGATGAGTTTTTTTCAAAACGTTAGCTTAACTTTTCCAAATCGTAAGTGAAATATCCTAAAGCAGTTGTGTTCTCTACACTCCCATCTTTACCTTGCACTCAATTCTCTCTAGTGTATTTAGAGGGTAAAGTTTCCAATGCAAAACCAGAAAGCATAAATCAAAGTTTCTCCAATTCCATTTTCCAGATTCAATGGATGTTGTTAATATGAATAGACTAGTGTCCCAACAGTAAACCTTGGGTCTTACCACCATGTAAATTCGGAATGTTTGTCAATATCATTTGCTGCCTTGATCAAAATGCAGCAGCTGTAGGATATCAGTAAAGAAAACTCCCCTCCTATGCGTAGACCTGCTGTGGTCAGTGTCATCCTAGGGCGATACATGAGCTGGTCTGTCCAGCTGGAGCTCCTCACCAAGGTCTTTCCCCCTAGAGGGGACCCTGGCCAGTAGAGGGCCTCGGAGGGGTCACCTTGAGGACCGTGTTGTGTTGGAGCCAAACAGCAGAACTGTGACTGATACCTCTCATACCAGGAAAGAAAAATTATGTCAGAGGAGGAAGAATCCTGCTCAAGGCAAAATGCCAACTTTGAGACAGTGTTGTAAGTCAAAACTGAGCACAGCTGTGATGTTGTGATGGAGGCAAAAATCCAAAACGAGGGGAAGAGTATGTCAGAGGATCAGGAGACAGGAATAAGGAGCCACCCCACTGGGAGGCAGCCTGGCCGCACGCCAGGGCACAGCACCGTGGCAGAGCAAAAATGGGAAGAGTAGATCAGGCACCTTCTGAAGAGAAGTGAGATCCCCCCATTTTATACATCTAGAAACTGAGTTAGCACAACGTCCACCCAGCTGACCAAAGGTTCTAGAAAGAGCGAGTCAGCCTTCACACTTTCATTGTGCAGACTCCCAACTCCTGATTCTGGACGGAAAGACATTTCAAGGACCCTGCTCAACACTGCCGACCTCTAAGAAGGCTGGGAAAATAAGAAGACACAGAGTTACCAACGGGAAGGGGTAAAGGGTGTTAGCAGATGAGACTGGATAACATGTAAGATGAGACATCTACCATTAGAAAATAAATAATGCTTGTATCGATGAGAATCAAAAAACGTGTGTGATCCCAAAGAAAACTCTTCACATCAGAATCTAAAAAGAAATATAGCCATGCAAATAAGAGCCCATTATTTCCCCCTCTGCACAGAATGACTGGCTTTGAGTTTTAACATGGGAGGAAAAGCCAGATGGCGGCAGACGGGCTTATTATAGAAAGTCCACTTGCATTGAAGTTTTCTCAGCACTTGCCGTCGTTGCTGAGTGAGGTTTTGTTTTGTTTCCTTCTTAAGTGAAGGTCAGGCAAGTACCAAAATTTGTATAAAGTCTGCAACCTTTTCATGAAAATGTTCTAGTCAATACCTCCTATACATGATATTTGATGCCACCACAGGAAAACTAGTACTGCTACAGACGTTAATCATAATTATGAAAAATTTTAATTTAAATGTAGGTCTGAACACACAAAATACAGTGCATGGCCATCTGTTAGTTTTCCATCTGGGCTCATTTGCAAAATACATTCTGTTTCACTCCCCCCTTCCCCCTCTATTTATAATCTTCCCTGGAAAACAAATATGGCTAATCTATGGCATGCCAGAGCTGAAGTTAGCTATTTACAAGTGGCTTTTAATAGACATGGCTACACAGTTGAAAGCAGTAACAAAAACTTCTTTAAGTTCTTTTTTTTTTTTTTTTTGGGTGGTGGGGTGAGAGACCTTCTCAGACGTTTGTCAATAGAGTTTTCCTTTGAGAGTCCCCCATCCTTGAGTAAAAATAGTTTTTTACAGCTTATCTGTAAAGAGTAATGAAAAATGGAATATTGCTCCACTTCTCTCTTGGTATGATGATAAGAATAATGTCTAAAATTTTAGAGTTGTCATAGCAGCATTACTCCTAATTGCCAAAAAGTGGAAATACAAATGTCCATCAATGGACGCATGAATAAATAAAATGTGGTATATCCATAAATTTAATATGATTCATCTACAAAAATGAAGTACTGATACATGCTACAGCAGCAGCAGGAATAAACCTTGCAAACATTATGTTAAGTGAAAGGAGACTGACAAAAAAGTCCACATGTTGTTTGATCACGTTTATATAAAATGTCCAAAGCAGGCAAATCTATAGAGACCGAAAATATATTAGCGGTTGCCTATGGCTGGAGAGTGGGGTCGGGGAAGATGAAGAGCCACTACTAATAGTTTGCTTTTAGGGTCAATAAAAATATTCTAGAATTAGATGATAAAAGTTGCACAATTCTGTGAATACATTCAAATATATTAAATTATATGCTTTAAACAAGTAAACTTTATGAAGTATGTAAATTATACCTCAATAAAGGTATTGAAAAAAACTGTAGGGCAAGACAGAGATGTAGAAATCATTTAGTCCATTTTTCACATTTTAAAGAGGGTGCAGTGAGGTTCTGGAGGGTAAAGAAGATTAGTATCCAGTTGGTCGGTGTTGAGGTTTCTAGACTTCCACTCAAGGGTTCTCGCTGATGTGTAATGCTGAATGATGACACTAATAAATTCACCTAGTGGCAAAAAGAGAGTAGATTGATGAAGGAGAGATTCAAATGGAAAGATGAGTCAGAAAGCTACTGCGGTGATTCCAAATAAGGTTCAGGAAAGCCTTTAAAGATGGCAGCGGTAGTAAGAATAGAGCAGTTTATTTGGATGCGGTAGATCTTTTGGAGGTAAGTTCTTTGTGACTTTGTATCTGACTGACTCTGAGGGGAAACAGAGGGGAAAGAATCGTAGATGACTACGATGGTTGTGATCAAGAAGCCTGCAAAAAGTAGAAGCTGGAAAAGAAAGAAGATGGGTTTAATTCTTAATATGAGCTGAAGTCATTCACAGAACACAGAGTGCAGACACTCAAGAGGAAGGTGGATGGCAGAACTCAAATTCTGTTGAAAAGCTTAGGGCTAGACAAAAAGTTAAGTCCCTTAGACAAAAAAGGGACTTAACTGGTGGGCAGGAGCAATGCAAGCACTGAAAGGGTATAGGTGCTGCTGGGGTAATAAGGAGCAAAGCAGAGACTGAGGATGGAGCGCTGGGTCTCCAACATGTAAGGGCAGAGAGAAAAAAAAGAGAAAGGGGGAAGGAAAGCAAAAGAAAGATTCCAAAATAAAGGTGGGACACCAGGACAGGTCAGCAAAAACAAGAGAGTGGATCTAATGTAAGCCAGCCAAAGGCTGGTGGATGGATTTTGGACTTTAACATTTGAGGCTTCATCCTTTGGTGGAGCTTTTAGTCTATGTAGGCAGCAAGTGGGAAATAAATTCAGGAACTTGAATCAAACAAAAGCTCTGACTCTGGAGATAGGCAAGATGAGGAAAAATCTACAAGAATCAAACTGATGAGATGAGAAAAAGAAGTGAATGGCATTAAAATACGAACAGAAAAAGCTGGAAATTTTGAGAACAAGGCTATCGTGGAAAAATATGTTGTAAAAAGGAAAATATAGTTCCCAGAAGATCTACTATCACAATGAGAGTGAAAATATACAAGTAGGCTTTTTCTGAATTTCTGCCATAGTGGAGTGTGGGCACAGTAGTATTGCTCTGGCTTCAGGACATTAGCAGATTTCCCTCATGTTCAGGAGGTTAACCAAATTCTGTAGTTCCCAGTCCTAAGAAGTTTAGGTTGAGAATAAGGGCAAACAAAGACCTCTGAAAATAAAATCCAACTGCACAGATTCTCACTAGGAAATCATAAAACCAGGAGTCACTGGGGGCTGCCACCTCTGGGACACTGTTACTTAAAAAAAACATGTGTTGAGCATTTGTTTATTTACCAGACCCATGGTTAGGTCCTAGGAATTCAGAGAAAAGAAGGAAGTCCCAGCCTTCCCTTAAGGAGTTCACAGTTAAGTCGCAGACAGGCAGACCAGTTGTCTCCAAATCATATGCTAAATGCTACGACGGGGCATGCGTATGAAGAGACAGGTGTGCCCAGCCCTGCGAGGAACTGGCAAAGTGGGGTGGAGGAGGGTTTGCACAGAGAAGTCTATGCCTGGACTGAATCTGGAGGGATAAATAACAACTTCTTTAGGCAGACTAGAGGTGGAATGGGCACACGGACTATTTCTCCTGGTGGGCAGAGAACCAGTAAAGGACCTATGGTGTGAGCAAGCATATGCACATTTGGTGAATGACAAGCAAGTGGTTACGGCTGAAGTGCTGATGATACTGAGAGGTAGCAGAAACTTTCCTGGTGTTGTTTGCAGGAACCACATCATGGAACATCATCCTTCATCCCATCTCACTCTGCCTTAATATACCCCCAAACAGACACTGGGACAAGGACTTGGGTGAAGCTAGTTTATGAAGCACAAAGGAGAGAAGAGAGAAAAGTCAATAAACACTGAGTTACCAACGGGCTTATGGCTGTGGGCACCTGAGGCTCAATCCCTCTGGAATCTCCTGGGAAAGTGAAGAGGAATACGGTTCAGAATCACCACGTCAGAAGACAGGGCTGGGGCATTTACTCACCATTTCCGTCTCCTCTGGGCTGAGGCTTACTCTGGGGGTGTTAGGTCCCCCACCAGACACATACACACTTTTACATTTTTAGGTTGAACCTGCTTCCTGTTTGCCCACACTCCTCTCAGGCAGAGAAGCATAGAGAATAGGAAGCTGAAGTGGGGATTTGTCTGTGTATAAAGAAACTGTCTCCCACAGGTGTGGGTGAATGCAGAAGGGCCAAGGGCATATGGGGCAGAATATGGATGGTGTCTGCTAAACAACCCAAAGCAGGCTACTTGTCCGCTCCTTCCATCTGTATCTAGGTCATATCTATCTCCACAGCATGGCTCAGGACACTCTTCCTCAAGCCTAAACGTTTAACACCCTGAAGCCAAACGTTTGAAGCCTGCCTCATGGCTCAGTCAGAGTACTTCCGTGTGTCCACAGCACACGTATAGCTCTTACCACGCACTGCCTGTTGTCTTGGCGGTTTCTGAACACTCCATCCTACTTAAATTGTTGGTTCCCAAAGGGCAATGATTGCTCTTACTGCTTTTGTATTACCCATGGTGCCCAGAACATATCAGTACTGATTGTCGTTCAGGCAAAGGAAACTAGTCTTTGGAAAACCAAGCCCTTCTAGTAATTCAGCCAATCCAACAATACCTCAAAAAGAATATTCCTTGTAAATTGGTGCAGCCACTATGGAAAACAGTATGCAGGTTCCTAAAAATAGAGTTGCCATATGATCTAGCAATCCCACTCCTGGGCATATATCCAGACAAAACTCTAATTCAAAAAGATACATGTGGGCTTCCCTTGTGGCGCAGTGGTTGAGAGTCCGCCTGCCGATGCAGGGGACACGGGTTCGTGCCCCGGTCCGGGAGGATCCCACATGCCGCGGAGCGGCTGGGCCCGTGAGCCATGGCCGCTGAGCCTGCGCGTCCGGAGCCTGTGCTCCGCAATGGGATGAGGCCACAACAGTGAGAGGCCCGCGTACCGCAAAAAAAAAAAAAAAAAAAAAAAAAAAAAAGATACATGCACCCCTCTGTTCACAGCAACACTATTCACAATAGCCAAGACATGGAAACAACCTAAATGTCCATCAACAGATGAATGGGTAAAGAAGACGTGGTATGTATATATATGTATATATGTATATGTATATGTGTGTACACACACACACACACACACACACACAAACACACACACTGGAATACTACTCAGCCATAAAAAAGAATGAAATACTGCCATTTGTAGCAGCACGGATGGACCTAGAGATTATCATACTCAGTGAAGTAAGTGAGAAGGAGAAAGACAAATACCATATGATATCACTTACAAATACCATATGGAATCTAAAAATATGACACAATGAATTTATCTATGAAACAGAAACATACAGACATAGAAAACAGACTTAGGGTTACCAAAGGGGCAAGGGGATTGCAGAGGGATAAATTAGGTGTTTGGGATTAGCAGATGCAAACTATTATATAGAATGGATAAAGAACAAGGTCCTACTGTATAGCACAGGGAACTACATTCAATATCCTGTAATAAACCATAATGGAAAAGAATACGAAGAAGAATATATATATGTGTATGAATAACTGAATCACTTTGTTGTACAGCAGAAATTAATACAACATTGTAAAACAACATACTTCAGTAAAATAAATTTTAAAAATAAGAATAAAAAGCATATTCTTAATACTGAGGCAATAAACCAAGCCCTCTTTGAGGGGAAGAAATGTGTTGTACTCTAATGTAAACCACATTAGCCTAATACAGAGTTTTGACTTCTTGATAGCCTTCTGTCAAAAATTAATGAACTGATAGGAGTCAGAAAGTAGTTATATATTTGAAACAAAAAATCTGAAAATCAGAGCAGATGCAACACAGAAAAGGGAGACGGCACACTGGCTTTAAATGCATATAACAGAAAACACCGATGCCTGCTTCCTCACATTTATTTAAAATTTTTTTGCCCTTGCACCACCTTAATTTTGGATATGGCCCATCCCTATGGGTGTTGTGAAGACATGCACATTTGTGAAAAAATCTTTATTTTGATACATATTTTCTGACAGTTCCACTAGCATGGAAATCCTGAGCCTTGGGAAGTCTGGGTCTCATTTTTATGTTTATCCAGTGAACATGCTGTTTCTCACTAAAGTAAGTTGAACTATACGGGCCAGTTTCTTTTGTCAGCTTCTTGTAAGCTTTGAACTGGAAAAAGAAATATGCAGCAGGGTAATCTAGCCCTTTGAAATTTGGGACAACAAGGAAAGATGCACTGTGGTATTGATTTATAATAGGCTTTGTTCACACGACATCAATCTGTAATATGATGAGGATTCTTCTTGGATTAAGATGTCCAGTGGTTATAAATGAAAAGCTGTTCTCTCTTTTGGAAGGGAGGGGTGCTGAGGTGATATATGTAATTTCCAGTTATTTCTTTTGTGGAACTTTTGGCATTTGAAAACAAGCATGTCCTTTCATTATTGGCACAAAAGGCAGTGTACAAGGACGTGTCGATTTAGAAGTCATACATCACAGGGTTTTTCTCTCTTAGAGTTGAAGAAACTGAAGGAGCCACTCTCGTAGGCTTTTAAAACTGATACTCACTGTCTATCGAGTTCTCACAATATGCTGGGCAAGGTCCTAGTGCTTTACGACTGTACATGCATCACCTCATTTCAGCCTCACCGGGCCTCTAGGAGCTGTGCACCCACTGGTCTGTTTTAGAGATGAGCAAACTGAGGCTCAGAGAGGCAAGGCGACCTGGCCAAGGCTCAGAGCCAGTTGAGAGTGGGACTGAGATAAGGGGTGAGATCTGTTATCTCCAAAGGCCAGGTACGAAACAAAGATGCTTCATCCACAGCATCTTCCCTGGCCAGACTGGGTGAGTCACCTGCTGCGTATTTCTTACTGGTGTAAAAAAGGTGATCCAGATCATTCCTTTCAGAACAAATTATTTAAACTATTTTGACTTTTAAACTTAACCTCTTTTCAAAGGGCTTAATTCTAAACACTCACTTATTCTGGGTCCATATAGGTGTCCCTAGAAATCACTGAGATGGCCTTTTTTATGGTTTCCCCCAATTAGGCATGTAATCACAGTTAGGATTGCTAGAATCTCAGTGTTTTGGAATTCCAAATTATTTTTATGTATTGATAATTTTGTGGGTGTAATTAATTCTTTTCTACTATAAATCATAAATCTAACCTATTTAAGTCTTGGTATCTGTCTATAACGAAATATATTAAATTCCACTCCTGGGTATATATCTGAAAAAACAAAAACACTAATTCAAAAAGATACATGCACCCCAATGTTCACAGCAGCATTATTTACAACTGCCAATATATGGAAGAAACCTAAGTGTCCATCAACAGATGAATGGATAAAGAAGATGTGGTACACACACACACACACACACACACACACACACACACACACACACACAGGAATACTACTCAGCCATTAAAAATGAAATATTGCCATTTGCAACAACATGGATGGACTTGGAGGATACTATGCTGAGTGAAGTAAGTCAGACAGAGAAAGACATAATACTGTATAATATCACATGTGGAATCTAAAAAATACAACAAACTAGTGAATATAACAAAAAGAAGCAGACTCACTGATATAGAGAGCAAACTAGTGGTTACCAGTGTGCACGGAGAGGAAAAAGGGGAGGGACAACATAGTGGTATGTGATTAAGAGGTACAAACTATCAATATTATGTATAAAATAAGTTACAAGGATATGTTGTGCAATATGGGGACTATAGTCAATATTTTATAATAACTATAAATGGTGCATAAACTTTAAAAACTGTGAACACAATATTGTACACCTGTAACTTATATAATATTGTACTTTGACTATACTTCAATAAAAAAAAATTAAAAACAGACAAACAAAAAAAGAAAGCATTCAGGCTATGTTGCTCCCCTGTTTATATTCCTTTTAGTATATCTTATTGCTTCAATTTCCATTTCCTAGGTTTCCTGTGGGGTTGAGTACATTATGTTTAGCAGTCATTTACATTTCTTCCAGAGTCAGTTAGGAGCTCAGCCGAACTACAGAGCCTGAAGGAGTTTTAGAATGGAGTGTGGGCCCTATCCCTTCCTCCCCTAATTTTATAGATACCTGGATGAGGATGTCATAAAGGGATTAAGGAAGAGGGGAACAGAACAAGGATGTCTCTCAGGTCCAATTCCCTCTCTCTCCCACAGAGCATTATGCCCTCCTTCATTATGGCTTGAATCAGCTTCCTCTAAAACATGTGGGAGTTATCAAGTATCTATGAATGTGACCTTATTTGCAAGATGGTCAAGTAAGATGAGGTCATAAGGTTGGGTCATAGTTCAATATGACGGTTTCATTATAAAAACAGGAAATCTGGACGCAGAGACAGAGATACAGGGAGAACACCATGTGAAGATTGGAGTTTTGTTGCCACAAGTCAATGAATCGCAAAGATTTCCAGCAAAACCAGAAGATAGGAGAGAAGCACGGAACAGGTTTTCCTTCACACCCTTAGAAGCAATCAACCCTGCTAATACCTTGATTTTGGCTGTCTAGCCTCCAAAACCGTGAGACAATAAATCTCTGTGGTTTAAGCCATATGTGGTCCTTCATTATGGCAGACCTAGCAAACTAATACATATTTTATCCCAGGGCAAGACTTGCTCCTTAGTCCCTACACTCCTCTTTTCCTCACAGACAGGTCAATTTCCTTAGTGCCTGCTTCAGTTTATTTTAACCAGAACCTTTCCCCATAGTCATTCTACCTGGACAGACTCAAGCCTGAAGCATAGAGGGACATCAGACAGGTACCAAGGCCTCTGTCTAGAATGACACCATGTGCCGAGAGTTAAAAATACGGCATCATCTCACCCTTTTTAATGAAACACTAGTATTGGGGCTCTACAAACCAAACATCAGAAGAATGGCAATGTCATGCTTTTGCTCTGGTATTTCAATTGGTCATTCCAATTTTCTCCAGTATGCCATTTCTTCTTTTATTTAGGTATGCCATTTTAGGGAATCTAATACTTCTAGGAAGAAAGGAGCTAATTTATAGGGAATGCTGTATGTGGGAATACGCATTCAATATTTAAATACAGGAAGATATGAAAGCATGATGAAGTTTCCCCCAAAGGCTCTGCAAATGTGCTTCTTACTGTATCTATTTGGATGTGAGTGCACAGATGAGCTTGCAGCTGGAGCTCTCAGAATCCCTGTGGGCGGGTGATCCTTGCTTTGTGGACCTGTGCTCCCTTTGTCCTCCTTTTGACTTTCAAAGATAACTTATTAATGTTAATTATTCAGAAGGAAAGTTTTGTTACAGTTTGTTTTAGCATTCCTCCAACTTTGAACTGTATGTTTAAAATTATCTGTAAATAAAAATAACTATAATTTTACTCTCTCCTATTAGGTTTTCTTTAACATTTGAAAATGTCTAAATGAAAAGATTCTGGGAAGAGTCATGGCTAGTGGAATGGGGAATCTTTAATGAGAAAAAGTTTCACTCTGCTGTGTCATCCCAGTCTCTAGTAACTGATTTCAGAATCTTGGAGGTTTTAAGAAAGAGAGTGGGATAGATGTCAAACCTGGAAGCAGTTCCTTCTTGGTGTCCAGAACACCTTGTCCATATAAGTTCTGATTGCCCTTTCTTTGTTTCATACAGTGGTGAGATCTCTAGTCACCAGAAGAACTGCATGTATGGTAACACTGAAAGGTTCCTGCCCCAAACTGCAAAGGGCCAAGGGAAACTATTCACCAACCTGCAGTGTGAGCTAGAAATTAACAGTGGTGCAGACACTGTGTGTTTCTTTTTAATAACTTAGGTGGAAAAAAGATGCTTCCTAATATTTTAGGTAGAGGACTTGATATAAGCAAAGTTGCTAAATCTGCCTTCCTATCCTAAGGGAGAGGGTCCACGTTGTCCCAAAGATTAATCTTCCCCATGATGCTTTGTGATGTCATCACTTTTCCTCATCTGTTACTTATTGAGGGCTTGCTATATGCCAGGCACTGTGCTAGGCTCTTAGGTATTAAAGTGAATAAAACAGAGCCCCTGCCTGCAGTGCAGGAGGCCAACATGATCTATTTCTTATATCAAGAGATACTAAGTGCTAAGAAAAATATAAAATAAGTTAAAGGGCATAAAGACAGCCAGAGTGGGGAACAGAGTTGTTCTTTTAGTCAGGGTGGCCAGGGGAGGCCTCGGTGACAGGTTACATTGGAGCAGAGACTAGGGGGCAATAAGGGAGCAGATCGTGGTGATACCTGGGTATAAATATCTCACCAGAGGGAAAATGAATAGAGAAGGAGCTTGGTTTACTTGAGGAGCCACAGGAAGAGTGGTCTAAAACAAATAAGTGACCAGTAGGGGAGTATGAAGGTCCAGTTTCTTAGCTTTGTAGGGACAACTCTCAGGTAAATTTATACTCCAGGTCTCCCATGACAGGTCAGGCTGAGGTTGGGCCACAGCCTGAAACCACATTCTCTGTTTGTCTTCCTCCTCTCCCATGTCCTGCTCTCTCTTCTCCCTTGATGTTCCCCTCTCATAGCACTTCTTTAATAAATCATCTGATCAAGAACCCTCATCATAAAGTTTGCTTCTAAGATAGTAGCCATTGAAGAGTTCCATGCAAATGAGTCCTATGACCTGACTCACTGTTTGTAAGGATCACACTGGCTGCTGTGTGGAGAACCAAGGAGAAGAAATAACAGTGAATGGGGGGAGCAGGGAGACCCAGTAGGAGGCTTCTGCAATAGTCCAGGAAATGATGGTAACTTTGACCAGACAATAGTCGTGAGCAGGTGAGAAGTGATTAGAGTCTGAAATATTTTGAAATTAGAGTTGACAGAATTTGATGATGGTTTGGAGATGGGGGTGAGAGAGAAAGAAAAAAATCAAGGATAATTCAAAAACTTTTGTCCTAAGATACCAAAAGGATGGAGTTGAGCTCATGGAGAAGGGGAAGGCAGCAGAAGGCCTTCAGTAGAAAAGTCAGGAGTTTGGCTTTGGACAGGTTGAGTTTGAGACGACAAGTGGACATGCAAGCGGAGAGGTTAAGGAGGCAGTGAATATGTCAGTCTAGGGGTCGGAAGAGAGGCCTGGGGCAGGCAGGGTGTTAAATCTGGGAGCACTCAGCAGTCATGACAATGAAATTGTATCACCAGAGGAGCGAGTCTAAATACAGAAGGAGCCTCAGGGGTAAGCCGCAGGGTATTCCAAAGTTGGAGGATGGGGAGATGAGGAGGAACCAGCTAGGAAGTCTGAGAAGGAATGGTCCATCAGACAAGAGAAGAACCAGAGAGAACGGTGCCTTGACGGTCAACTAAAGAAAGGCCGTCCTGTAGAAGGGAGTAGCCAGGTGTGCCGTGATGAAGAGACGCAGTACCAGGAGGTCTAAGAACATCCTGTTGGGTTTGGCAGCAAAGAGGCCTGGGGTTGTCTTGACAAGAGTTGTTTGTCTGAAAGTGATGGGGAAAAAGACTTGATGGAAGGGGGTTCAAGAGATACTGGAAGATGAAGAAGTAAAGACGCCGAACAGAGGTAACTCTGAGAAGCATTGTTATAAAGGGGAGCAGAGAAATGGGCAGAATCTCGGGGGAACGTCGGGTCAAGAGAGGGTTTCAGAAAGATGCAGCTATTACAGGATGTTTTAGAGTCAAGCAAATGATCTCACAGAGAGGGTGAAATAAAGATACAGAAGAGACGGGCAGCTCTGGAGCAAGGTATTTGATGGCACCATTCTCAGTGGAGGGGTGGGTCTCAGTTAGTATGTACAGAGTTCATCCTTATAGGAGGCACGTAATATAGACACAGACACAAGCAGATGGGAGGCGAGGTGGTTACAGACGTGAACTGTCTTTTCTGATTGCTAGTATTTTCTTAGATAGCTAGGACTCATGGTCATAAGCTGTGTTCCAAATACCTGATCAGCTATCACACATGCATTTTCACACTCTTGATGATTTAGGCATTGACTTCTCTAGCCTTTGATCAATCACTGAGACATGATTGATGTCTACAAAGAGTTAAATCTGCATGCAGGCTAATGCCCTTCCCCAAATCTCTGGATCCCAGGTTGAAGTGTATGCATAGGGGTTATTGATATATCAAGCAGTCAATTACTCAACTCAGTATATATGATTTTAAGACTCACCCAGAAGGGCTGACTATATTTTAGGAGCAACTTTTCACTAGCAAAATATAGTTTTTAGTTTTAAATTTCCTGATCTGAGCTTACACAAATTAAGGATGGCACACCAACCTTCCCTTTCTAGTCTACTGGTTTTTGTCACTCTGACCAACCCTTAGTATCATTTAAACATTTTTCTCTTTTTATTATAAAAATGTCAGCCTGCAGATTAATGAAAACTTACCCTTTTTGTGTAATTTATCCTTCGAGGCTGAAGGAAAACCTTCAGGGGGAATATAAAAGCAATCAGACATCCATTTAGAAGAAAAAAGCTGTGATTATTTTTTGTATGTGGTTTTATATCATTTCACTTTTTCAATATGTCTGTTTCACATAATTTATTACTTGACATTTTTTATTTTCAATCATTTTTGGTTGCTTATAAATAAACATGCATTAATGTCAAGAGAATTAGCATCACATTATAAACTTTATACAAGCGGAAAAACTGGCTTCAGTGAAGTTGCCTCTTTATTTGGGACATGCATATACGTTCAATGAGGCCTGTCTAGAGAATTAAACACTGGCACATTTTTATCTTTGCTAAATAGAAGCAGTTCTTAAATGGAGACAGTGATTTCCAGAGCAACATTATGCAGGTGAGAATTATGCATTTTAATGTTGTTCTATTTGGAAGTTAACCTTAAAATAATTTAAATGGTAGTTTAAATGATAATTTTTTGTACCTCTCCAGAAAGAATCCGCATCCATAGTATGACCACATGTGTTCGCATATATTCAAATATAATTTACTATCCTTAACATATTAAGAATAGTATATTTACTACTTAAGAATAGTATATTTATAAGAATAGTATATTTACTAATATTTACTATTCTTTACTATTTCTTAACATAATAGTTAAAATGCATTGTTGGAATATTCCAAAATAAAATAAAGCATTCATTCACTAATCATCAAAGCATATCAAGTTTGAGCCCCTCTATGTAAATCTAGTAGGAGACCAGATTTTTCACTAGCTTTCAGTTGAAGGCCATTGAATCGGGGGCTGGACTGTTAGAGGGGTGGGAAAGAAGATATTATACAATTTTTAGAGTTATTTCTCAGAAAGTATAATATATAACATTTAAATATAAATTTCAGAAATAATAGAAGGAAACTATAAACAAAATAAATCTATGAGCAAAATAAATCTATCTAAACAATTAGTACTGTTTTCTCTTTGCTTTAGGTTATACAATTATTAGATAATTAACATGTTAATAGAGAATACAATGGCATAAGTGATGACGCCTAGTACTAAATGGAAGTTTGGCATTTAAATATTTAACTCTTTTCAAAGTTTATAAATTTTAGTTACAGGTAAACCTTTAATATCAGTTACAGGTAAACCTTAAAGGTAAACCTTTAATATCAGTTTTGTACAAAACTAAGGCACGTATGGCTGAGGGCACAGGATAAACAGTGCTGATTGAATGGACCTCTCTTTCCATGAATGCATTTGTGATTGTTGATCTCATTAATAGGTCACTAGGAGGAATGCTAGACTTCCCTTGCCTAAAGCCATGCGAAGGACCTCATCTGAAAAAACTGCCTTGCAAGGGGATATCAATTCTTCTTAAAACTAACCTGTACCACCTTTTTTGCTTCCAGATTCATAATCTGAGACAAATCTCTACAGATTCCAGAAGACGGTTATAACACCTGGCTCTGGAAGAGGTAGCATTTCACTGAAAGATTTTTGCCTATTGATATCAGCAGAGCCTAGAGAATGTGTAGGG
>NW_006793764.1:638532-666628 GCF_000442215.2 Lipotes vexillifer
ACCAGGGAGAGAGAAATGTAAACTGCATCAATATGGGTGCACTTAGCACAGATTTTGCATTCCATGTGTTATCTCAATAAGCTAGTATTTAATAATTTACTTGGTTATCTGAATGACAATAAGACTCAACACTGTCCTACTTTCTGTGATGTTTGAATTGTTAGAACTTCCTTGGTAGGATGCAGAGGAAGGAAATCAGAAGTTTATGAAGCTAAGAATGATAAATTTGATTTATCATATCAATTCCTGCACACAGCCCCATGTACACTAGGTTCCTAGGAGGGCTAAGAGAGCACACTTTTCTCTAAGGTATTGAGAAATGACTTGATAAGGGTAGCACAAGCAGCCCTGAAAGGATTTGTTGTGGCTTTTCTCTAATCTGGGAATGAGGGTGAAAGATACAGCCACTGAAAAAGGTTCCTTGATTTCATTAGAGGATGATGGCCTCCAGAAGTGGGAGATGATTAAGTGGCAAGGCTTAAGTGCCTATGATAAGATCAATGTTATTATTGTATTAGGTGTCAGGTCTATAACCCCATTCAGGATAGTTTGATTTAGCCAGTAGAAATCTTTGGCAGTGGTCATGATGTCCCTATGACTGAAGTTGGTGAACAGCCTTATCAAGATGCACTTAATCCATAGAAGTGGGGAGAAAAAGGAAACACCCTCTAGTCCTAGTGAATGGAGATCTGACTTCAGACATCGAAGGAGAAAGGCACAGCTCTTCATTCAATTCCCAAACCAGTACAGACACAGAGCTTCCTGAATGAAGGCTAGGCACAGGCTCCTAGAAGAAGGACCCTGCAAGACTGCCACAAGTATGATCTCATTTCTCCCTCCAAGCATTTCCCCAACGTGGTTATTTATCAGAGTGACTGTGTATTGGGAAAAGAGAACTACCGAGACTTTTCAGAGATTACAGTATACCTCTTAAAAACGAATACAAACACTAATCTTTGTGGACCTGATATATCAGTCAGAGGAGGGGCTTAAGAAGTTCAGTTGATAAATGAAGTTTAAGTCTGAGTCCATTTACAGTAAGACCAGCGAGTCTACAGCCCCACTCTGTAGTTATTTCTCTAGTTCTTAGATGCAAGCAAGGGACAGATATACTTGGCAACTGGCCCAATACACACATTTGATACTCTGGTTACTCCTTCATCAATGCATTGGGGGCTATTATGGTAGAAAGGGCCAAGTGAAACCACCTGGAATGCATTTTCTATCAAAATAGCAAATCATAAATATTACTGCTTTCCTAGGGCAAATGTAGAGATTAGTTCCACCATCAGAGATTCGGAAGATGGAGTATACTGATTTCTGTTAATTCTCTTTTATATCCTAATTTAACTTGTGCAGAAGATAGACTGCTCTTGGAGAATGAAAGTGTATTTTCACACACTTAATCAAGTGGTGGCTCCATTTGCATTTACTGTTACAACTGCAGTCTCTTTATTGGGGCATGTCCAACATAAACCTTGCAAACTGCTATGCAGATATTGACTTGGCATCTTCTTTTTTCTGTCAGTCAACAGGGTCACCAGAGGTAGTTTGCTTTCATTTGGAAGAGAGAGCATTATACCACCAGTGACTTTACTCAGGGCTATGTTAACTTTCTGACTCTCTTATTGAAACTAGTCTCTTTTTACTGAACGTGTGATTACCATCAACTGGCAGATTGTTAGGAATGCAGAATCCCAGGTCCAGACCTACCAAATCAAAATATGCATATTAACAAGAGCTCCAGATGATTTGGAGCACATTAGGAGTTAGAAAAGAACTCATCTTGTCTAAAAGGAACTTGATCATACCACCATCTCATAGGGTACCATACTGGTCCACTATGTTGATGGCAATGCTGAGTGGACATGGAAGTAGAAAGTACTCAAGGTGAATTTATTAAATATATGCATGTTAGAGGGTGGGAATAAACCCTAGGGAAATTCAGGGACCTGCTACTCCAGTGTGATCTTTAGGAGTCCAGCGATCTAGGAAGCAATGGGATCCTATTTAAAGAGGAAGACAAGTTGATGTATCTTGTACCTTCTGCTACTAATAAAGAGTCACAATAACTGGTGAAGATGGCTGCATTTTGGAATCCAGATAGACAACATAGGAACATGCTATTCCACCCTGGTTACCAGTGGTGCCAGTTGTGACTAGAGCCCAGAGCAAGAAGAGATTTCACAGTAGGTCCAGGCTGCAGGTCAAGCTGATTTCCCATTTTAACCATATGACTCACTAGATACAATTGTAACCTAATTATCTGTAATTCTTATGGTTTTGATACAGTACCTGTGGCAACCCCAATGAGAGAATCACAGAGTGTAACTCTAAAATTTGGAGAGAAAGACATGCCCTGTTTTGCAGAGAAACAGTCTCATTTTGAAAACACAATGCCTGCTTGTTACTGGGCCACAGTGGAGACTGAACAACTGACCCGAGAACACCACGTGACCATGCTACTTGAGTTATAGCTCATGGATAAGGTGTTGTGTGTGCCATGTAGACATAAATTCGGTCATTTAGTGTTTGACAACACTTCATCATCTAATGGAAGGGTGACATATGAGACTGGATTCTAGCAGGTTAAGGACCAAGTAAATTCATGTACAGCTGACTGTCATGGTAACTATGATTGATACATAGCCACTTCTCCCTCAACCCCATGGAAAGTTCATGCTACTCATTATAAGAAAGAATGCCTTTAGGCCTATTTTAAAGGCTCAAAATCCCACAAAGAATGCCACCACAATGCCAACTTAGACCACTGCAGGATACTCTGAAATGACTCTGAAAGACATTTGGGAAGGGAATACTCCCAGCAGAACTATTAGTGATGCATCTAGTTGTTACCTTTACCTGGAAAGATACATATACAGAGGTATAAAGTTTATGTCAGTTTGTAGGCAACAGTTAATGGTTTGGCCAGATGGTCAAAGGAAGTAAATTTGAAGAGCAAATGATAAGGAAGACAGAGAAAGAAGTACATGGCTGGAGCTATCTCAGAATAGGTGCAGGATATGAGAATATTGGTATCCATGTGCATTCTTAAAAAAAGGTTTCCCTGAAAAGGAGTCTCTTATTGATCAGGTGGACAAGAATATCTATTTGGTGGATCTCAGTCAGCCTCTTTCTCTAGTCATGGGTTTATGAACAAAGTGGACTCTGCAGGAAGGATGTGTTAAAATTACCTATAGATTTAACAACACAGATAACAGTTACTGTTGAGTGCCCAACACACCAAGAGTAGAGACAACGCTGAGTGCTCAGTATGGCATCATTCCTTGGGAATACCGGTCAACCCCTTGGTGGCAAGTAATCACATTGGAAGACTCCTTCCATCATGAAGTCTGAAATTTTTAGTCACTGTAATTGATACTTACTCTCTATATTATTTGCTTATCCTCCCTGTAACCTGCAGTGATTCTACCCACAACATCATATGTGGATATTCTGACTATCTCTTTCACCATCAAGGCATCACACTCAACATTGCTTCTATCAAAGAAGCTCACTTTACAACAAAAGAATAGATGCACGACCACAATATTCATTGATCTTATCTCTCTTATAACCCCAAAGGGATCTGCCTAATAGAATAGTGGAACAGCCTACTGAAGACCCAGGGATGGTGCTAGCTGTTATGGATCTGGGAAAAAACAATATGGCGCCATATATTTTCTGAGCCAGAAATCAATAATGGGGATGTTTTCCTATAGCTAGAACTTACAATTTGGGGAATGAAGGGGTAAAATTGGCTTCTTTCTCTATTATCCCTTAATAGCCTACTCCAAGACTTTTTGCTTCTTGCTTTTGCAACTTTGAAGTCTCTGGTTTAAAGATACTAGTTCCCAAGGGAGGAGTGCTTCCATGGGGGCACAACAATGAACGCAGTTAACTGGAAGTTGAGGCTATTACCTGACACTCTGGAGCTTCTTTTGCTGCTAGCTATAATGCCATACTGCCTAATGCTTTGGGCAAAGAGGCATTCTGGTACTGAATGGGGATATCGGTTTTGCTATAGAAATGGGGGTAGTTTCATAATGTTATATAGTGGGACATGAAGGAGTATGTCTGAAAGTAGGATATTCTCTTGTGAAACACTTAGAACTTATGTAGAGTAAAAGTTACTGGGAGACTATGGCAATGCAATACTGGGAGGACCACTAATAGCCCTGGAAATGAAGGTCTGGATCAGAGTAGCTGTGATTTTAGCTGAAATAAATGGAATATAGAATAAATCATGGAAGAAAAAAAATAACCAACATGGCCTCATGACCAGTTTCAGAAATGATGACCATAGTAGATATACACAGTTTGTTCCTAGCTTTCTTATACATGTATTTTACATGTTATTTAGTAATGTCTTCTTTTTAAGTTACAGAATATTAAAAGAGTACTTGCTGAGGAAAGGAATAAGAATTACTCAAAAAATAGTAAAAAACTTATAAACTAATAAAATTTCTGTTTTCCATCTTGGGGGACAAAGTGAGCACATCTTTGATTATTCAAGGTATAGTTATATATATTAGCCATAAGCATGATGTTGTTATTTGAAATTTCAAATATGGGTAAAGAGATGTGCATAACTGTTAAGTTAATAAAGGGTGGACTGTGTCAAACTCCCTATTGCCGACTAGGCATCACCCCTGATCCCTTCTACATTTGTAGAGTAGAAGTCTGGATCTGCATTTTACAGAATCCCTTTCATTGCCTGGTTTTAGGATACTGTCTTGGACAGAAGATTTGAAAGTGGGAGAGAAGAAGTCATTATTCTGGCAGCAGGTATATGTAGACATCCAAGATGACCTACAGCAGCTTCCCTTGGCTTCTGGGGATTCTCCTGAAATCAAGAATTCATGGGGCTTTCCATGAATTCCAGTGAGTCTTCTGAGAATCACCCTTGAAGTGCTGTAGACAGCTAAAAGCACTAGAACGGGCTTCTGTTGGCTTCCTGAGTCATAAGAACTACACGTTAGTGTTGCAAGCAGTTGGGATCATTGTTGGCAGCTTCCCTGTGATTCTTACACTTCCTGATTTTCCCCAAAGAAATATTCCTGATTTGTACTCCCCCAGCCATTCCTACCACAATTCCTATTATTGTGTAAGCCTCTCTTTAAGTTTGAAATCCTCAGAGTGATATAGTCATTTAGAGGCAAAAAAGACTCCGGATCAATCTAAATAGATATAATAAAGACCAAATATATTTTATTCATAGGAAGACTTCTCACGTTCTTACTTAGAATCTACCTTATTTTTGGCAGATAATCCTAATAATCTCAGTCATTGATTCCCAGGGAACAAAGAGAAGCAGCAATTGGAAAGAAGGGAGAGTCTATCTGAATTTGGGATTCTGATAGCACTAATAAGTAAAAGCCATTAGCAGTGTAGTTTTACTGACTCTATTACATAATAGTAAATATAAGAACTTTAAAAGTTTAGAAGTTTGAGATAATTTAGTATAGGATACAACACTTCATATAATAAAAAAACCCCAAACCTATTGTGATATTACACCCTAGTAATAATAACTATAACCTGTAAAATCAAGAAAAGCATATACCATATTGAGAATACTTTACTTAAAAAACTAGAGAGATGTGTAATCCATTTAAGGGAGTTTCTTTTCCCATCAAACACATTTAAAATTTAATAAATATGCATTTTCTGATTCTGTCTCTTAGTTGTTGGTATTGGGTTGGCCAAAAAGTTCCTTCAACATTTAAGTAAAAATAAGACACATTTTTCATTTTCACCAAGAACTTTACTGAACAACGTATTCACCCTTTTGTTCCACTACCTTCTGCCATATTTCAGGCAACTTCATAATTCCATCTTCCTAAAACTTTTTATCTTTTTGAGCAAAGAACTGTTCCAGGTGCCTTTTACAGCCTTCCAGGGAATTAAAATTTTTTCCATTAAGAGAATTTTGTACAGACCGAAATAAATGGAAATCCGAAGGTGCAATGTCTGGTGAATGTGGCACACGAATAAGAACTTCCTAGCCAAACTGTAACAGTTTTTGCCTGGCCATCAAAGAAACATGCGGTCTTGCGTTATCCTGATGGAAGATTATGCGTTTTCTGTTGACTAATTCTGGATGCTTTTCGTCAAGTGCTGCTTTCAGTTGGTCTAATTGGGAGCAATACTTGTTGGAATTAATCGTTTGGTTTTCTGGAAGGAGCTCATAATAGAGGACTCCCTTCCAATCCCACCATATACACAACATCATCTTCTTTGGATAAAGAGTGGCATTTGACGTGGTTGGTGGTGGTTCATTTAGCTTGCCCCACGATCTCTTCCATTCCACGTTATTGTACAGTGTCCACTTTTCATCACCCACCACAATTTGTTTTAAAAACGGAACATTTTCATTACGTTTAAGTAGAGAATCGCATGAGGAAATATGGTCAAGAAGGTATTTATTCGCTTAACTTATGTGGAACCCAAACATCAAAACGATTAACATAACCAAGCTGGGGAAAATGATTTTCAGCTCTTGATTTGGATATTTTGAGTATGTTGGCTATCTCCCGCGTGGTATAACATTGATTGTTCTCAATTAATGTCTCAATTTGATCACTATCAACTTCAACCGCTCTACCCGATTATGGAGCATCATCCAGGGAGAAATCTCCAGCACGAAACTTCGCAAACCACTTTTGACACGTTTGATTAGTCACAGCACCTTCTCCATACTCTGCACAAATCTTTTTTTTTGCGTTTCAGTTGCATTTTAACCTTTCTTGAAATAATAAAGCATAATATGCCAAAAATGTTGCTTTTTCTCTTCCATCTTCAATATTAAAATAGCTACCCCAAAATTCACCAATTTTGGTAAGTTTTTAAAAATGCACACTGATATGACAACTGGTACAATACAATGTAACAAAATTCTTCTGAATAAAGATAATTACAACTAAGGGCTACTAGAGCCACCTTATGGAAAAAAACGAACAAATTTTTTGTCCAACCCAGTATTATCCAGTATTTTGCCTGAGTTCATGTGTCTTTCCTTTCAGTACACTGTCCCAATGTTTTCGTATCAATTATCTTGAGCAGACACTTGATCTAAGCTACCTAGGTTTGTAAATATTCTCCCCCTAGATTTAGGAAACGAGGCTGTTTCCTAAAACTTCATTATTGAAGGATGGTAGCTATCACTTATATGGTGCTTATTATGTACCAGGGACTGCTTTAAGTACCTTGCATATACTAAATGAATTAAACTAATTTTCAAAATAAACCTGTGAGACTTTATATTTCTATATATATTTATTTGTTTATTTATATATTTGTATTTATTTGATTTTATATTAGATAGTAGTATTTTATGTTACTATTATTTCTATTTTACAGATGAGGGAACCAAGCCAAAATCACCACCTGTTGCCAACCATCATCTAAACTCAGCTGTGGGCAGTCACAGTGGCCTTAATCAGGACATATTCTTTAGTAATTGTACTACATCTCAACTCTCCAGTTTCTACATTCTTGTCTCTTTGCCACTTTGTACACATATTCCCAGGCATCTCTAAGACCCTTTTGATGGTTCCCTATCCATTACTACACTTCCTGGCTGGTTCCCCAACCCTCTATTTAACCACCTAGACCTCTGATTCCTGATTTCTCCAATGTATCAGATTTATCTCTAAATCCCCCAATACCAGCACAGACTCTGGCATATACTCTGTTCTCTATAAATGTTTGCTGAATAGAGTGTTGGAATCTGAGTCACAGTTACCTGCAGACTCCCAATGTTAATTTCTATTCTCTGCCTCCCAGACCCCTGGCATATGGTACTACAAATTGCCAGCTGGTGGAACCAATAGTTAAATACAAAGGAAGTCCAACTCATCAGCACTAGAGGGCCAGGAGTGCAGGAACTAGCTGATACATCTCAGCCTGAAGACGACTTTGAACAGAAAAGCAGGGTTTTCCTGTGAGTCAAGTTGGTGATGAGGGAGGATGGAAAAGAGGAATAAACGATGAAGGTAAGGAGCTAGGAGAAAGGGCACCAGATTTATGGTATAAACCGGAGTAAAACTGAACAGCCAATATCTGGCCCATTTTGATGCTTCTAAAGCTATAATAGCCAGTCTCCAAGATGGCCCCCAATGACTCCCAACTCATGCTATTACACCTTTGTGAAGTCCAGTTCCACAGCATACCAAGGCTGGTCTGTGTGACCAACAGAATTAGGCGGAGCTGATGATAGATGACCTCAGACTAAGTCATGAAGGGCATTGTGGCTTCTGCCTTGCTCTCTGTTTTAGCTCACTCTCTCTAAGGGAAGCCAACTGCTATGTGGTGAGGATGCTCAGATGGCCAAAGGCGAGGCCCATATGGAGAATAATGGAGGCCTCCAGCCAACAGTCATGTAAGTGAGTAAACCCCAGTCAAGCTCTGAGGTGACTGCAGTCCCAACAGACAGCTTGACTGCATGTAACCTGTAAGAAACCTTGATACAGAACCATCCAGCTAAGCCAACTCTGGATTTGTGGACTCTAGAAACTGTGTGAGATAAATGTTCGTTATTTTTTTTTTTTTTTTTTTTTTTTTTTTTTTGTGGTATGCGGTCCTCTCACTGCCATGGCCTCTCCCATTGCGGAGCACAGGCTCCGGACGCGCAGGCCCAGTGGCCATGGCTCACGGGCCCAGCCGCTCCGCGGCCTGTGGGATCTTCCCGGACCGGGGCACGAACCTATGTCCCCTGCATCGGCAGGCGGACTCTCAACCACTGCGCCACCAGGGAAGCCCAAATGTTCGTTATTTTAAGCTGCTAAATTCTGGGGTAATTTGTTTCATAGCAATAGCAAACTAATACAAAACTGAGGGCTGTGGGATCATTTCTGGCCTGCTGACATGGTTTTGTTTTGTGGAGGAGGGACAGACAATGGTTTTTAAAATTCAATTGTCAACATTTACATTTGGGAGATTATTTTTTTTAAGTCTCAGGTTTTTACTTTCTTTAAAAAAATGAAAAGATCTTGTAACACAGCCCTGTCCTCATGACTCTGTTGCCTTAGACTTGATCTCTCCATTCATTTAAATATAAGTAGGCACGCGATTTTGCTACCATTGGCTCAGGCTTCGCTCTACCGGGAAATGATCTCATTCATTTTGTACTGTCCCTGTTTTAGCAGGAATTGTCTTTTTATTAATTAGGTGCTTTTTGTTTTTGTCATTATTGTTGTTTTTAAAGATTTCACTAGATGAAAGAGTTTTGCTGCTAAAACAAAGCAAACAAACTGCCACGATTCCCAAAACTATTTATCAGAAACATTTGAGAAACTCTAAAATGTAAAGATTTCCAATCATGGATTATTGTACACATGGTTATTTTAAGATCATGTATTTATATATCAAAATAGGGGGAAAATTCTCTTTCCGCCTTCTGGAGGTGGGGCAGAACTATCAAGGCATCAGTGTGGAATGGGGGTTTAGTCCAAAGAGATCAGGTTGTATGTCCCCAAAAGGTGATTCACAGTGGGATGACCCAGCAGAGAAGATTTGAACCAGGTCCTTTGTTTGCAGGGAGCACATGCAGAACATTAAACTGGGAAGACCAAATAGCAATAGCAAGTCAAGAGAGGCAGTAGTGGGATAAAGAATAAGAAATGGAGCCAAGGGGGCAAAGGATCGAAAGCAAGAGTTCAGGACAAAGCAGGAAGGTCTAGGATGATTACCATAAAAAGCATTGGTGTTTCCTCAGTTCTCCTTTCTTAATCCACGGATACATGAGATATGATAATGAAGTGGCAATAAATCTTCAGGAACTCTGCCAAATAAAGGACTGCTCTGAAAATTTATCACAAAGACTATCCACATGATATGGTTGGTTTCAGGCAATCTAGCCTTTCTACGTACAGAAAATCCCATTGATTACTTCCAATTATTTTGTTCCCTCTTTTGAAATGGCCTAGTACTTAAATGCATTAGGGAAGTGGTGAGCAGGCTTAGTTGGGAGAAATGGAAAATTATTGAGGCCAGGTGATATGATGATTTCTTCTTTCAGCAACCTGATAGATTTAAGTGAAAGAGGATACTTTAACATTCATGCACATCTAGTTGAAGTGAATTATATTCACATGCAGATCATATATTTGGCTCATTTCATAAACATACGTTTTGTGCCATACATTCGAGAAATGTGAAATCAAGCCAAGTTTTATATAGCCCACATCATTTTACACATTTGGGAAGGTTAATAGTAAAGATTCTAGGCAACTGATTTAGGTGCTTTTTAAAATTTGGATATTCTACAGCTGATTACAGATTTAGAGGAAGTTGGAAAGCCTCAACAAATTTCTTCTTTTCTTTAGTTACAGAGAAGGGTAGAGAAAAGATTTGCTAAGCAGGAAAGAATGGTTTCGCTAGTGCCCACAATTCCTTTTCACCACCATCTTCCTTCAGGCAAAAGTTAGCCTGTATTTTTAAGTGTCTTGGTAAAACATGCCTGTATTAAAACATTCTCCTTGTTTATAATTTTATGATTTATCTATATATCTTTATTTCTGGCTACCATGACTTTTCACAGCTTTCTAATTTATATAGCCATTTGTTTAGGCTGTCAAAACATTTTTAATTTTAATTATTGTGTATCATGCCTGACGGTGTAAAACTGTCAGATAAATCTGAGACTCTGCATAAACATGTGGAGAACTGCATGTGTTATCACTCAACAATTGCTAGTGGGCAGTTAGCAAATGCCTTTCTAGGGGGTTGGTTGGTTGGTTTCTTTTTTTCCCCTCCATGGAGGCACAAGATGATGTTGTCAGGCTGGGTACTGGATGCCTTGTTACATACCACATGTTGATGACCTTGGCATAGAAAGGGCAAGACTGTGTGATGGACCAGTCACAGACTAGGCAACCTGCAGATGGCTAATGGGAGAGCACTTACTGTTTAAGTTTGTCAGATTAGGCAACTGGACAGTCAATCCGGCACTCATTTTTAAAAAGAAAAATAGGGGCTTCCCTGGTGGCGCAGCGGTTGAGGGTCCACCTGCTGATGCAGGGGACACGGGTTCGTGCCCCGGTCCGGGAAGATCCCACATGCCGCGGAGCGGCTGGGCCCGTGAGCCATGGCCACTGAGCCTGCGCGTCCGGAGCCTGTGCTCCGCAACAGGAGAGGCCACAACAGTGAGAGGCCCGCGTACTGCAAAATAAATTAAATAAATAAATAAATAAATAAATAAATAAAAAGAAAAATAATTGGGGCAGAGGAGTCAGATGTCTTAAAAAGTAGGGCTGTATATTTGGTAAAATGTGATCAGGGATTTGGCTCTTTTTCTTTCTTATAAAGCCTCAGTGGTATAGATGTATATGTATGAATGTAATATGTATCCATCCATCCCATCCATCCACCCATCCAACCATCTACGTATTATAAGTCTAAATTTCTTGCATTTGGGATCAGGAGACATGAACTTGAACTTGAGTGATGTCACTTACCAGCTACGGTAATCTTGGACAAATTCTTTAATTGTAGATTTACATTACAGTGAGATGGAGAAAATCTAGCCATTTATTCAATACAACATCTAGATATATGATGAGAAATACATCTGGAATATGTCTGTATTTCTCCTATGGCAATGTACTATAATTACAGTTATGATTTTTTTATGTCAACGTCCAGGGAAGGTTGCCTCCACCCTATGCCCACTTTCTACAGCCTCAGCCCCTTGAGTTCAAGAGGCAGAGAGTGGACAGGGCAGGGAGAACGATGATAGAGATTCTCTTCTGCAATCTCCTTTCCTGGTCTCTTCTACCTTTTACCCTTGACATGCCCAAGGAACATTAACAAGGCAATATGCCTCAGACTGCATGTCAACTAATCTAGCTGTTGCTATTTGTGGTACTGAATTTTCCAAAGGAGTTTGTGTTTCTAGTCTATGATCTCAACCAGGTAGAGGCATTTGTAATATGGAGGTAAGTTGATTATTGGTGTGGAATCTTTCAGACAAGAAGCCATAGTTCAAAAATAAAGAATCTTGTACTTCTAAGTATTAAAGTTTGGTATCTTATAAAATATGTATAGATTGCATAAGTCACATGAATTCAAAAACTATCCCTCATGTACATTTAGCTCTTTGATGGAAAAGTGCTTAACTGAAGAAAGATATTTAAAACCCAGCTTATCACCTTTGATATAGAAAAGCACTGCTGAACTAGACCTTCAGGACTCTGCTCTTTTTTCCTTGAAAAAGTAATGCTTTCCCCTCCTAATTTTCCAAAATAAAACATTTCTCTTTTCCACCCTGAGATTTAATAGTTCCCTGTTGGAATGATTTACTTCCTTATGAAAACTTCATTCACTCCAGGTTTATTAAGAGTATTTGGTAAGTGCCTATGATGTGCTAGGCACTGTACAAGGGGCAGGAGTTTTGTTTTGTTTTTGTTTTTTTGCGGTACGCGGGCCTCTTACTGTTGTGGCCTCTCCCATTGCGGAGCACAGGCTCCGGATGCACAGGCTCAGCGGCCATGGCTCACGGGCCTAGCCACTCCGCGGCATGTGGGATCTTCCCGGACCGGGGCACGAACCCGTGTCCCCTGCATCGGCAGGCGGCCTCTCAACCACTGCACCACCAGGGAAGCCCCAAGGGGCAGGAGTTTTAAGGGGGCGTAAAAACAGATACTAAACAAGAAGACAGAATTGGGCTGTATTTCTGATAGGATGGTTGTTGACAGTTATTCATCTCTAGTAACTATGTAAACTGAAGTGCAGATTATATCTCATTTACAGAAAGTCTGTTTTTATTCTTTTCTCAGTAACAAGCACATAGTAAGTTAAGTGAGCTCATAGTAAGACTCTGAGTTAATAGATAAATGCAGAATGAGTATTTTTCTCTTTTTCTTTCTATCTTTTGATTCTGTTAAGTTTGAAGTCTATATTAAGAAATTAACTTAAGAAAAATATAGCACTCATAACACTATCATTATTCAATTATAATTTGCATTAACTATGAAGAGGCAAAAATGAAAACAAAGTATATATGCTTGTTATTTGATTATTTGCATCAGCACAAGAGATAAAAGGGACTATACACCCACATTTATAGCAGTACTATTCACAGTAGCCAAGAGGTGGAAGCAACCTAAATGTCCACTGATGGATGAATGGATAAACAAAATGTAGTATATACACACAATGCAATATTATTTAACCTCAAAAATGAAGGAAATCCTGTCACTTGCTACAATATGGATAGACTTTGAGGACATTATGCTAAGTGAAATAAGTTAGTCACAAAAAGACAAATACTGTGTGATTCCACTTATATGTTGTAGTATCTGCAGTAGTCAAATTCATGGGAAAAGAAAATAGAATGGAGGCTGCCAGGGACTTGGAGAATGGGGGAAAGGGGAGTTGTTTAATGAGTTTCAGATATGCCACATGAAAAAGTTCTGGAAATCTGTTTTAAAACAATGAGAATATACTTCATACTACTACTGAACTGTACACATAAAATAGTTAAGACAGTAAATTTTATGTTATGCATTTTTTTACCACAGTCAAAAAAAAAGGGAGTGGGGAAAGTAACTAATATTGAATACATTCTCACTGTCTTCCAGGCACTTTACTAGTTTATCTCACTCAGTCCTGTCCACACCATCACTGGGCAGGTAAATAGTTTTAATAGTTAAATAGTTTTCTAGGCTATAGGATTCAGAAGCTAAGGACCTGAAATATGAATTCAAATATTTTTCTACTTTACTCTTAGTAATCTCTGCAACAAAGCATAAATAGAAATGCCACAGATAGAAGTAGAGATTAACAGTACTTAAAATAACAACAAAATAATAATGCATTCACATTAATTTTGGGCTAATATTCCATGTGCTTTTTCCGACAGCTTTACACACAACCTATTTAATCCTCAAAACTTACAGGAATTTTTAGTAACCCTGTTTTACAGATGAGGAAAGTTAAGTAAATTGCTCAAGGTCAAGCAGTCATTAAGAGGCAGAGACCTGAATCCAGGTAGTCTGACTCTCGTGCGCATGGTTTCATATTACTTAACAAGAATGAGTGTCTAAGGGAGTGGCTAAGATGGTGGAGTAGGAAGACCCAGAGCTTACCTCCTCCCACAGATACAGCAAAATTACAACTACTTACAGAGCAACTGCTGATGAGAAAAGCCAGAAGACTAGCAGAAAAGATATTCTACAACTAAAGCTATCAAGAAGGAACCACAAAAAGATGGGTAAGAGGGATGGAGATGTTGTACAGTCAAGTCCCATACCCCCAGGTAGGTAATCCACAAATGGGAGGATAATTATAACTGCAGAGGAAAGGTCAGAGCCCCATATCAGGCTCTCCAGTCCAGGAATCCTGAACCAGGAAGATGAGCCCCCGGAACATTTGGCTTTGAAGGCCAGTGAGGCTTACTTTTAGGAGAGCCAGAGGGCTGTGGGAAATAGAGATTGTACTCTCACATGCTCTGAGACCCAGGGCAGAAGCTGTAATTTGAAAGGAACCTGGGTTGGACCCACCTGCTGATCTTGGAGAGCATCCTAGAGAGGCGGGAGACAACTGGAGCTCACCCTGGCGACACAGACACAGGCAGCTGCCCTTTTTGGTAGCTTCTTCTACCACAAGGACCCTGGTATTGGCAAGCGTCAATCTGGAATCCTCCCTCTAGCTTATTAGCCCCAGTATCTAGCACCAACCACCAGCCTCTCTGCATCAGTACTGGGATGTCTCAGGCCAAGCAACTAGCTACGCAGAGTCACAGCCCCACCCACCAGCAGGCCAACACCAGCCTCAGGACACCCCAGTTTCAACAGGCAGAGTGTCATGAGCAGCAGGCCTTGCTCACCAGTGGGTTGACATCAGTCCTGGGACCCCCAGGGCCCTGTAACCAGAGACCTCAGTACTTGGCTCTGCCTACCAGTGAGTGAGCAATAGCCCTGGGAACCCCAACAGCAGACTTGCACCAGCTCTGAGACACTTTGGATCCCTTAGTCAGCCACCCTGGAATCCAGCCCCACTAAACAGTGGGCCAGTACCAGTTTTGGGACATCCTGGACCCTGCATCCAGCCATGTCAAGAACTGACCTCACCTACCATCAGGCCAACACTAGATCCAAGATCCTAGCCAGTCAAACACCCAGTCTAGAACTTGGCTCTGCCCACCAGTGGGCCATAACTAGCCCTGTGACCCCCCTGGGGCTCCGCAGCCAGCCACCTCATGACCTGGCCCCACCTACCAGTGACTGGCAGCCTCCCCATAACGTAAGGCCTAGCAACCAACCAAACCAGGAGCCAGTCACACCTACCAGATCACTCACAGTAGTAAGCCCACCAAAACAGAAGGACCCACACAGCTCATAGAGGGAGATTCTCTAGAGCATACAGCTTGGGTGACCAGAAGGTGTACAATGCTGGGACACATAGGGCATCTCTTACAAAAGGCCACTTCTCAGAGGTCAGGAAACACAACCAACCTACCAAATACAGAGAAATAAAAGCAGAAAATTAGGCAAAATAAGGCAACAGAGGAATATGTTCCAAAGGAAAAGAAAAGACAAATTCTAGAAGAACTAAGTGAAGTGGAGACAGGCAATCTACCCAATAAAGAATTCAAGGTAATGATCATAAAGAAGTTCAAAGAACTCAGGAGAAGAATGAATGAACAGAGTGAGAAGTTAGAAGTTTTTAGCAAAGAAAATATATAAACAAGAACCAAGCAGAGATCAAGAACACAATAAATGAGATAAAAATACATTAGAAAGAATCAACAGTATATGAAATGAGAGGAACAGTTAGGCAAGCTGGAAGACAGAGTAGTGGAAATGAGGACAGTTTAAGAGACCTCTGGGGCAACATCAAACACGCTAACATTCGCATTACAGGGGGCCCAGAAGAAGAAGAAGAGAGAGCAAGGGGCTGAGAACATATTTGAAGACATAATAGTTGACAACTTCCCTAAGCTGGGAAGGGAAAAAGACATCTAGGCCCAGAAATCACAGAGAATCCCAAACAGGATCAACCCAAAGAGGACCATAACAGGACATGTTACAAATAAAATAACAAAAATTAAAGCTAAAGACAGATAAAAAGCAGCAAGGGAAAAGTAACAAGTTACATACAAGGGAACTCCCATAAGGCTATCAGTTGACTTTTCAACAGAAACCCTGCAGACCAGAAGGGAGTGGGATAGTATATTTTAAGTGATGAAAGGGAAAAACCTAAAACCAAAAATGCTCTACCTGGCAAGGCCTTCATTCAGATTTGACAGAGAGATCAAAAGTGTTACAAACTAAAGCTAAGAGTTCAGCACCACAAAAACATTTTTAAAAGAAATGTTAAAGTAACTTCTCTAAACAAGAAACAAAGGGCTACAACTAGAAACATGAAAATTATGAAAGGGAAAACTCATTGGTAAAGGCAAATATACAATAAAGGTGGCAAATCAACTATGTGTAAAGTTAGTAGGAAGGTTAAAAGATAGAAATAGTAAAATCATCTATATCTGCAATAAATAGTTAAGGGATACAGAAAACAAAAAGTTGTAAAAATGCCAAAAATAGTAAACAAGGGGGATGAGTAAAATGCAGAGTTGTTAATGCTTTTGAACTTAAGAGATCAGCAACTTAAAATAATCACTATATATATATATATTTCTATATATAAACCTCAGAGTAACCACAAACCAAAAATCTATAAAGATACACACAGAGAAAAGAGAGAGGAATTCAAACATAACACTAAAGATAGTTATCAAGGGGGGAGAGAGAGAAGATGGCAGAAGAGTAAGACGCAGACATCACCTTCCTCCCCACAGATACATCAGAAATACATCTACACGTGGAACAACTCCTACAGAACACCCACTGAACGCTGGCAGAAGACCTCAGACCTCCCAAAAGGCAAGAAACTCCCCAGGTACCTGGGTAAGGCGAAAGAAAAAAGAATAAACAGAGACAAAAGAATAGGGACGGGACCTGCACCAGTGGGAGGGAGCTGTGAAGGAGGAAAGGTTTCCACACACTAGGAAGCCCCTTCGCGGGCGGAGACTGTGGGTGGCGGAGGGGGAGCTTCGGAGCCGCGGAGGAGAGCGCAGCCACAGGGGCGCGGGGGGCAGAGCGGAGAGATTCCCGCACAGAGGATCAGGGCCGACCGGCACTCACCAGCCCGAGAGGCTTGTGTGCTCGCCCGCCGGGGCGGGCGGGTCTGGGAGCTGAGGCTCGGGCTTCTGTCGGAGCGCCAGGAGAGGACTGGGGTTGGCGGCATGAACACAGCCTGCAGTTGGTTAGTGCGCCATGGCTAGCCGGGAGGGAGTCTGGGAAAAAGGCTGGACCTGCCGAAGAGACAACAGACTTTTTCTTCCAGCTTTGTTTCCTGGTGCGCGAGGAGACGTGATTAAGAGCGCCGCTTAAAGGAGCTCCAGAGACTGACGCAAGCCGCGGCTAAAAGCACGGACCCCAGAGACGCGCATGAGACGCTAAGGCTGCTGCTGCTGCCACCAAGAAGCCTCTGTGCGAGCACAGGTCACTCTCCACACCTCCCTTCTGGGGAGCCTGTGCAGCCCGCCACTGCCAGGGTCCCGGGATCCAGGGACAACTTTCCCGAGAGAATGCACGCACGGCGCGCCTCAGGCTGGTGCAACGTCAGCCTCTGCCGCCGCAGGCTCCACCCACATCCGTGCCCCTCCCTCCCCCTCAGCCTGAGTGAGCCGGAGCTCTCGAATCACCGGCTCCTTTAACCCCGTCCTATCTGAGCAAAGAACAGACTGCCCTCCGGCGACCTACACCCAGAGGCGGGGCCTAATCCAAAGCTGAAACACGGGAGCGGGAGCTGTGCGAACAAGGAAGAGAAAGGGAAATCTCTCCCAGCAGCCTCAGGATTAAAGCTCCACAAACAACTTGATGTACTCTGCATCTGTGGAATACCTGAATAGGTAACGAATCATCCCAAATTGAGGAGGTGGACTTTGACAGCAAGATTTATGATTTTTCCCCCTTTTCCTCTTTTTGTGAGTGTGTATGTATATGCTTCTGTGTGAGATTTTGTCGGTATAGCTTTGCTTTCACCATTTGTCCTAGGGTTCTATCCGTCCGTCTGTTTTTTGTTTGTTTTTTTACTTAAAATTTTTTCCCTTAATAATTATTTTTTTATTTTAATAACTTTATTTTATTTTACCTTACTTTATTTTATTTTCTTTTATCTTCTTCCTTCCTTCCTTCCTCCCTCCCTCCCTCCCTCCCTCCCTCTCTCTCTTTCTTTCTTCTTTCTACGTTTTCTGCCTTTTATTCTGAGCCGTGTGGATGAAAGGCTCTTGGTGCTGCAGCCAGGAGTCAGTGCCTCTGAGGTGGGAGAGCCAACTTCAGGACACTGGTCCACAAGAGACCTGCTAGCTCCACATAATATCAAATGGCAAAAATCTCCCAGAGATCTCCATCTCAACACCAGCACCCAGCTTCACTCAATGATCAGCAAGCAACAGTGCTGGGCACCCTATGCCAAACAACTAGCAAGACAGGAATACAACCCCACCCATTAGCAGAGAGGCTGCCTAAAATCATAATAAGGCCACAGACACCCCAAAACATACCACCAGACGTGGACCTGCCCACCAGAAAGACAAGATCCAGCCTCATCCACCAGAACACAGGCACTAGTCCCCTCCGCCAGGAAGCCTACACAGCCCACTGAACCAGCCTTAGCCACTGGGGACAGACACCAAAAACAACGGGAACTACGAACCTGCAGCCTGCAAAAAGGAGACCCCAAACACAGTAAGATAAGCAAAATGAGAAGACAGAAAAACACACAGCAGATGAAGGAGCAAGATAAAAACCCACCAGACCTAACAAATGAAGAGGAAATAGGCAGTCTACCTGAAAAAGAATTCAGAATAATGATAGTAAAGATGATCCAAAATCTTGGAAATAGAATAGACAAAATGCAAGAAACATTTAACAAGGACCTAGAAGAACTAAAGATGAAGCAAGCAACGATGAACAACACAATAAATGAAATTAAAAATACTCTAGGGCTTCCCTGGTGGCACAGTGGTTGACAGTCCGCCTGCTGATGCAGGGAACACGGGTTCGTGCCCCAGTCCAGGAAGATCCCACATGTGGTGGAGTGGCTGGGCCCGTGAGCCATGGCCGCTGAGCCCGCGCATCTGGATCCTGTGCTCCACAAAGAGAGAGGCCACAACAGTGAGAGGCCTGCATACCACAAAAAATAAAATACTCTAGAAGGGATCAACAGAAGAATAACTGAGGCAGAAGAAGGGATACGTGACCTGGAAGATAAAATAGTGGCAATAACTACTGCAGAGCAGAATAAAGAAAAAAGAATGAAAAGAACTGAAGACAGTCTCAGAGACCTCTGGGACAACATTAAACACACCAACATTCGAAATATAGGGGTTCCAGAAGAAGAAGAAGAGAAAAAGAAAGGGACTGAGAAAATATTTGAAGAGATTATAGCTGAAAACTTCCCTAATATGGGAAAGGAAATAGTTAATCAAGTCCAGGAAGCACAGAGAGTCCCATGCAGGATAAATCCAAGGAGAAACATGCCAAGACACATATTAATCAAACTGTCAAAAATCAAATACAAAGAAAACATATTAAAAGGAGCAAGGGAAAAATAACACACAAGGGAAACCCAATAAGGTTTACAGCCGATCTTTCAGCAGAAACTCTGCAAGCCAGAAGGGACTGGCAGGACATATTTAAAGTGCTGAAGGAGAAAAACCTATAACCAAGATTACCCAGCAAGGCTCTCATTCAGATTTGATGGAGAAATTAAAACCTTTACAGACAAGCAAAAGCTGAGAGAGTTCAGCACCACCAAAGCAGCTTTACAAAAAATGCTAAACAATCTTCTCTAGGCAAGAAACACAAGAGAAGGAAAAGACCTACAATAACGAACACAAAAGAATTGAGAAAATGGGAATAGGAACATACATATTGATAATTACCTTAAATGTAAATGAATTAAATGCTCCCAACAAAAGACACAGATTGGCTGAATGGATACAAAAACAAGACCAATATATATGCTGTCTACAAGACACCCACTTCAGACCTAGAGACACATACAGTCTGAAAGTAAAGGGATGGAAAAAGATATTCCATGCAAATGGAAACCAAAAGAAAGCTGTAGTAGCAATTCTCATTTCAGACAAAATAGACTTTAAATAAAGACTATTAGAAGAGACAAAGAAGGACAGTACATAATGATCAAGGGATCAATCCAAAAAGACGATATAAGAATTGTAAATATTTATGCACCGAATATAGGAGCACCTGAATACAGAAGGCAAATACTAACAGCCATAAAAGGGGAAATCGACAGTAACACATTCATAGTAGGGGACTTTAACAACCCACTTTCACCAATGGACAGATCATCCAAAATGAAAATAAATAAGGAAACACAAGCTTAAAATGATACATTAAACAAGATGGACTTAATTGATATTTATAGGACATTCCATCCAAAAACAACAGAATATGCATTTTTCTCAAGTGCTCATGGAACATTCTCCAGGATAGATCATATCGTGGGTCACAAATCAAGCCTTGGTAAATTTAAGAAAATTGAACTCATATCAAGTATCTTTTCCAACCACAACGCTATGAGACTAGATATCAATTACAAGAAGAAATCTGTAAAAAATACAAACACACTGAGGCTAAACAATACACTACTTAATAACCAAGAGATCAGTGAAGAAATCAAAGAGGAAATCAAAAAATACCTAGAAACAAATGACAATGGAGACACAACGACCCAAAACCTATGGGATGCAGCAAAAGCAGTTCTAAGAGGGAAGTTTATAGCAATACAATCCTACCTTAAGAAACAGGAAACATCTCGAATAAACAGTGTAACCTTGCACCTAAAGTAATTAGAGAAAGAAGAACAAAAAACCCCCCAAAGTTAGCAGAAGCAAAGAAATCATAAAGATCAGATCAGAAATAAATGAAAAAGAAATGAAGGAAACGATAGCAAAGATCAATAAAACTAAAAGCTGGCTCTTTGAGAAGATAAACAAAATTGATAAACCATTAGCCAGACTCATCAAGCAAAAAAGGGAGAAGACTCAAATCAATAGAATTAGAAATGAAAAAGGAGAAGTAACAACTGACACTGCAGAAATACAAAGGCTCATGAGAGATTACTACAAGCAACTCTATGCCAATAAAATGGACAACCTGGAAGAAATGGACAAATTCTTAGAAATGCACAACATGCCAAGACTGAATCAGGAAGAAATAGAAAATATGAACACACCAATCACAAGCATTGAAATTGAAACTGTGATTAAAAATCTTCCAACAAATGAAAGCCCAGGACCAGAAGGCTTCACAGGCGAATTCTATTAAACATTTAGAGAAGAGCTAACACTGTTCCTTCTCAAACTCTTCCAAAATATAGCAGAGGGAGGAACACTCCCAAACTCATTCTACGAGGCCACCATCACCCTGATACCAAAATCAGACAAGGATGTCACAAAGAAAGAAAAGTACAGGCCAATATCACTGATGAACATAGATGCAAAAACCCTCAACAAAATACTAGCAAACAGAATCCAACAGCACATTAAAAGGATCATACATAATGATCAAGTGGTGTTTATTCCAGGAATGCAAGGATTCTTCAATATACGCAAACCAATCAACGTGATACACCATATTAACAAATTGAAGGAGAAAAACCATATGATCATCACAATAGATGCAGAGAAAGCTTTTGACAGAATTCAACACCCATTTATGATAAAAACCCTGCAGAAAGTAGGTGTAGAGGGAACTTTCCTCAACATAATAAAGGCCATATATGACAAACCCACAGCCAACATCATCCTCAATGGTGAAAAACTGAAACCATTTCCACTAAGATCAGGAATAAGACAAGGCTGCCCACTCTCACCACTCTTATTCAACATAGTTTTGGAAGTTTTAGCCACAGCAGTCAGAGAAGAAAAGGAAATAAAAGGAATCCAAATCAGAAAAGAAGAAGTAAAGCTGTCACTGTTTGCAGATGATATGATACTATACATAGAGAATCCTAATAATGCCACCAGAAAACTACTAGAGCTAATCAATGAATTTGGTAAAGTAGCAGGATACAAAATTAATGCACAGAAATCTCTGGTATTCCTATATACTCGTGATAAAAAATCTGAAAGTGAAATCAAGAAAACACTCCCATTTACCATTGCAACAAAAAGAATAAAATATCTAGGAATAAACCTACCTAAGGAGACAAAAGACCTGTATGCAGAAAATTATAAGACACTGATGAAAGAAATTAAAGATGATACAAATAGATGGAGAGATATACCATGTTCTTGGATTGGAAGAATCAACATTGTGAAAATGACTCTACTACCCAAAGCAATCTATAGATTCAATGCAATCCCTATCAAACTACCACTGGCATTTTTCACAGAACTAGAACAAAAAATTTCACAATTTGTATGGAAACACAAAAGACCCCGAATAGCCAAACCAATCTTGAGAACAAAAAACGGAGCTGGAGGAATCAGGCTCCCTGACTTCAGACTATACTACAAAGCTACAGTAATCAAGACAGTATGGTACTGGCACAAAAACAGAAAGATAGATCAATGGACCAGGATAGAAAGCCCAGAGATGAACCCACGCACATGTGGTCACCTTATCTTTGATAAAGGAGGCAAGAGTATAAAATGGAGAAAATACAGCCTCTTCAGTAAGTGGTGCTGCAAAAACTGGACAGGTACATGTAAAAGTATGAGATTAGATCACTCCCTAACACCATACACAAAAATAAGCTCAAAATGGATTAAAGACCTAAATGTAAGGCCAGAAACTATCAAAATCTTAGAGGAAAACATAGGCAGAACACTCTATGACATAAATCACAGCAAGATGCTTTTTGACCCACCTCCTAGAGAAATGGAAATAAACACAAAAATAAACAAATGGGACCTAATGAAACTTAAAAGCTTTTGCACAGCAAAGGAAACCATAAACAAGACCAAAATACAACCCTCAGAATGGGAGAAAATATTAGCAAATGAAGCAACTGACAGTAGATTAATCTCCAAAATTTACAAGCAGCTCATGCAGCTCAATAACAAAAAAACAAACAACCCAATCCAAAAATGGGCAGAAGACCTAAATAGACATTTCTCCAAAGAAGATATACAGATGGCCAACAAACACATGAAAGAATGCTCAACTTCATTAATCATTAGAGAAATGCAAATCAAAACTACAATGAGGTATCACCTCACACCAGTCAGAATGGCCATCATCAAAAAATCTAGAAACAGTAAATGCTGGAGAGGGTGTGGAGAAAAGGGAACACTCTTGCACTGCTGGTGAGAATGTGGATTGGTACAGCCACTATGGAGAACAGTATGGAGGTTCCTTAAAAAACTAAAAATAGAATTACCAAATGACCTAGCAATCCCACTACTGGCCATATACCCTGAGAAAACCATAATTCAAAAAGAGTCATGTACCAAAATGTTCATTGCAGGTCTATTTACAATAACCCAGAGATGGAAACAACCTAAGTGTCCATCATCGGATGAATGGATAAAGAAGATGTGGCACATATATACAATGGAATATTACTCAGCCATAAAAAGAAATGAAATTGAGCTATTTGTAATGAGGTGGATGGACCTAGAGTCTGTCATACAGAGTGAAATAAGTCAGAAAGAGAAAGACAAATACCGTATGCTAACGCATATATTTGGAATTTAAGAAAAAATGTGTCATGAAGAACCTAGGGGTAAGACAGGAATAAAGACACAGACCTACTAGAGAATGGACTTGAGGATATGGGGAGAGGGAAGTGTAAGCTGTGACAAAGTGAGAGAGTGGTATGGACATATATACACTACTAAATGTAAAATAGATAGCTAGTGGGAAGCAGCCGCATAGCACAGGGAGATCAGCTCGGTGCTTTGTGACCACCTAGAGGGGTGGGATAGGGAGGGTGGGAGGGAGGGGGATGCAAGAGGGAAGAGATATGGGTACATATGTATATGTATAACTGATTCACTTTGTTATAAAGCAGAAACTAACACACCACTGTAAACCAATTATACTCCAATAAAGATGTAAAAAAAAAAAAGTTGAATTATGAGGTTGACCAATAGCCATCATGATCCTTATTTTATGGAAGATGATACAAAAGATATGTCCAGGAAGTTAGGAATTTTGTTCAAGGGCACACAATTAAATGACAAAAGGAAGATTTAATTCTGTGTTTCCTGACTTCTAACCCCCTGTCGGTCCTCCCCCACTACCCAGGTGAGGTCTACCCCAGAAATTCCCTAGACCACCTTGGAGATGGAGGGACTTGAATGTGTCATAGACACTTCCTTACTTTTACAGTGGTTTCACCGAGCTCTGTATGATTGCCAGTGGCCGCAGATCATTGAGGAACTCTGATGGCTCAGCCTTGGGGTCAGGCCACAGGGACAGCCTTGCCTGGGGCTCTCCTGGACTGGTGCCGGAGGGATGGGCAAGTCTGTGCCCTGCTCTTTCCTTACATGCCCTCAGAGAACAGAATTTTTATTGGACACTTGGTGACAGGCACAGAATGTGAGCAAAAGCGACCTTGGTTTAATATCTCACGAGATGGACAGCACATACGATACAGCTAGTAACTTACCACTGATTTACTGCCCTATAAGACTGGTGTTTTTTGAAAGAGGGGGAGGAGGCAACAGCAGAAACTGCTTTTGGTCCCAAGACTTCTTTTATTGCTGATGTTTGCAGCTGGCAATCTCTGCTTTTCTTCCTCTGTGGGTGCATAAGAATAACCCACATAATCATGTTTCTGTCTTAATTACCTTTCTATTACTTAATTAAGAGACCTGATGCTGATGCCAGAGGAAGCTGGCAGAATTGTTAAAATCTGAACAGAGGGAGAGCTGGGCTATGCTTGAAGCAGTCAAGGCCTCTTTACTGTTGAAATCTCTCGAGTGAATAAGGCCAAAAATCATAGGCAACTTATCTTTCCCTCTCTCCAAATAGTTGGGTGATCTGTGGATCTGGGTGGGGCTTGTTCCTGTATCGTGTTGGGTTGACTTGTTGGGTTGGCAGGGGTCTGGCAGGTCCAGGCTGGGCAGGGCTAGATGGGCTCTGCTCTGCCCCACATGGTCTCTCTTCCTTCTGAAGGCTGCCTGGGCTTGTAGTCACCATGGTTGTAGGGTTCTAAGAGAGGAAGCAAAATGTGCTGCTGCTTTTTCAAGACTCTGCTTATGTTAAGTCTGCTGGCATCCTATTGGCAAGTCACATGGTTGAGCCACATGTCAGCCAAGTGTGGCCTCTCCAACTCCACAGAAATAACAGAGCCTGAGAGCATGGATACAGGAAGTGCATGATGGGGGGCCATCATTCGAATCAATCTTCCACACTCGCAAAAACACAATGATGGTTCCCTGCAACTTTAGGGTGGTAGCTTTCCGTAAGAAGTGGAGACACTGTTTTCCCTCCTTCTATCCCAGTGCTTGCTTAGGATGGTGCTGAACATAGAAGATGCTAAATGTCCTTGAAATGAATGGTTGGAAGTAAGGGTGTCACTAGTAAGCTCCCTAGTCTTTTAACCACAACTCTTTTTGTTGCAAGTAATGAGCTTCTTCTAAGTGCTTTCAACAAAAGAGAAACTAACTTATTTTACTTAACTCAGGGGCAGAAAATACAAGTCATTTTTTGAGAGACCAAGACTAGGAAGTGAAATGTATAAGGGGCTGAGTCTACTCCATGGGTCAGAGGCTATCCTTACTCCAATAAGCTATGGCCCCAGTGTCACATGGTACAATACTTGACTGCCTGGGGAGCTGTGGATGAAACAGTGTCCACTGCAGGTGGCCAGAGGTATGGTGGAGAAGTTTCTTGAAGAATTCAGAAAATTCTTTAGTTCAGGATGTGGTAGGTGGTCCCAAGAATTCTGTGCCCTGGTCAATTGAACACTAGTCTAGATACTGCTGTGAAGAACTGCTGTAGATCAAATGATAGTCCTAAATCAGTTAGCCTTAAGATATGGAAATTAAGTGGGTGGCCCCAGCCTGAGCAGTGTTTTCTCTGGCTGGTAAACTGGTAGCAGAAAAGCAATTCAGAGATTCTAAGCATGAGGAGTTTCAACATGTTGTCCCTGGCTTTGAAGATGGAGGGGACCATGTGCCAAGGAATGCTCATGGCCTCTAGAAGCTGAGAGGAGCCCCTGGGTGACAGGCAGCAAGGAAATGGAGACCTCAGTTCTACAATTGCAAGAACCGAATTCTGCAACATCCTGAATGAGTTTGGAGCATATTCCTTCCCAGAGGCTCCATATAAGAGGCCAGCAGGCCACCACCTTGATTTTGGCCTTATGACACTCTAAGCAGAGAATCCGGCTGAGCCATGCTGGACTATCGACCTACAGAAACTGTGAGAGAATAAATGGATGTTGTTTTAACCTGCTAAATTTGTGGTAATTTGTTAAGAAGCAACAGAAAACTAATACACAGGGTGATTACCATGTCCATTGTATCTCTTTAAAAATGTGAATACCTTTTGAGAAATGGTATAAATGGAATTATCACTCCTATTTTGGTCTAAATTTGTTGGCCTGAAGGACTTTATGATCTGAGGAAGCAAAAATGTTCTGAGGACAAAGAAACATAATTTGACAAGGGTAAGCTGTGTGTGTGTGTGTGTGTGTGTGTGTGTGTGTGTGTGTGTGTGTGTGAGACAGAGAGAGAGAGAGAGAGAGAGAGAGAGAGAGAGAGAGAGAGAGAGAGAGAGATCAAGTTTTGAACTGAGCTGGTTTTTTGGATTGCAATCTTGCATGCTAGGCCTTCAAGGAGATATGGTGTGTGTGTGTGTGTGTGTGTGTGTGTAGAGAAAGAAAGAAAGAGAGAAAGAGAGGAAAGAGGAAAGAGAGAAAGAGAGAAAGAAAGAAAAAGAAGGAAGAAAGAAAGAAAGAAAAAAAGAGAAAAAAAAGGAAAAAGAGGGAGGGAGGGAGGGAGGGAAGGAAGGAAGGAAGGAAGGAAGGGAGAGAGAGGAGAGGGAAAAAGACAGAGAGGGAAGGAATTAGTAAAAAGCTACTGAAAATAAATGAAAAAGCCTTCAGTTAACCTCTGTTTGCATATACCATCTCCTTCTCAATTATATTAATATCATCAGCATTCAAACTCGCTCTAGTAAATCTGATCTCAAAGAAAATTCCCTCTCCTGAACTAGCATGCCCCTCTAACTACCACATTGTTTTTTTTCTGTTTTTCTTTTCCCCAAGTAGTCTACACGTTACTCTCCAGTCTTCACCTCGTATTCATCCTTCAACCCATCTCTAGTCGGCTTGCTCCTCAATTACTCCAATGAAACTGTTCTTCCTAGATCACCAGTGCTCCCCATTTTATTATGACCAATGGACTCTGCTCTGATATTTTCCAAATGGATCTGTCATAGTGAATAAACCCACTTGACCACACTTCTTATTTTGGAATATTCTCTTCTGTTGGTTCCTATTTCAACACCCTCTTCTGGTTTTTCTCTTACTTTTCAGGCCACTCTATTTCAGCATCCATTGCAGGATTCTCTTCTAAATGCCAGCATTTCTCAGGCTTCCACTTTGGATCCCTTCCTTTTCTTACACACCTAAACTCTTTCTTTAGGTGATCTCATTTGCTCCAATTACTCTAAATACCCTAGCTTCATAGGGGAGATGACTTGAGAACTTATTGTCAAAGTAGAAAGAACAGTGAACTCAGAATAAGGAGTCCAAGTTTCAAATGTTGACTTTCTATGAGAATATCGTAACTGACTTGGGATGTGTTATAGATTCTGTTTCCTCACCTATAAAATGGAGACTTGCCTTGTACTTGCCTTGTCTGTCTTATAGGGGTGCCATAGAAACAAAGGATGAATGTATGTGGGAGGGGGAGGCTGCTGCCATTATTATTTTTATTGTTTTAGTTACAGTCAGAACATTGCAATAATAACTGTTTGGGCTTTCCAAGTGTAAGAGTGGATGAGAAGACCCACACTAGAAAGAGGGATGGAGAGACAGAAAGAGAGAGAGAGAGAAATATATATATATATATATATATATATATATATATATATATATA
>NW_006793764.1:666638-669715 GCF_000442215.2 Lipotes vexillifer
ATATATATATATATATATATATTAGAGTATGAATATGAATGAGACAAAGAGAATGAAAAAAAGTGTATGTGTGTGTGTGTATGAGAGAGAGAGCGAGTGGGAGAGAGAGAGAGAAAATGAATATTAAAGAAAATGAAAACCAGGGAGTGGACAGCAGCTATGTGGATTGGGATTTGATACCATTCCATACATCTCTAAATTCTTCAGAAAAGTTAACAACTCAAGAAATGCTGAGGGCTTCCCTGGTGGTGCAGTGGTTGAGAGTCTGCCTGTCGATGCAGGGGACACGGGTTCGTGCCCCGGTCCAGGAAGACCCCACATGCCACGGAGCGGCTGGGCCCATGAGCCATGGCCGCTGAGCCTGCACATCCGGAGCCTGTGCTCCGCAACGGGAGAGGCCACAACAGTAAGAGGCCCGCGTACTGCAAAAAAAAAAAAAAGAAAAAAAAGAAATGCTGAGAGTGACTGGATTTCTTATGGGAAACAGTGAAGGTACAGGAGCTGTGAAGAGTCAGAATCAAGTTGTGATGCAGTGTACCAGGAAATGCCTTCTAAAGGGCAGATGCAAGACTGCAAGTGAGATTTAACCTTCTTTTTACCTGTCTGAATTTCCAGTGGATGTTGGGAGTTACACAGACTTAGAAAACATTTCTGTTCATTCAATAAGCATTTCTTGAGTATTTATTACCCACAGATGTTCGTGTTGGTGTTACAGGAAATACAAAGGTACATGTAATAATGGTGATGACAATAATGATTGTGCTCTAGGGTTTATAAAGAACCAGTTCTTTCCTCATATAATCATCCCATCCAGCCGGGAAGATAAAAAGGACAAGGATATTTTGACCCATTTTACAAAAGAGCAAACAGAGCTCTGGTGATTAGCCCAAAAGGTCGTGAGTGACAAAGCTAGCACGTGACCCCATCTCTAAGTCAGTGTTTTTTGTTTTTACCACTGCCCAGTATTTCCTGATTGTGGTGCTATTTCTTTTGGCAGTGGGCCCCCTATTTTAGTAAGCATACAAGCAAATCTAGAACAAGTTATTTAGCTTAACATGGGCTAGAAAAATAAATAAAACCAGCACTGCAAGACATAGTTTCAGTGATATTATTTCTTAGGATGAGACCAAAGCAGGTTAAAATTAAACTAAACATTATAATAATAATAGTACAGATAGAGAAGCTGAAATATAAAAGAGTAACATTCATAAACAATGCATTATGCCATGCTATAGATGTTTACAATACAGTAAAGTGGTTAGGATGAGTATAATACTTATGATACCAGATACCAGTTAAGATATCGTAACTATGATATGGGATGCACTCTTTGAGCAATGTAATGGAGTAGTCAGGACATTTGGGTTTAATTTCATTTTTATCTCTGACAGTGTGACTTTGGGCAAATCACTCTGGGCATGGTTTCCTTACCATGAAAAGAGAGAACTTAAATTGTCCTTTCCAGGGCAAATATCCTCAAAAGGAGAGATTAAAAACTAGAGCACAGTGGATTCTAGGACTTGATTGTCTGCACTGGAAATCTGGCTTTCCTATTTATCAGCTGTGTAACTTTGGACAAGTTACTTAACCTCTCTGTTATTCTTCACTCACAAAATGGAGATAATACTATTCCCACAGAGTTGTTGTGAGGATTAAATGAGTTGGAGGAAGAGTGCCTAGCATAATAAACATTATAGATGTGTTTGCTAATATTATTACCTTGCAGCTTCAGAGGTGGGGTCTATTACACTAATTAGAAAGGACCAGAAGAAGCTTCATGGAAAAGCGGCATCTAAGATGGACCAAATATGTCTGTCGAATTCCTGCAAGACTAAGCAGAAACTACCACCGCACTAGGGTGCCTGGGCCTTCCTTACTCGGAGTTCTGCCCACAACTTGGGGCATCTACCATGTCTGAGGGCTAGCAGGCAAGACAGGCTGATTTTTTGGGCAGGCCACACACCCATGGCGCAGTGGGACAAAGCAGTGTCTAGCTACCTTTATGTGATTCCACCTCACCAAGAGCAGCAGACCTGGGAAAGGTCACAGCAAGACCCCCCAAAAGAACCTGCCAGTGTAACTGAGGCTCAGACTCCCATTTCAGACTCTATTCTCATGCTCTGAGACCAACCTGCAACTCTCTGGTCCATGATGGTGGCTGTTGAACAGACCATGTGCTACCCTGTTAAACAAAACTGAACACAGTTACTCTCTCCATGTGCAATTAAACACAGCTACATTAAAATAATGTGTAGGTTGAGACAAATATATACTGCCACAAGGTAATTGGGAGTTAAGTCACTGTGACAAGCTGAAAAACTAAATTAACCCTATTAAAACCTGTTTTCATGGGGTCAAAGGCTTTTTGGTGGAAGAAATCAGGTGTAAAAGAAAACACTCAGTTTTGAACACCTTGCAACACTAGCTGAAACAGAAACGAGTTACTTGAAGAAACAAGCAAACAATGTGACTTAAGTTCAAGGAAAAGATGAAATGAGGTTATAGGTATTTTCTACCTTTGATTGAACTTGTTAGTTTATGAAAGGATACTTTATTTTCTCGTTTATCCTAGTAAAAGTATTTTATGATGAATACTGCAATCTGATGAATATGGCTTGTTTTAACAGTAAATCAGCAGAAATTAAAGAAATTCCAGTTAAAGCAACAATGATTTAATAGTCAACCTAAATTTGGAAGAATTAACAAGATGATAAAAATTCAGTGCTGGTAAGTGTATAAGGAAACAGGTTCAAAAATAGAGGGCATTTTCCTGGATGGCTACTTCATAGCCAAAGAATGATCCAATGTATAATATGCATTGTTTCTGGTCCAGCTACTTACTTCTAGGGTAGTAAAATTACCTATTACCTAAGGCAATAAGATGACTATAAATTAAGCTACAGGACTATAAGCTCCTTGAGAGCAGGGATCATTTTGGAATTGTTTTACCCTCTGTTACCCAGCACGTAGTACAACTGCTAGCACAGAATAAGCAGCCAATAGATAATCATATATATATTAATAAATACTACTTGTAGTATTTTTATATAAGACATTTAAATGCTTGGAGCAGGAAT
>NW_006793764.1:669831-689563 GCF_000442215.2 Lipotes vexillifer
GGTCTAACAAGCCAAAAAATATGATGCAACCATTAAAAATAATGCTGTAGAAGAAAATATATGACAAAACATGTTTTTGATAACTTATTATATGAAAATAGCTGGTTTTAAACAAAATATAACTCTAACCTTAATTTTTCTATAACGAGTATGTACATAAAGATATAAAAACTGGAAGATATGTACTAAAATATTAACATACTGGTTATACCTGGTTGAAGTTTACTGATGATATTTTTCTCTTTATTTTCTAAAATAAGTATAAAAACTGTTATGAGGGTAGTAGAAGTTTGGGAATAGTGCTAAAATGATGAGTAAACTGCCTCTGAGGGACAAAAAATAGAGTTTTTTCTGAATGCCTCTAGAGAGAAGACCAAGACCATTGGGAGAACAGTGCCGAGGAGCAGACTTGGATTTGACATAAGCAAGCAGAGCTGTTCGACAACAGAACATGCTGTAACTGGAAGAGGTGAATCCCTTGTCCCTGTACATATGCAAGCAGAGGCTAAATGACCAATCCAAGAAGGGTTAACATGTTAGAAAAAAGTCTTAGACTAAATGAACTCTAAGCTCTATAAACTCGAGGCTCAAAGATTCTATGAGCTGACTGGCAGACAGCCCTCTATAGGCTCAATTTAATATGATACAGTATTTAAAGGTTAGGTTCCTATTTATCCCTCTGTTTTCTATGGCATCTTCCCCTTCTTGATGCTTCTTTTCTTAGCAAGGTCTCAGCAAACTGCCTCCTTTACTTGTTATACTACCTGCATGATCAGAGTTTCATTCTTTTCTCTCTTGATGGCTTCAAGAAAAATTCTACAGAGTGCCAGGTAATATTTACTGTTATCATGAAGTTTCTTAAAGTGAACTGGTTTGCAACCAGTGGAGAACCTCCCCTTTATTAATGTCATAGGATAACTTCTAGAAAAGGGAACAGCTAGAAGGATACCAAAAAAGCTGTGGAGTAGCGAGGAGAGAGGGTTCTATATCTCCACTTGATGGTCTTCAAGAGGGTTGTTCCTGGCCAATTAAAGTGCCTATGGAAAAGCCATTGGCTATCTTGAGCACTGGCCAATATCCATTTATAGATTTAAACTTTTGTTTGACAGGAAATTACAGAATAATTTTGATTTCGAGTTTAGAGCTAATTTTAAGTACTTCAAAGGAGCACTGATTAGATTCACCATATGGACAAACTCTACACAAAACCAGTTAAGCAGTATTGCAGTTCGTGTCCACTGGTGATGCCTTTTGAAGTTATTCAATCTTGAGGATAGCCCAGGGGGGAAGGACCTACCCTATACAAAGAGACTATCTTATCATTGGTCTGCAGTAACTTGATATTGGATAATATTTGACTCAACTCTCTTCTGGGTTTGGTCCACCATTGTAGGAAAGAGTTGGGGGCTTAGTTGGTATATATCTAAGTGCTACATAAGGACTAGCTTGAAGCAGATCCCAGAGCCTGCCATGGAATGAATCTGGACCCAGGTGCTTTCGTAAAACTTTATTTGCTCAAGTTTCAGAGCAGTGAAAGTGTTGAGAACAAGTATTTATTTTGCAGTAAAACCACAAAACTTCCTAAGCCATATTTGCTCACTTTACGAAAGAACACAAAATGCCACTACCTATCATTCATTTGTGTGATCAGTTTCTTGGAAGACTTTGGAATGGCCATGTTGGTTCTCTGGCAAAGGGTGAAAAAGAGGATGATAAAGATTACAAAACCATCTTAGGCTGTATCTGCCATGGTAAGTGAAGCAATGTTTTCAGGAAAGACTGCTAAAACATCACACTTCTCCCATTGCCAAGAACTCCTGGAAAAACATGAGGCAAGCAGATTATAGAGGAGGCATTTGGATGCTTCATCAAGTCTGCTGAAGCTCCTCCAAGCAATATCCCATTCCATTAGCTATCCAATGGAATGGGAACAAGAGAGTCGGGGAGCAATGCTGACCAACAAAACAGAAGATCATTCTAAGGAGATTTTCTCTCCTGCTGCCCTTCGCAAAGGACCGCAGTTAACACATTTCCAGCTGGAAAAGGCCCATCAGCAAGTCTCTAGGACAGGGAACTAGAATATACTCTTCCCAGTTGCCATCCAAAATGTGTGGTCTCAGAACAGTATGGCAGCTAATTGGAAAACATGGCACAACGCCTGCAGTCCTTCAAACTTCTCTTAGACTCACCAAATCAATCCATGTGCTTCCTGCCATGCCTTGAGCCACAGATATTCTGAAGATGTAGACAATAAGGGGCATGAAGAGGGGGAGTATATGCAGAATACAGCAGGACAATGTGACCTACGCTTTGTTAAGAAAGAAAGCAAGCTGTAGGCTTTTGAGAAGAAAAGAAACTCAAAGAGGTGGTCTTACAGCACCATCTCCACAGATACCCAGAGATAGGATGATGAAAACAGTAATGAGCATGATAAAGGCTGAAAAGCCACAGGGATATCAGACTGATCTATTCCATGGCACAGATATCTATATAAAGACTTTTAGCTAATAATATTTTAATGCCAATTTCTTTTCATTACTTTGGCTGAAACCCAGGAGTGGACGTTAACACATATTTGGCACGTGGGCCATCTCTGGTGTACTAATTTCCTTTTGCTTAGTCATGTAGCCAGCAGTAGAGCTGATCTCAACTGAGGTGGCTGGTACTAATTGTTAGTTTCCAATTACTAGTTGTTCAAGGTTTATCAAGTATAGTAACTTTAATTAGGGCCCTAAGATGCAAACTGCAGTATCTTTAACAGACGCATTCTGATGGGGATAATTTGATGAGCCAGTTGCTGTTGTACAGTAATTGAGAACCAAAGAGAGAGTCACACATGAATAGTAAATTAAGATGTGCAGTAGTAGCTGGGATTTATACCTGGACCGTTAGAGGCCTTAATGACCCCATAAAAGGGAATAAGGCCATTTGTTATTTAAAGGATCGTAAGATATTGCATTTTGTAAGGATATTGAGAATGTACAAGGTTAAAGAGTTCATGGGTGAGCCAGATTCCCCCTTTATTCCATTTATAAGCAGAACCAGAAGAGTTAGCACTTCTTTGTAATAAAGCTCTAAATTCCAGAGTGACTTGCTGTTCTACCTCCCAAATCCCAAAGGGCAGCTGCTGCTGGGCTGGGCTTTGTAAAATGTTAGTTTCATCCTCAAACTCAGCACAGGCACTGCATCCTCCATTTTAGAACCAATTAAAGTGAACCGTTTTCCAATTTTCTGGGACACGTTGTCACAAGTGGCTGAATGAGGAGACCCAGAGGTCTGAAAAGGTGGCAGGGAAAAAGCCTAATTCTTGGGTAGAGCAGGTTCCATTGTAGGTTGAATAAAAAATTAAAAGGACTTAGCTATACATAGATGATGGAGTTAATTGTGGATACAGAAAACTCTCAATTACCCAGAGAAACAAAGGGATAATCCAAAATAGCAGACTACCCAACATAGTATGTGTTGGCATTTGGGATGTCTGGTCGACAACATGTTTGCATCTTTAATTATGCTTTCTTAGGCTGCTATTAGAATCAGCCTATGTTATCCTTACACACAACCTAACAGCAGGAAAGGAAAGCTGAGAAATACATTGGAGGATTCTACCCCGACATTAAAATTCAGATGTGGATAAACCTCTCCATAGATAATGGCAAAGTGACAGCAATATCTTTCGTATCTATTAAACATTTTGTTTCATTCCTTTTGTAGCAATAGGCATATCAATGGACACATGCACAAAACTTCACAGAGACCCATGCAATAATTTCTGCTATCATTATCCTGCAGTCTACAGATGTTTCCTTAGCCAGGGTCTAACCCAGCAAGAAGAGGCCTGTGGTAGGATGGGTTAGGAAATGAGGAAACAGTTTCTCCAGGTAAGTAATGAGAACAACAGGAACAAATCAGAAGAATGAATGTTGCTATTTAAATGAAAATTCAGCTGGGTCCCCAGCAAGCTGCAAATTTTATCTATACAGAGTTAAAAGACCCAGGTGATGAGAATCTTAGGTGTGTAACTGTGGGTCATTGGCATTGATTTGATGGGATTCCAGGAAATATTTCTGGTATCAAAAGATGACCATATAATCATGTTTTCAGTGTTATTAAAATGATCAATTACAAATTATTTCAAACATGCAGAAAGGTACAAAAATAACAGGTGCCCATATATCTACCTCTCGGAATTTTAGGATTTTGACAATTCTTTTTTTAATTAAAAAAAATAAAGCTATAGATGTGGCAGTGGTCAATTATGAAAATACACAGGGATCCAATTTTCCACTCTTCCCTGTAGGCATGCCCCCTCCAATGAAGCTTTGCACTTCCTTTTTTTGTACTTCTTGAACCTGACTGGACTTATGACTTGATTTAGACAACAGAATGTGACTTTGTGACTTGATTTGGTCAATGTGTACCAGTTCTGAGCCTAGGCTTAAAAGAAGTCCTGCCACCTACTATATGACTAGGACTGGGGCTGGGTGATGAGAGACATGAGCCCCAGTCACTCCCATCTCCCCAGCACCAACCAGCCCCCAGGTGACCTGCCAGTTGACTACAAATGTATGAGTGAGCCCAGCTAAGACCAGAAGAAATACCTAGCCGGTTGCAGTCCCAATAGTTAATCTACATAATCATGAGCTATAATTTGCTGTTTTCAAGCCACTAAGTTTTGAGGTGGTTTGTTACACAGCACTAGATAACTGATACAATGCTTAAAGTTATATTCTCCTCAAATCTTACTCCCTCTCTACCTCCTTCCCTTCCCAGAAGTTTCCACTATTCTGAAATTGGTGTCTGTCCTTCAGGACATATAAGTATACCCTTGTAATTTATGTGTGTATGCAAAATTAGTATTAAATATCATTCATAAAATGTTGTACACAGTGTTGTTTAAAAGAAATGTAAATCATATTATACCTTACATATCCTTTGCCCCTCACCTTTTCTACTCTAACTTGTTTTTATAAATATCCATGTTGATACACATAAAAGTCAATTCATTTTAACAGCGGTATATTTCCATTCCCTTACTGATGAAGGGATGAGTTAGACTAAAAGATCTCCAGCCTTACCTGGCTACAATTCAAATAAATGTGGAGTGGTAAAACGTTTTGTAAGGAGTTGATTAGGATAAGAAAGTGAAACAGAGCTACAGAAATAAAGCTGTATGATATTTGCTATACTATTCTTATAACACATACATGCACATTTGTTTGCAGAATTTGGATTTTGTAATACATTTCATAGAAATTAGAAATAGAACAGAGAGAATACAAAGAGATCCACTTATATATGAACCATAATCAATGAGATTAGTGGCAATTGAGATCAATAGGCAATTGAGACCAATTGGAAAAGATTGTCCAGTCATTAATAGCTACCTATGCAATAAGAGCTGTCCACATGAAAAAAATTAAATTCTCTCTCTCTCTTACACCATACACAAAAATAAATACCTCCTGGATTAAAGTCCTGAGTATAAAAAGCAGTGGTTTAAAATATATGGAACATTCATCTTAGTCGTAACTTATCCTCCTTTCCACTTTCATCAATTCACATTTACTCTAGGTATGAACAATAGCTTTTGTCAAGCTTTACAGACAAGCAAAAGCTAAGAGAATTCAGCACCACCAAACCAGCTCTACAACAAATGCTAAAGGAACTTCTCTAAGTGGGAAACACAAGAGAAGAAAAGGACCTACAAAAACAAACCCATACCAATTAAGAAAATGGTAATAGGAACATACATATCGATAATTACCTTAAATGTGAATGGATTAAATGCTCCAACCAAAAGACACAACAGGCTCACAGAATGGATACAAAGACAAGATCCATATATATTCCATCTACAAGACACCCACTTCAGACCTAGGGACACATACAGACTGAAAGTGAGGGGATAGAAAAAGATATTCCATGCAAATGGAAATCAAAAGAAAGCTGGAGTAGCAATTCTTATATCAGATAAAATAGACTTTAAAATAAAGAATGTTACAAGAGACAAGGAAGGACACTACATAATGATCAAGGGATCAATCCAAGAGGAAGATATAACAATTATAAATACATATGCACCCAACATAGGAGCACCTCAATACATAACGCAACTGCTAAAAGCTATAAAAGAGGAAATCGACAGTAACACAATAATAGTGGGACACTTTAACACCTCACTTACACCAATCAACAGATCATCCAAACAGAAAATTCATAAGGAAACACAAGCTTTAAATGACACAGCAGACCAGATAGATTTAACTGATATTTACAGGACACTCCATCCAAAACCAGCAGAATACAGGTTCTTCTCAAGTGTACATGGAACATTCTACAGGACAGATCACATCTTGGGTCACAAATCAAGCCTCAGTAAATTTAACAAAATTGAAATCATATCAAGCATCAATCCTACCACAACACTATGAGATTAGAAATCAGTTACAGGGAAAAAAACATAAAAAACAAAAACACATGGAGGCTAAACAACACATTACTAAAGAACCAAGAGATCACTGAAATACTCAAAGAGGAAATAAAAAAATACCTAGAGACAAATTACAATGAAAACACGACAATCCAAAACCTATGGGATGCAGCAAAAGCAGTTCTAAGAGGGAAGTTTATAGTAATACAACCTACCTCAAGAAACAAGAAAAATTTCAAAGAAACAATCTAACATTATACCTAAAGGAACTAGAGAAAGAAGAACAAAAAAAACACCCAAAGTTAGTAGAGGGAAAGAAATCATAAAGATCAGAGCAGAAATAAATGAAATAGAAACAACGAAAACAATAGCAAAGATCAATAAAACTAAAAGCTGGTTCTTTGAGAAGATAAACAAAATTGATAAACCTTTAGCCAGAATCATCAACAAAAAGAGGGAGAGGACTCAAATCAATAAAATTTGAAATGAAAAAGAAGAAGTTACAACAAACACCGCAGAAACACAAAGCATCCTAAGAGACTACCACAAGCGACTCTATGCCAATAAAATGCACAACCTGGAAGAAATGGACAAATTCTTAGAAAGGTATAACCTTCCGAGACTGAACCAGGAAGAAATAGAAAATATGAACAGTAATGAAATTGAAACTGTGATTAAAAATCTTCCAACAAACAAAAGCCCAGGACCAGAAGGCTTCACAGGTGAATTCTCTCAAACATTTAGAGAAGAGCTAACACCCATCCTTCTCAAACTCTTCCAAAAAACTGCAGAGGAAGGAACACTCCCAAACTCATTCTATGAGGCCACCATCACCCTGATACCAAAACCAGACAAAGATACTACAAAAAAAGGAAATTACAGACCAATATCACTGATGAATTTAGATGCAAAAATCCTCAACAAAATACTAGCAAACAGAATCCAACAACACATGAAAAGGATCATACACCATGATCAAGTGGGATTTATCCCAGGGATGCAAGGATTCTTCAATATATGCAAATCAATCAATGTGATAAACCATATTAACAAACTGAAGAAGAAAAACCATATGAACATCTCAATAGATGCAGAAAAAGTTTTTGACAAAATTCAACACCCATTTATGATAAAAGCTCTCCAGAAAGTGGGCATAGAGGGAACCTACCTCAACATAATAAAGGCCATATATGACAAAACCAAAGCAAGCATCATTCTCAATGGTGAAAAACTGAAAGCATTTCCTCTAAGATTAGGAACAACACAAGGATATCCAATCTCGCCACTATTATTCAGCACAGTTCTGGAAGTCCTTGCCATGTGAATCAGAGGAGAAAAAGAAATAAAAGGAACACAATTGGAAAAGAAGAAGTAAAGCTGTTACTATTTGCAGACGACATGATACTATACATAGAGAATCCTAAAGATGCCACCAGAAAACTACTAGAGCTAATCAATGAATTTGGTAAAGCTGCAGGATACAAAATCAATGCACAGAAATCTCTTGCATTCTTATACACTAATGATGAAAAATCTAAAAGAGAAATTAAGGAAACACTTCCATTTACCACTGAAACAAAAAGAATAAAACACCTAGGAATAAACCTACCTAATGAGACAAAAGACCTGTATGCAGAAAACTATAAGACACTGATGAAAGAAATTAAAAGATGATACAACAGATGGAGAGATATACCATGTTCTTGGATTGGAAGAATCAACATTGTGAAAATGACTCTACTACCCAAAGCAATCTACAGATTCAGTGCAATCCCTATCAATTTACTAGTGGCATTGTTTTTACAAAACTAGAACAAAAACTCTTAAAATTTGTATGGTGACACAAAAGACCCCAAATAGCCAAAGCAGTCCTGAGGGAAAAAAATGGAGCTGGAGGAATCAGAGTCCCTGACTTCAGACTATACCACAAAGCTACAGTAATCAAGACAATATGCTACTGGCACAAAAACAGAAATATACATCAATAGAAGGGACAGAAAGTCCAGAGATAAACCCACACACCTATGGTCAACTAATCTATGACAAAGGAGGCAAGGATATACAATGGAGAAAAGACAGTCTCTTCAATAAGTGGTGCTGGGAAAACTGGACAGCTACATGTAAAAGAATGAAATTAGAACACTCCCTAACACCATACACAAAAATAAAGTCAAAATGCATTACAGACCTAAATGTAAGACTGGACTCTATAGAACTGTTAGAGGAAAACATAGGAAGAACATTCTTTGACGTAAATCACAGCAAGATCTTTTTTGATCCACCTCCTAGAGTAATGGAAATAAAAACAAAAACAAACAAATGGGACCTGTTGAAACTTAAAAGCTTTTGCACAGCAAAGGAGACTACAAACAAGACGAAAAGACACCCTTCAGAATGGGAGAAAATATTTGCTAACGAATCAACCAACAAAGGATTAATCTCCAAAATATATAAACAGCTCATGCAGCTCAATATTAAAAAAACAAACAACCCAATCAAAAAATAGGCAGAAGACCTAAATAGACATTTCTCCAAAGAAAACATACAGATGGCCAAGAAGCACATGAAAAGATGCTCAACATCACTAATCATTAGGGAAATGCAAATCAAAACTACAATGATGTATCACCTCACACCAGTTAGAATGGGCATCATCAGGAAATCTACAAACAACAAATGCTGGAGAGGGTGTGGAGAAAAGGGAACCCTCTTGCACTGTTGGTGGGAATGTAAATTGATACAGCCACTATGAGGAACAGTATGGAGGTTCCTTAAAAAACTAAAAATAGAATTACCATATGACCCAGCAATCCCACTACTGGGCATATACGCAGAGAAACCATAATTCAAAAAGACACATACACCCCAATATTCATTGCAGCACTATTTACAATAGCCAGGTCATGGTGGCAACCTAAATGCCCATCAACAGATGAATGGATAAAAAAGACGTGGTACATATACACAACGGAATATTACTCAGCCATAAAAAGGTACAAAATTGGGTCATTTGTAGAGACCTGGATGGATCTAGAGTCTGTCATACAGAGTGAAGTAAGTCAGAAAAAGTAAAACAAATATCATGTATTAACGCATATATGTGGAACCTAGAAAAATGGTACAGATGAACCAGGGCAGAAATAGAGGCACAGATGTAGAGAACAAAGATATGGACACCAAGTAGGGGAAGCAGGGGTGGTGGTGGTGGTGTTATAAATTGGGAGATTGGGATTGACATATATACAATAATATGTATAAAATGGATAACTAATAAGAACCTGCTGTATAAAGAAATAAATGAAATAAAATTAAAAAAAAAAAACCAATAGCTTTTGTCATTTGGTTCAAAGTCCCAGTGGCCCCTACACATGGGTGGAGAAGACAAAGACTCAGGGCTGCTTTCTGATGAATTGTCTTTATTCTTATAAATGTCCACCTAAAATCATTAGCTAGTTATCCTAAACCCAAGCCTAGATTATTAAAATAGTTAGAATAAATGCAAACACAGTCCAGTTGTGCTTCGTAAATTAGCCTTACCTAGAAATTCCTTGTTTCTGAGTGGGTGTATTCTGCCACTCAATTCCAGGCCCTTGCTAGCACACTCTCTCTCCACCTAGTTCCCTTAAGAATTCTGTCTACTTTCTCTTTAACACAACTTCTCTCACCACCACTGCCACGTACAGGAGCTCGTGTAGTAAATCTCATTAGAACTCTCAGTTCTTTAACCTTTCCATTCAGTTAATATTTATTGAGCACCTATTAAGTACCAGACACTCTGCTAGTGCTAAGGTAAAGCAATGACAAAAAAAAAAGGTGCCTTCCCAGAGTCTAGATGGCTTTATTGTTTTCCCACTATGATTCTCTCAGTTCAGGGCAAGATCAGTTTCCAGCAGTCATGAGAGAAAACTGTTTGTTCTAACACTTCACTGACTGTTGACCACCTTAGGGCAATTCATATAGTATTCCTAAGCCTCAGTTTCTTTATTTATCAAATGTTGATATTATTAATATCTATTCTCATCGATTTCAGGATCCTGCTGTAACTCTCAAATGAAATCTCATTTGTGAATGCCAAGGGCTACAGAAATGAGACCACTATACTCTTATTCCACAAGGACTGTATTCCTTATGATTTAGAGATTATTTCTTTGATGCTTCTCAGATGAAGAAAGAATATCCAAAGTCCAGGCTACCATATTTGTGGCCTTAAGCCTTCAATTTGTCCTTTTAGTCCAGCTCACCTATTAATCTTGACAGTCACAGGAGCAGTAACTTTCTCCTGATACCCAAATTTTCCTTATTTCTCTCTAATATCTCTCTTCTAGTAGAAGAAAATCAACCAGATAACCATTAGTATAAACCTTTATTCTTAAATGCTGGTCAGGAGAGGTTCTGAAGGGGCCCTTTAATCTGGAGGAAAAGGGGAGATTCTTTTATAGGACTTTAGCAAGAGAGATGTGCTAAAGTTCCGCTAGTTTTTTGAATAGTTGGTTAGCGATGGTTCTGGGAAGTGGGGTCTGTTCTTGTGCATTAGCATCAATTGTTTGGATAAGGTGAATTTTATCAAGATGGGATGGGGAAGAATAATTAGGGGCTAGGGTTACGTGCCAATGGGGTGGGAAGGAAAGGACAGATGAAGGCCCCAGTGGAACATTCTCAATCCTTCAATATCTCTCACATTCTCTTTCATTTTTCACCCTCCATTCCTCTTATGATCAAGATTCCTTAAGCCACCCTGTACCAAACACCTCTTAATAATTGATGGTACAAGGTAAAGGACTTTTTTGAGATACAAAAAAATTCTACCTTGCTAGGTCATGATTTAGAGAAATAAGCCTGAGAATATTTAATTTAATGGCACTGACCTATCCTTAACGGCTTTACACAAAAACACAGTTTTGCCTTGAGAAAATCTTCATTATAGTGTTTCGTACAGTCAGCAAACTCACAGAGAGGAGGCATCATATTGTATCCTTGTTAATATCCCTCAAAGAATTGATCTCTCCCAATAGTCGATAAGTAGAAGTTCAAAGAGCAATGGAGGAATGAATACTTTTCCACACCAGCACATCACGGGGTGCTGCTGTAATTTGTCAATGTCTGTTTGGGGTGTCATCAGGTGTTATCACAGCCAGAGTGACTAGATGTCTGCCTGAGACAGACAGTGCTGGTTTATGCCTGTTGTTACCACAGCATTACTAGGAGTGCCCCCTCTCGTTCACAAAAAGGGTCCTGATTCAAGCGATAATGGTTACTGTGCTAGACACGGGGTGTGCTGCTCAGATCCGTCTCATGAACAACTTGTCACTGCTTGTTGTGTGCAGATGACCTTCAGCTTTCTGCTCCTTCAGGGAATGCCCTCAGCTGCAGAGACCCACCACACTCAAAGTCACACTCCCTTCCAGGAGTAGCCCACATCCAGTGACTTTCAGGAATCATAACGGCTTGGCTGTCTCAGCCCATATGAAAGACAACAGAGTTCTGGCTCTAGAATCCCCTGTGGGATTCTGTGGGGTCCTCTGAGAGCCTCTATTGCCCCTCACCTTCTCCCTCATCCCACTCCTGAGTCCTTCCATTCCCTTTCTCAGATACTGATCCCCAGTGCATTCCCAAGTAAACACCCAAACTGCATTTTAGAATCTGCTTCCTAGGGAAGCTAACCCACAACAGCTGGTAAGAGAAGCGGGCTTTGGGAGCTGGGCCAATTTGTAGCAGTAAAAGAAATCAAGGATGGATGATCAAGAAGCTGATGGGAATCACTCCAATTAAAAGCTATGATCCTCTATCTGGTCTCCAAACCTGAGTCCTGTTTCTCACCAGGAAGCCCCCTACTGAAGAAGAGACTGGGACTGAAGGCCATTTGCTTGGATAACTATGAACTAGGGAGAAGGGAATGAATGCATCAACATCCAGAGGACTGTTGGACATAGAATGCAAATTGACAGTGATACCCAGAAATTCAAAGCATCATCTTAATACCCCCGTTACTTCAGGTGCATACAGAGGCCAGGTTAATGCATTCCTGGTGGAGCTCCAGGTCACAGTTGGTCCATTAAGTCTATGAAACCACCCAGTAGTCATCTCATTGATCTGTGCTTGTATACCTTAAATACACAGAAGTGGTAGCTTGTACAACCTTCTCATTTAGTTCTTGGACTGTGGAGTAAGAGCTGTCATGGAGGGAGGCCATGTGGTGACTTCTAAAACAGCAGGCAACACAGAAGGGGTTGGGCATTGATGCTGAGAGTGCCAATGCCCCAAATCTAGCACAATATTGCAGTAAGATGTCAAAATATTCCCTCCTCCATTCTGTCTTTTGCCACCAAACCCAGCAAAATGGAATTGGAAGAAACATACACAGGCTGAGCAGGTCAGCATGGCCGAGGGGATCTGCTTTGGGAAATGACTGATGTGCTCTTCCAGATATCGACTTATTGCCGAGAAACAACTATTTACTTTAGCAGAGCTACTTTTTATTAGAGTAAAACATCCTAGTCAGCTTCTTGGCCTCTACTTTTAATAGCTGTCCTCAAGGTAATCAATGACTTTTAACAGCTAGGCTCAGTAATCAATGTACAAGAGTAAGTTTATTGATTTGACAGATACTTTTCTTCACTGGACCAATTACTGCAATCTGAATTGTGCCACATTAGGCTAGAAACACCATGCAATCTTGCTAGTTACTTAATCCATTCCGGTGATTGGCTTCAAGAAGCTTTATAATCACACTGTTGATTTGTGAGTTAACAATACTTTAAATTCCACTGACAGCTAAGAAGCAGAGTCTCCTTATAAAAGGTTAATAGAATAAGACATTCAATCTATCTCATTTTTGTGAGGGTAAATGAATGGAAATTGTACAAGGGTATGCAAATCTTACACACATTTGGTGTTCTACTGAAAACTAGTGTATTTCTAAAATTTAAAAAAAATCACCCAGTTTTGATACCTGTAGCTCCATTTAAAATTCAGACTGATTTCATAAACACTCCTAAAATTAGAAATGACTAAAACTATTAAAAAGACATGTCTCCATTTCTGATTAAAAATGGAGAAAAATCAAGACTCAGAATGTCATTAATACTATTAACCCAGGAACTAACCTAGCTGCTTAAATAAAAAACAACAATATAAAAAAATGCAGTGAGGGCTCCAGCCAGCCAGAGCAGCCTCAGGCTGGGCAGAGTTTATATGAGGTCTGTGTAATGACATGTTCTTATGTCCCAGAATTTAGCCCCTGGAGACATTTGACATTCCCTTGTTCTGCTGTTTGTATGACAGACCCAGTATGAGTGCTACAATTAAGACCCACATTCCTTTAAGTCTGAATCTTTCTTCCTACCCCATTCATTAATTCTTTCTATCACTTATTCAACAAATAATTACTGTGTTCCTACAATGTGCCTTTCCACAAATCAGGCCCCAGTGATTCAGTGCTGGATAATATAATGACGGAAAAGAAATTATTTCCTTCTTTTATCCAGTTTTATCATTCACAGTGTTTTTCAAACAAAATAACTTGATTGCTGTTACAGGGAAATGATTATGAATTTCAAGTGTACCTTGAGTGTCAATAACAATGGATATTGGGGGCCAAATTCTTACAAGTCTGTTATTTTTTTTTAACATCTTTATTGGAGTATAATTGCTTTACAATGTTGTGTTAGTTCCTGTTGTACAACAAAGTGAATCAGCTATACATATACATACATCCCCATATCTCCTCCCTCTTGCGTCTCCCTCCCACCCTCCCTATCCCACCTCACTAGGTGGATGCAAAGCACTGAGCTGATCTCCCTGTGGTATGCGGCTGCTTCCCACTTCTCTTTTACATTTGGTAGTGGATATATGTCCATACCACTCTCACTTCGTCCCAGCTTACCCTTCCCCCTCCCAGTGTCCTCAAGTCCATTCTCCACATCTGCATCTTTATTCCTATTCTGTACCTAGGTTCTTCAAAAGCTTTTTATTATTATTTTTTTTAGATTCCATATAGATGTGTTAGCATACAGTATATGTTTTTCTCTTTCTGGGTTACTTCACTCTGTATGACAGGTCCATCTACCTCACTACAAATAACTCAGTTTCATTTCCTTTCATGGCTGAGTAATATTCCATTGTATATATGTACCACTACTTCTTTATCCATTCACCTGTCAATGGACACTTAGGTTGCTTCCATGTCCTGGCTATTGTAAATAGTGCAATGAACATTGTGGTACATGACTCTTTTTGAATTATGGTTTTCTCAGGGTATATGCCAGTAGTGGGACTGCTGGGTCATACGGTAGTTCTATTTTTAGTTTTTTAAGGAACTTCCATACTGTTCTCCATAGTGGCTGTATCAATTTACATTCCCACCGACAGTGCAAGAGGGTTCCCTTTTCTCCACATCCTCTCCAGTGTTTATTGTTTGTAGATTTTTTGATGATGGTCATTCTGACTGGTGTGAGGTGATACCACATTGTAGTTTTGATTTGCATTTCTCTAATGATTAGCGATGTTGAGCATCCTTTTGTGTGTTTGTTGGCAATCTGTATATCTTTGGAGAAGTGTCTACTTAGGTCTTCTGCCCATTTTTGGATTGGGTTGTTTGTTTTTTTGATATTGAGCTGCATGAGCTACTTGTTAATTTTGGAGATTAATCCTTTGTCAGCTGCTTCATTTGCAAATATTTTCTCCCATTCTAAGGGTTGTCTTTACGTCTTGTTTATGGCTTCCTTTGCTGTGCAAAAGCTTTTATGTTTCATGAGGTCCCATTTGGTTATTTTTGTTTTTATTTTCATTTTACTCTAGGAGGTGGGTCAAAGGATTTTGCTGTGATTTATGTCATAGAGTGTTCTGCCTATGTTTTCCTCTAAGAGTTTTATAGTGTCTGGAATTACATATAGGTCTTTAATGCATTTTGAGTTTATTTTTCTGTATGGTGTTAGGGAGTGTTTTAATTTCATTCTTTTACATGTAGCTGTCCAGTTTTCCCAGCCCCACTTATTGTAGGTGCTGTCTTTTCTCCATTGTATATCCTTGCCTCCTTTATCAAAGATAAGGTGACCATATGTGTGTGGGTTTATCTCTGGGCTTTCTATCCTGTTGCAGTGATCTATATTTATGTTTTTGTGCCAGTACCATACTGTCTTGATTACTGTAGCTATGTAGTATAGTCTGAAGTCTGGGAGCATGATTCCTCCAGCTCCGTTTTTCTTTCTCAAGATTGCTTTGGCTCTTTGGGGTCTTCTGTGTTTCCATACAAACTGTGAAATATTTTGTTCTAGTTCTGTGAAAAATGCCATTGGTGGTTTGATAGGGATTGCATTGAATCTGTAGATTGCTTTGCGGCGTATAGTCATTTTCACAAAGTTGATTCTTCCAATCCAAGAACGTGGTATATCTCTCCATCTGTTTGTATCATCTTTAATTTCTTTCATCAGTGTCTGATAGTTTTCTGCATACAGGTCTTTTGTCTCATTAGGTAGGCTTATGCCTAGGTATTTTATTCTTTTTGTTGCAGTGGTAAATGGGAGTGTTTCCTTAATTTCTCTTTTGGATTTTTCATCATTAGTGTATAGGAATGCAAGAGATTTCTGTGCATTAATTTTTCATCCTGCTACTTTACCAAATCCATTGATTACCTCTAGTAGTTTTCTGGTAGCATCTTTAGGGTTCTCTATGTATAGTGTCATGTCATCTGCAAACATTGAGAACTTTACTTCTTCATTTCTGATTTGGATTCCTTTTATTTCTTTTTCTTCTCTGATTGCTGTGGCTAAAACTTCCAAAACTACGTTGAATAATAGTTGTGAGAGTGGGCAACTGTGTCTTCTTCCTGATCTTAGTGGAAATGTTTTCGGTTATTCACCATTGAGGACGATGTTGGCTGTGGTTTTGTCATATATGGCCTTTATTATGTTGAGGTAAGTTCCCTCTATGCCTACTTTCTGGAGGGTTTTTTATCATAAATGGGTGCTGAATTTTGTTAAAAGCTTTTTCTGCATCTTTGAGATGATCATATGGTTTTTCTCCTTCAATTTTTTAATATGGTTTATCACACTGATTGATTTGCATATATTGAAGAATCCTTGCTTTCCTGGGATAAACTCCACTTGATCATGATGTATGATCCTTTTAATGTGCTGTTGGATTCTGTTTGCTAGTATTTTGTTGAGGGTTTTGGCATCTATGTTCATCAGTGATATTGGCCTGTAGTTGTCTTTTTTTGTGACATCTTTGTCTGGTTTTGGTATCAGGGTGATGGTGGCTTTGTAGAATGAGTTTGGGAGTGTTCCTTCTTCTGCTATATTTTGGAAGAGTTTGAGAAAGGTAGGTGTTAGCTGTTCTCTAAATGTGAAAGAATTTGCCTGTGAAGCCATCTGGTTCTGGGCTTTTGTTTGTTGGAAGATTTTTAATCACAGTTTCAATTTCAGTGCTTGTGATTGGTCTGTTCATATTTTCTATTTCCTCCTGGTTCAGTCTCAGAAGGTTGTGCTTTTCTAAGAATTTGTCCAATTCTTCCAGGTTGTCCATTTTATTGGCATGGAGTTGCTTGTAGTAATCTCTCATGATCCTTTGAATTTCTGCAGTGTCAGCTGTTACTTCTCCTTTTTCATTTCTGATTCTATTGATTTGAGTCTTCTCTCTTTTTACCTACATGAGTCTGGCTAATGGTTTATCAATTTTGTTTATCTTCTCAAAGAACCAGCTTTTAGTTTTATTGATCTTTGCTATTGTTTCCTTCATTTCTTTTTCATTTATTTCTGATCTGATCTTTATGATTTCTTTCCTTCTGCTAACTTTGGGGTTTTTCTTGTTCTTCTCTCTCTAATTGTTTTAGCTGTAAGGTTAGGTTGTTTATTTGAGATGTTTCTTGTTTCTGGAGGTAGGATTGTATTGCTATAAACTTCCCTCTTAGAACTGCTTTTGCTGCATCCCATAGGTTTTGGGTCGTCATGTTTTCATTGTCATTTGTTTCTACGTATTTTTTGATTTCCTCTTTGATTTCTTCAGTGATCTCTTGGTTATTTAGTAATGTATTGTTTAGCTTCCATGTGTTTGTATTTTTTACAGACTTTTTCATGTAATTGATATCTAGAGTCATAGCGTTGTGGTCAGAAAAGATACTTGATATGATTTCAATTTTCTTAGATTTACCAAGGCTTGATTTGTGATCCACGATATAATCTATCCTGGAGAATGTTCCATGGGCACTTGAGAGTGTATTCTGTTGTTTTTAGATGGAATGTCCTATAAATATCAATTAAGCCCATGTTGTTTAATGTATCATTTAAAGCTTGTGTCTCCTTATTTATTTTCATTTTGGATGACCTGTCCATTGGTGAAAGTGGGGTGTTAAATTCCCCACTATGATTGTGTTACTGTTGATTTCCCCTTTTATGGCTGTTAGTATTTGCCTTATGTATTGAGGTGCTCCTATGTTGGGTGCATAACTATCTACAATTGTTATATCTTCTTCATGGATTGATCCCTTGATCATTATGTAGTGTCCTTTTTTGTCTCTTCTAATAGTCTTTATTTAAAGTCGATTTTGTCTGATATGGGAATTGCTACTCCAGGTTTCTTTTGATTTCCATTTGCTTGGAATAACCTTTTCCATCCCCTCACTTTCAGTCTGTATGTGGCCTTAGGTCTGAAGTGGGTATCTTTTAGATAGCATATATATGGGTCTTTTTTTTGTATCCATTCAGCCAGTCTATGTCTTTTGGTTGGAGCATTTAATCATTTACATTTAAAGTAGTTATTGATATGTATGTTCCTATTATCATTTTCTTAATTATTTTGGTTTTATTACTGTAGGTCTTTTCCTTCTCTTGTGTTTCCTGCCTAGAGAAGTTCTTTTAGCATTTGTTGTAAAGCTGGTTTGGTGGTGCTGGATTGTCTTAGCTTTTGCATGTCTGTAAAGTTTTTAATTTCCCCATCTAATCTGAATGAGATCCTTGCTGGGTAGAGTAATCTTGGTTGTAGGTTTTTCTCCTTCATCACTTTATATATGTCCTGCCACTCCCTTCTGGCTTGCAGAGTTTGTGCTGAAAGATCAGCTGTTAACTTTATGGGGATTCCCTTGGATGTTATTTGTTGCTTTTCCCTTGCTTTTAATACTTTTTCATTTTATTTGATTTTTGATAGTTTGATTAATATGTGTCTTGGCATGTTTCTCCTTGGATTTATCCTGTATGGGACTCTCTGCCCTTCCTGTAGTTGATTAACTACTTCCATTCCCATATTTGGGAAGTTTTCAATGATAATATTCCAAATTTTTTCTTAGTCCATTTTTTTTTCTCTTCTTCTTCTGGGACCCCTATAATTTGAATGTTGGTGCGTTGAATGTTGTCCCAGAGGTCTCTGAGACTGTCCTCAATTCTTTTGATTCTTTTTTCTTTATTCTGCTCTGTGGTAGTTATTTCCACTATTTTATCTTCCAGGATACTTACCCATTCTTCTGCCTCAGTTATTCTGCTATTATTGTTTCCTCTAGAGAATTTTTAATTTCATATATTGTGTTGTTCATCATTGTTTGTTTTCTATTTAGCTCTTATACGTCGTTGTTAAACATTTCTTGTATTTTCTCCATTCTATTTCCAAAATTAGGGATCATCATTACTATTATTACTCTGAATTCTTTTTCAGGTAGACTGCCTATTTCCTCTTCATTTCTTTGGTCTGGTGGGTTTTTACCTTGCCCCTTCATCTTCTGAATATTTCTCTGTCTTCATTTTGCTTAACTTACTGTGTTTGGAGTCTACTTTTTGCAGGCTGCAGCTTCATAGTTCCTGTTGTTTTTTGTGTCTGCCTCCACTGGGTAAGGTTGATTCAGTGGGTTGTGTAGGCTTTCTGGTGGAGGGGACTGGTGCCTGTGTTCTGGTGGATGAGGCTGGATCTTTTCTTTGTGGTGGGCAGGACCACGTCTGGTGGTGTGTTTTGGGGTGTCTGTGAACTTATTAAGATTTTAGGCAGCCTCTCTGCTAATGGGTGTGGTTGTGTTCCTGTCTTTCTAGTTGTTTGGCATAGGGTGTCCAGCACTGTAGCTTGCTGGTCATTGAGTGGAGCTGGGTCTTAGCATTGTGTTAGAGATCTCTGGGAGATCTTTTGCCGTTTGATATTATGTGGGGCCGGAAGGTCTCTGGTGGACCTATGTCCTGAACTTGGCTCTCCCACCTCAGAGGCTTAGGCCTGACACCCAGCTGGAGCCCCAAGACCCTGTCAGCTACCCTGCTCAGAACAAAAGGGAAAGAAAGAAAGAAAAGAAAGAAAGAATGAAAGAAAGAAAGAAAGAAAGAAAGAAAGGGAAAG
>NW_006793764.1:689573-727681 GCF_000442215.2 Lipotes vexillifer
GAGAGAAAGGAAGGAAGGAAGGAAGGAAGGAAGGAAGAAAGAAAGAAAGAAAGAAAGAAAAGAAAGAAAGAAAGAAACAAAGAAAGAAAAAGAAAGAAAGAAAGAAAGAAAGAAAGAAAAGAAGGAAGAAAGAAGGGTAAAATAAAGTTATTAGAATAAAATATTTTTTAAAATATTATTAAAAATTTTTTTTAAAAGTAATAAAAAAAGAAAGAAGAGAGCAACCAAACCAAAACACAAATCCACCAATGATCACAAGCACTAAAAACTATACTAAAAAACAAAAAGTCAAAAAAAAAAAGGACAGAGAGAACCCTAGGAGAAATGGTAAAAGCAAAAGTATACAGACAAAATCATGCAAAGAAGCATACACACACACACAAAAAGAGAAAAAGGAAAAAATATATATATATATTAAAAAAAAGAAGAGAGCAACGAAATCAATAAATAAATCTACCAATGAAAATAAGCTCTAAATACTAAACTAAGATAAACATAAAACCAGAAACAAATTAGTTGCAGGAAGCAAACACCAAGTCTACAGTTGCTCCCAACATCCACTGCCTCAGTTTTGGGCTGATTCATTGTCCATTCAGGTATTCCAGAGATGCAGGGTACATCAAGTTGATTGTAGAGATTTAATCCACTGCTCCTGAGGCTGCTGGGAGAGATTTCCCTTTCTCTTTGTTTGCACAGCTCCTGGGGTTCAGCTTTGGATTTGGCCCTGCCTCTGCGTGTAGGTCGCCTAAGAGTGTCTGTTCCCCGCCCAGACAGGAGGTGGTTAAAGCAGCAGCTGATTAGGGGCTCTGACTCACTCAGGCTGTGGGGAGGTAGTGGTATGGAATGTGGGGCAAACCTGTGGTGGCAGAGGCTGGCATGATGTTGCAACAGCCTGAGGCGCGACGTGTGTTCTCCTGGGGAAATTGTCCCTGGATTATAGGACCCTGGCAGTGGCAGGCTGCAGAGGCTCCCAGGAGGGGAGGTGTGGATAGTGACCTGTGCTTGCCTTAGCATTTCATGCCCATCTCTGGGGTCCACTCTGATAACTGCAGCTCACGCCTGTCCAGGAGCCCATTTAGGTGGTGGTGCTCTGAATCCCCTCTCCTCGTGCACCCCAAAACAACGGTCTCTTGCCGCTTGGGCAGGTCCAGACTTTTCCCCAGACTCCCTCCCGGCTAGATGTGGCGCACTAGCCCCCTTCAGGCTGTGTTCATGCAGCCAACACCAGTCCTCTCCCTGGGATCTGACCTCTGAGGTCCGAGCCTCAGCTCCCAGCCCCGCTCGCCCTGACGGGTGAGCAGACAAGCCTCTTGGGCTGGTGAGTGCCGGTCGGCACCGATCCTCTGTGCAGGAATCTCTCCACTTTGCCCTCCGCACCCCTGTTGTTGCGCTCTCTTCTGTGGCTCCAAAGCTTCCCTCCCGCCCACCCCCCATCTCCGTCGGTGAAGGGGCTTCCTAGTATGTCAAACCCTTTCCTCCTTCATAGCTCCCTCCCACTGGGTCAGGTCCCATCCCTATTCTTTTGTCTCTGTTTTTCCTTTTTTCTTTTGCCCTACCCAGGTACGTGGGGAGTTTCTTGCCTTTTGGGAGGTCTGAGGTCTTCTGCCATGTTCAGTAGGTGTTCTGTAGGAGTTGTTCCACATGTAGATGTATTTGTGGCGAGGAAGGTAATCTCCACGTCTTAGTCATCTGCCATCTTGAAGGTCCCCTCTCTATTGTTTTTTAAATCTTATTTGTCCAACTACCGAAATATTAGAATTTCACACCTGAATTAATAGTTAAACGACACTGTAAAGTTTAGGATGTTTGGAAAGAAATATTTAGTTAATATAACATTTTATCAGGAGAATACGCTTAGTTTTAGGGCACTAGGGTCTTCATTAAAATGTTAAGTAGCATATTGCCAGTCCGAAATCCACATGCAACAATATCTAGGTGACTTAATGAACTTGGGACTTTATGGGAATGAGAGAAGTATGGACTGTAAGTTACTGTTGCCAAACTATGGAATGTGGACTATACACATTTTATTATATTTTGTTTAGGTAAAGATCTATATAAAACCCCTTAAATAGACAGTGGGATTCTAATCCAAGTTCTGGTTTCTTTTTATTAAGAAATCAACAAAAGCATTATTTGCTGATCTGTTCTCTGCAATAATCTCTGCTCTGGTTCCATCTGGATTCTTCTCCCAGGTTTTGTGGATGAAATATAGCTCATATTTCATCACATAACATCTCCACTGGGATAGGTCACCTCTTGCTATCAGAGCCCTTATTTACTTCTGTTTGAAGAAAAATCTCAGTCTTTGCTTCTTCAAATGTTCAAAGTACATGGTAAATATCTTATCTTTGTTCATGGCTTTCTAAGGAGATCTACAAAGGGCTACCTGTCCACTCTACTTGCTAATCCTGAAAAGAGTTCTGTGGATCTGCTGGCTTCTGAGCACTTAATCCTGCATCTATATTCTTTATTATAATCACCATCTATGTTTTGTGGCTCTGGTAATACACCTGGAATTATTTTTAACAACTTTTATCTAGTGATTAGCTTTATGGAATACAGATGCATTACCAGATTCCCCACTTTTTCTCCTGGAAATATTTGTCATATAAGATAGAACTTGAACCACACAGTAATGTAATAAAGTTTGTGTTAGTTAGGTTAGACTAAGCTATTTTAACAGTGGCAACAAGACAAATTTAAGAATATGTGATAGCTCAAGTACAATGAAACTCTATTCCTTTGTAACCTAAAGGTCCAAAGCAGGTATTCCTAGTTGTTGATGTTGTTTGTCCCGTGGTTGCTCCACATGGTCCTGAAGGAGATGCAGAGTCACCACCCACGAAAGGAACACACAGGTCTGAACAAGGAGCACAAAGAGCAGCTTCCACATGACTAAGGACCTCTGACTTGTTCTAGTTACATGGAAACTGTGGCCCTTAAGGCTCCAGTACAACCCCAGCTCCTAAAACGTGACTGATGCTGGACATTTTGCTAATCTTGGTGTGTGATTCCCAGAGCCCGATTTTGTTTGATTTAGAAAAACAAAAAAACTTTGAGTTTTGTGGGCCAATCCCTGCTACATTTATATAAACCCTGGTTTATTCCATTGCTACAATAGGAAGCTACCAATTCAGATTTTCTAAGTTTCTGTGAGCTCCCTTTTTGTCTCTAATGATGTGTGGGTCTTTCTAAAGGATATTGGTGGTCTTGTAACACCTGCACACTCTCAGGGATACTCAAGAGTGGTCCGCTCCATTTTCCCTTTCCCTGTTACAGGTGCAGTCACATGCCTCATCACGGGCCACTTCTACTATGGGCAACCCTGCCCTATCTTCTCCCTCCCCACTCACTGCTCTACTCTTTGGTTCTGCCAAAATTCTCTCTTAGTTACTATGTCATTACCTATTGCCCTTTACCTACAGGGGGGAACTCCAACTTAGCCATTCACAGGCAACAGTGTGCAGGCGTTCATAATATTATTGAACATTAGGGAGCTTCATGGTAAAGACTCATGAGGAAGACTTCAGGTCACAGAAACCAACAGCTCAAGACTTTTTTTCCTTCATGTATGGTGTGCTTTGGAGATGAGCATACCATACATAAGCACTTTTATGTCTGTAATGGTCATTTGGAAAAGTCATTTCTTGCTTTTTCTTTGAACTAAATCCAAGAAGTCTTTGCTCTATTATATTTTCCAGAAATAGTTTAATTTTACTATGTTCATGCCAAAAGATACATCACAGGCAACAAGGCACATTTCATGATAAGTATTTTTGACTTATCTTTGAACTTTATAAGAATTTCTGATTTTTCAGTCATAATCATTTAGTGTCTCACAAACAAAGGAACGAACTCCAGCCCTGGGCAGGGGGACATAATAAATGTTTATAAAACTACCAGAACAATTCTATAAGAATACTGTTTTAAAATAATCAGAGCTTGTAAAAATGGTTGCTAGTAAAAACAGAGTATTTGTGATTTAATAGCAGCTGCTACTATTAATAGAGCATTTATGTATCAAGCCCTATATTCTATACATTATATGCATTATTTTATTCAAATCCCCACCAAAATTCTGTACAAATTAGCTCCAGTCTAGGAGAAATTGTGGTTCATAGAGGTGAAATGACTTTCCCACCATCACACACCTAGAGAAGGCCAAGCTGGGATTCAACTCAAGGTGTTTTATTCAAAATGCTAGTGCTGTATCACTTCACCATCCCATGAACTTCCTGTGACTACTGACGATAGTCTACTCTTTTGCAGTTGCATGCTGGATACCTGTTAATGAGTAGAGTCTAATTTTATTAACTGCTTGGCTATTGTCTTCTGCCTCTGTACTATCTTTTCTAATTATTCATAGTGAGTGATTGGGGGATGGTGTATAAGCTTTAAATTTTGTTTTTTAATTTAAAGAAATTAAAAATAATTTTGAGGGTTTGTTTATCAAGATGGTAGAATGGTTTATCAAGATGGAACTCACGTCTCCTCATGAACACATCAAGAATATATCTACACGTGGAACAATTCTCACTGAAAACTAAAGAGACTGGCAAAAAGACCCCGTACAAACAAGGCTGAAAGAAAGATCCACACAGAATCGGGTAGGAAGGGTAGAGAAGCAATCAGGTCAGGACCTGTGACCCTGGGAGGGGACTCAGAGGAAAAGGAAGATTACACCATTGGAGATCTTCCATGAGGAGTGAGTGGTCCGAGCCACATATTGGGTGCCCCAGCTATGTGGTCCCAAACAGGGGAAATCAGCCCTCTTGGCTGGTTGGAGGGCTGGTGGGACTAACAGGAGTGTTGTGGGAAGCCTAGAGTCCACTTGTGAGGAGCATGTGCACTCTTGCTTGCTCCTGAAGCAGAGTGGAGAGGGTGGAATGAAAACTGCACAAGTGGCTGGTCCGTTTTCTACAACCACCACCACTGTGTGCACCCCAGCCTGAGCCAAGCAAATGCTCCAGCTCCACTTGGGAGCTTGGCTGTAAGACACAGATGTGGCTTAGACCCAAAGTGGTGAAGTGGTATCTGAGCAGGGTGGGGATAGCCAATATTGGTGCTTATACAGGCAGCTTATCAGAAGCAACCCCACCTCTCTGGAGCCAGACTGTCACAGTCTGCATCCTAACACACACCAAGAGCCCACACAGGCCTCACCTGCCCTATGATGCAGCTCCATACGAGGCTGAGGGTGGCAGAGACCAATGGGACAGCCCAGCTGTGAGGGACAAATGAGGCTCAAACTTCAAGCAGCATGTGAACAGGGTGGGGGCAGTCATTACTGGTGCTTACACAGACAGTGCATCAGAAGCAGTCCAGATCTCTGACCTTGGGCAGATAGCCAAAGCCCATGCCCTGACACATGCCTATTGCCCACATCAGCCCCTATTTCTCCAGCACTGTTCCCCTCTGGGGTAAGGGTGCCAGTGCTAGGAAGGGGGAGAGCACACACTTAATGGGAACAGAGTCAGCTCAGAATGGAACCTCAGGGCTTCCCCTTCAGCAGCTTGAGCCCCAACCCTGCATGTGATAGGGCAGTGACAGCCACTGAGAAGAGGGGAAGGCCTGGCTTTCACCTGACTCTGGCCCTAGCCCCTCCATCTCCTACCAAGGTGAGAGCTGCCAGCACACCCTGGGGAAAGACATGAGTCGTGTTCATGTCAGAACCATCTTTCCCACTAAAGCCACTGGGCACATGCTGACTATATCGGGATGCTCCCACACAAGGGCACCACTTGAAGACTGAAATAGTTAACTGTTTTACTTAAAATTCATAGAGACAGTTAAAGTTAAGCAAAATGAGAAGACATAAGATTTTGTCTTAATTTAAAGAACAAGAGAAAATACCTGAAAAAACAACTAATGAGACAAACAATTGACCAGATAAAGAATTCAAAGCACTAGCTGAACACCACAGAAATACAAAGGATCATAAGAGACTACTATAAGCAACTATATGCCAATAAAATGGACAACCTAGAAGAAATGGAGAAATTCTTAGAAAGGCACAATCACCCAAGACTGAACGAGGAAGAAATAGAAAATATGAACAGACCAATTATCAGTATTGAAATTGAATCAGTAATTTAAAAACTCCTGAAAAGCCAAAGTCCAGGACCAGATAGCTTCACAGATGAATTCTACCAAACATTTAGAGAAGAATTAACACCTATCCTTCTGAAACTATTCCAAAAAATTGTCGAGGAAGGAACACTTCCAAACTCATTTTATGAGGCCACCATCACTCCAATACCAAAATCAGACAAAGATACTATAAAACAAGAAAATGACAGGCCAATATCACTGAACATAGGCACAAAAATCCTCAACAAAATACTAGCAAACTGAATCCAACAATACATTAAAAGTATCACACATTGTGATCAAGTGGGATTTATCTTATGGATGCAGGGTTTTTTCAGTATCTGAAAATCAATCAGTGTGATATACCACATTAACAGACTGAAGAATTAAAAACCATATGATCAGGCTTCCCTGGTGGTGCAGCGGTTGAGAGTCTGCCTGCCAATGCAGGGGACACATGCCCAGGTCCAGGAAGATCCCACGTGCCGCAGAGCAGCTGGGCCCACGAGCTATGGCCACTGAGCCTGCGCGTCTGGAGCCTGTGCTCCACAGTGGGAGAGGCCACAACAGCGAGAGGCCTGCGTACCGCAAAAAAACAAAAAAACAAAAAAAGACCATATGATCATCTCAATAGATGCAGAAAAAGCTTTGATAAAATTCAACATCCATTTATGGCAAAAACTCTTCAGAAAGTAGGCATAGAGGGAACGTACCTCAACATAATAAAGACTATATATGACAAACCAACAGCTAACATCACACTCAAAGTTGAAAAGCTAAAAGCATTTCCTCCAAGATCAGGAACAAGACAAGGATGCCCACTCTTTGACACTTTTATTCAACATAGTTTTGGAAGTCTTAGCCATGCAATCAGAGAAGAAAAAGGAATAAAAGGAATCCAAACTGGAAAATAAGTAAGACTGTCACTGTTTGCAGATGACGTGATTCTATACATAGAAAATCCTAAAGATGCTACCAGAAAACTACTAGAGCTCATCGATGAATTTGGTAAACTTGCTGGATACAGAATTAATATACAGAAATTTGTTCCATTTCTACACACTAACAACAAAATATCAGAAAGTGAAATTAAGGAAATTATACCATTTACCATAGCATCAAAAAAATAAAATATCTAGGAATAAATCTACCTAAGGAGGCAAAAAAACCTGTACTCTGAAAACTATAAGATGCTGATGAAAGAAACTGAAGATGACACAAACAGATATAGTGTGTTCCTGGATTGGAAGAATCAATATTGTTAAAATGACTATACTACTCAAGGCAATACACAGACTCATTGCAATCCCTATCAAATTACCAAAGGGATTTTCCACAGAACTAGAACAATAACTTTTAAAATGTGTATGGAAATGCACAAGACCCTGAATAGCTAAAACAATCTTGAGAAAGGAGAACAGAGCTAGAGGAATCAGGTTCCCTGACCTCAGACAATAGTACAAAGCTATAGTCATCAAAACAGTATGGTACTGGCACAAAAACAGAAATATAGATCAATGGAACTGGATAGAAAGCCCAGAAACCAAACCCACACCCCTATGGTCAATTAATCTACAACCAAGAAGGGCAGAATACACAACAAAGTAAAGATAGTCTCTTCAATAAGTGGTGCTGGGAAAACTGGACAGCTACATGTAAAGAAATGAAATTAGAAAATTTCATCACACATATACAAAAATAAACTCAAAATGGATCAAAGATCTAAATTTAAGACTTGAAATTATAAAATTCCTAGAAGAGAACATAGGCAGAACACTCTTTAACATAAATCATAGCAACAGTTTTTTGAATCTGTCTCCTAAGTCAAAAGAAATAAAAGCAAAAATAAACAAATGGGACCTAATTTAACTTAAAAGTATCAAAGAAAAGAAAAACCTGAATGGGAGAAAATATTTGCAAATTATATGACTGATAAGGGGTTAATATTTAAAATATATAAGCAGCTCATACATTTCAATATTAAAAAAAAAAAAAACAGTTAAAAAATGAGAAGACCTGAATAGACATTTCTCCAAAGAAGACATACAGATGGCCAACAGGCTTGTGAAAAGTTGCTCAACATCACTAATAATCTGAGAAAGGAAAATCAAAACCATAGTGAGATATAACCTCATACCTGTCAGAATGGCTAACATCAAAAAGTCTAAAAATAACAAATGTTGGGGAGGATGTGGAGAAAAGGGAACTCTTGCACACCATGCATGGAAATGTAAACTGGTGCAGCCACTATGGAAAACAGTATGGAGGTTCCTCAAAAAATTAAAAATAGAACTACCATATGACCCAGCAATTCTACTCCTGGGTATATATCCAAAGAAACTGAAAACACTAATACTAAAGATATATGTACTCCAATATTCATAGCAGCATTATTTTTTGTTTGTTTGTTTTGTTTTGTTTTTTTGCAGTACAGGGGCCTCTCACTGTTGTGGCCTCTCCCGTTGCGGAGCAACAGGCTCCGGACGCGCAGGCTCAGCGGCCATGGCTCACGGGCACAGCCGCTCCGCGGCGCGTGGGATCTTCCCGGACCGGGGCACGAACCCGTGTCCCCTGCATCGGCAGGTGGACCCTCAACCACTGCGCCACCAGGGAAGCCCCTGCTCTCACTTTTAAGAAAAGTTATATGCAAAATGTGCCAGACCCTCTGAGACAAGGTCCTTATAATCCTCCTCTGTGGCCTTCCTAACAAGGAGGAACCGGGGCACGAACCCGTGTCCCCTGCGTCGGCAGGCAGACTCTCAACCACTGTGCCACCAGGGAAGCCCCCACAGCAGCATTATTTACAATAGCCAAGATATGGAAGCAACCCAAGGGTCCATCAACAGATGAATGGATAAAGAAGATGTGGTATACATGGAATATTACTCAGCCATAAAAAAAAGAATGAAATTCTGCCATTTGTAATGTGGTTGTACCTAGAGGTTGTTATTCTTAGTGAAATATGTCAGAGAGAGAAAGACAAAATACTTTATATTATCACTTATATGTGGGATCTCAAAATAAAACAAGTGAATGTACATAACAAAACAGAAACAGACTCACAAATATAGAGAACAAACTAGTGGTTACTAGCGGGGAGAGGGAAGGGGGAATGAGCAAGATAGGGGTATGGGATTAAGAAATATGAAATATAATGCATAAAATAAATAAGCAACAAGGATATATTGTTCAGAGAAATGTAGCCATTATTTTGTAATAACTTTAAATGGAGTATAATCTATGAAAATATTGAATTACTTTGTTGTACACCTGAAACTAATATAATGTTGTAAATCAACTATACTTCAATAAAAATATAAATAAATGCATATTACCAAAGTTGAAGTAATTTTGAAAATTTGGAGCATTTCCTAAAAAAACAGACTATATTATTATGTTGGATTTCCACTGGGAAACTTTCTTGTTGTGTATGAAGTTCTAAAGAGATGATAGCAGTCCCTTGCAGGAGTTAATGGTTAATGATTATGGGCATTTACTTAATGCTAAATGAATCAACTCCAGTGGAATTTGGTTGCATTCTAATAGGGCTTTGGGTGGTCCATCAGTAGAGAAGTGGTACTCTCTCATTTATCCAGAAGTAACCCAAATTACACCTACTGTCCCTGCTTAAATATTAACAGTGCCTCTTTCTCTCTCAAAATATTTTTGTTTGAATGATAATTTTACCAACATCCTTTCCAGGAACAATCCCTCCCTGGATAAACAAAGATCATCATTCTTTGGAGTCTGGCACCCAAATGTGAAACGTGAACTTTGCATTTCATTGGAAATCAAAGTCTGGTGCAGACACCAGGAGGAATCTGCAGAGCTGTCAGCTGCTTGCACCTCTGATGAGTTTGGGAAAACAGATCAGTTCAAAATCACTAGCCTTTCAGTGAAAACTGCAGGATGATCAATTCCAAATTCCACATATCTCAATGAGCAGACGTTATCTACACATTTGTTTCTTCACTTCGCTTCTCCACATGTTCCCGTCTCCTCACTCAAATAGCTATTAACAATAACTCCAAGAAGCAGTGGGAACTAATGACAAGCTTCATCCTCTCAGTTTAATAACACAGTCCTAATTCTCATGTATTCATTATCCCCTGGCACCAAACCATTTCCATTTGCACACCAAAGCAATCCTCCATATCTTTAGTGTTGATGTCAGCTTGATCTGCACTGATTATCTTCATTAAGAATACACATTTACTGAGTAATGTGATCCAAAAACAGATGCTTCCCAAATAAAGCACTCATTGTATTGATGAAAAGACAACAGCATGAAGGTCAAAAGCCCTTGAGTTTTCCCATTCACCAAAGGAAAATGTAGATAAAGAATGACTAGCTCATTAATTTTGTTATTCATTCAACAAACACCCCAGCTATGTTTTAGGCACTCTGATCACTGGTAGGACACAAAGATGAATAACAAACATGGAACAGATTCTTGAAGAGGCAGATGTCCAGTGAGGAAGAGTGTCAGAATCCCATATCTGGAAAGGAGGGGATCCAGGACATTGTGCCCTGATTGGGGTCCCAGGAGACTTGGTTTATACTACACTGGCTACAGAGCACAGAAGAGAAGCAGGTCTGAGAGACAAAGAAGGCAGAGTTAAGAGCTAAGTGCACAGTACAATGAAGCAATAATCGCAAGAGGCTTGTATTAGTCTGCTAGGGCTGCTATAACCAAGTACCACAAACTGACAAGCTTAATAACAGAGACCTATTGTCTCATAGTTCTGGAGTCTAAAAGTCTAAAATCAAGGTGTCTGTAGGACTGGTTCCTTCTGAGAGCTGTGAGGAAGAGTCTGTTTCGTGCCTCTCGCCTAGCTTTTGGTGGTTTGCTTGACAAATCTTTGACATAGAAGCTTGACTGCAATCTCTGCCATCATCTTCACGTGCTGTTCTCCCTGTATGCACGTCTCTGTGTCTAAATTTTCCTTTTTCATAAGGATACTGGTCATATTAGATTAGGACCCACCCTAATGACCTCCTCTTAATTGAACTGATTGCATCTGCAATGACCTCATTATTTTCAAATAAGGCCACATTCTGAGGCACTGCGGCTAGGAGAGAGGGCAGTTACGACTTCAATATATGAGTTCTTGGGGGACACAGTTCAGCTTATAACAGAGCTGCACAAAGAGGCAGAAATAAAGTAGCTAATAGGGTAGGAATTGGATATACCAGGATGAAGCAGGAGACTGACAGGATCTGGGCAGAGTCCCTGAGGCACTGGCATGTAGGGTTTTTGCTTGTCTTTTAACTGCACTACTCAAGCTCATGTGCGAGGAGAGAGCTGCCAAGCTGAGGAGTCCATGCTAGGAGACAGAGAGACACATCATGGGATGCTTGAGAAGAACTAAATCGGGTGGGGGAGGAGCTGATTTTCTGAGAACCCTGAAAGGAATTACACTAGGTCACACCCAAGGCCTGTATATACCCTGGTCCCCTTCTTCATCTGACACCCCAAGTGTCTGACAATGAAAAAGCACATACCTTCCCTTGTTCAGTCTTAACTACTCACAGACTGTAAAACTTTAGGAGTTGCCTTGGTCCTATAATACACGATTTCTTCAAACACTTTGGGAAATCATTTGCGTAATTTTACCTGTTTCTCTCTGTGTGTGTGTGTGTGTGTGTGTGTGTGTGTGTGGCAGGGAAGGGGGTGTAAATGATGTCTATACTTCTATTGCCTATTGTATGAAAGGTGTTCCTTTCGTTTGCTGCTTTGTTTTAAACCTCATTTAAGTTTCATATGATCAGAATTCCTTTTCCTAGTATTTCCCTTATTCAAGTTTCATAGGGATACTCCTTGTCCTAATATTTTCTAGTATTGGCACATGAGCATGTCTTCCTAATCTTATCTCCAAATTATACTGCAAATCAGTATGCTTTGTTCCAACTTCATTACCACCTCTACTCCATAGGAGAAGTCACTGGTTTTCAGAGTGTGGTCTCACAGGGAGCTTGTTAGAAATGCAAATTTCTGACTCCACCTGCACCACTACTGGACCTACAGAATCAGAAGTTCTAGGGGTGCAGACCAGGAGTGTGTGCTTAACAGCCCTCCCGATGATTCTGGACGCTAGGCCAATATCATTTCTCACCTGGTTCATGCACAGCCTCCTAACTGGTATCCCCACTTATACACTGTCCACTCTCTGCAGAACAGCCAGTGTGACCTCCTCAAAACGTCAATCAGATGGTTTAATTCCCCTGATTAAAACTTTTACAGCAAAGCACTTATAATAAAGCATTGCACTTGTAATAAAAGTGAAGTTCTCACACTAACTTGCAAAGCCTTGGGTGATTTGTCCCCTGTCTGCTCTTCTACTTCTTACTGTGCCACTTGCCCCCTTGCTCACCACACTCTAGGAATACTGGCATTTTAGTTGACAGGACATGGTAAGTCAGCCTCATTCACTCTTATATCCTTGGTACCTGGTGCATAAGAGACATTTACTAAGTAATCATTGAATAAATTGTTTAATTGGGAAAATGTACCTTGTTTATGATTTCATTGAATCTAAATTTGCTTCTTGTTAGGTTTTGTCTGTTTACATTCTCAAGAGTCCTGTTCTTTTATCTGTTCTCTCCTGATGCCTCCATTCTTTAGGTCATTTTGTTAACCATTAGTAAGCTCTACAAAATATTAATTAATGAAGCACCTACTAGCACAGTTAAACATGGGCTCATCTCCACAAGTTCATATGCCAGTAGAAAAGCAGATATGTAAACACCTTCTTAAAAAAATAACTTTATTGCAGTTGCCACAATACATGGTAATGAAGGTAGTATTTGAACCAGGCCTGAAAGGAAAAGAAAGAATTCTCCAAGCAGAGAGGATATTACTGGCAGAGGAAGAACACGTGCAAAGGCACTGAGCTATGAAGAAAAGATGATAAGTTCAGAGTGGTTTGCTCTTGGGTAAGAGAAACTGCACATGAAGCTGAGGAGTTAGAGTAGATCCTGCTTATAATAAAGGATCCTATAAGCAAGGGAGGTGAGATTTCACCCTGTGGAAAATGAGATGCTGCATATCGTTTTCCACAGTGGCCACACCATTTTGCATTCCCATCAATAGCATAAAAGGACTATTTTTCTCCACATCCTTGTCAACACTTGTTTTCTTTTGTGTTTTGATAAGAGGCACCCTAACAGATATGAGGTAAGATCTCACTGTACTTTTGGTTTGCATTTCCTGATGATCAGTGACATTGAGCATCTTTTCTTGAAACAAATCAGATTTTAAATCTGGACAGGGGGAAGACCATATATGAGTTTAGGGTCCCTCTGGTGGTAATATGGGGGATGGACTAGAGGAGACAGAAGCCAAGAAGCCCATTCAGAGGCTGTAATTTCTGAACCTTCTCTGCCTCTCTCCCTTCTTACTTATGTTGAGGATACCTGGGTCAGTCCTCATAACTTTAGACAAGGCAATGGTGAACAATATTCCCTCCAGTTGCTCTGGGTTTAATTCAAAGTCTTGCCAGTTTGGGAACTATATGGGCTCTCTTGAAGTAACGTTCCCTTGAGCCCAATGTGTTCTGTTACCCAGTGAATCTCCTTTGGGGTCCCTTTCCCCATGCTCCCACTCTTTTGGTGGCCCCATTGGCTACAGCATCACATACTCACTTCTCCTGCTCTCTAAGACTCTGGCCACCCTGCCTATCCATACCTATTTCCTGTACTCATGAAACTCCAATCTTTTATTCCTGGAAGGGGAACTAACAAGTATCTAATTTATTCTGCAGATATGGAAATTAGTACTTAAATAAATGAATGATTTGTCCCAAGTTACACACCTGGTTGGTGTCAGACTCTTGACTCTTACCACCACAAATTATTTGTTCCCACAATGGAATCCTTGTGATACATGCACACATGGGGTGAACAATGATAATTATAATAATAACCCTGTAGCAGTATGCATGGTGATTTTGTTTATAAAGTATTATACCCACTATGTTATTTATTTATTTTTTTTTGCAGTACACGGGCCTCTCACTGTTGTGGCCTCTCCCGTTGTGGAGCAAAGGCTCCGGACGCGCAGGCTCAGTGGCCATGGCTCACGGGCCCAGCCGCTCCGCGGCATGTGGGATCTTCCCGGACCGGGGCACGAACCCACGTCCCCTGCATCGGCAAGCAGACTCTCAACCACTGCGCCACCAGGGAAGCCCCCCCACCATGTTATTTACGTTAAACTACATGAGGTAAGTACCCTAATCATTCCCATTTTATTGACCAATACCCCTGAATTTAGAGAGATTGCGGAGATGCCCGCGGTCTGGGTTGGCTGAGAGGACCTCCAAAACCAGGCACTCTGATTCCTTATCTATACCCTTTCTGTCACACTCTGTGGCCTGCATACCAGGCTATAAATGAGCCTTCCCATCTCTCTGACATGGCCTTTAGGTATCCTGGGTTTTGTGTATCTTGACACTGTCTATGGGACAAGGATTTGAAACTGCCCTTCCACTGGTTTACTTAAGTTAGGTACATGAACAACATCTTGATTAAAAAGCCCTCAAATGGGCTTCCCTGGTGGCGCAGTGGTTGAGGGTCTGCCTGCCGATGCAGGGGACGCGGGTCCGTGTGCCGGTCCGGGAAGATCCCACATGCTGCAGAGCGGCTGGGCCCGTGAGCCATGGCCGCTGAGCCTGTGCGTCCGGAGCCTGTGCTCCGCAGCGGGAGAGGCCACAAGAGTGAGAGGCCTGCATACCGCAAAAAAAAAAAAAAAGAATTCGAAATCAGAGGCTTTAGATAAGTAAGATCTTGATAAATTATAATGAACCCATACACTAAACAGAATGGAAACCAGATGAGAATAAGAAAAAGAAAAATGAAATTCCAAAATATTAGGTAAAGGGAAGTTGCACAAATACAGTGGAAATTCCAGGGAATATCCCCACTGCCCCCAGTACAACAAGAAAACAGCCAACAAGAAAACTAAAGCTGATGGCTCTGGTGTTTACACAGAGCCAAAACAGAGACATTCACATCAGTACCATCTCCTGAGCCCAGGCAAGGGAAAGTGTCTCTCAGAATTTCAACACTGCCTTATATTTGAAATTACATTACACCTCTACAAAGTTTTCTAACTCCCTGAACAAAGGGCTCTATTTTTTTCTAATGATAAATTTATTAATAATAAGAATACCTATTTAACGAATGCTTAACTATCAATGTGTGGGAACTGCAACGTGTCCTTTACGTGCATTATCTCACTTGTACCCACAGTCATTATTAATGCTTCCATTTTTTAGGTGAAGAAATTTGAAGCTGAGAGAGGTTAAGTAACTTGCTTGAGGTCACAGTTAATGGGTGATAAAGCCAAGGATTTGAACCCAAAACTGTCTGGTTCCAAAATCTAGACTTTTAGTCACTGAAATTTGGGGGCAGAAGTAGGTTTGCATAAGGACTGGTATATGCATTTTACTTGTAAATCAATCTTCTTTCAATCATTTTCTCTGAAATGGCAGCAGCTACATGACAGAGTCTGGTTCCCTCTTATATTCGATCAACAGGTGTGTGGAAAACGAAGGGTCGAATTCCTGAAGCAAAGTGCTGTGTTCTAATTGACTTAAAAAATATTATTGTTACTCGTATTTGCTTACATCAAACTACTGACTATATTTTTCTGTGTATATTTTTGTGTAGCAAAATTGTCATCAAAGGGATATATTTTATAGTAAACATCTACAACATATTAAAAATCTAAACATCAATGTTTAAAGTATAGAAGCAGATGTATTTGTTTCTCATGCATGTCTCACAATAGTACCAGAAATTTGGATGCATATTCTGCTTGACCCATGCATATGGTCTGGCACGTATTTCATATTATCAGGAATTCTTGCTTTGTGAAATGAATGAATGTCACAGGAATAAATAAGAATGATGATATGGGCTACTGATTCTTAGAAGTATCTAAGATGATTCACCATAAGTCATGAATTATATTTTATTCTTCCATTTTAATATTTTAATCATAACTCTCTAGTCCTAAGGTGGTGTATCTTGCCCAAGAATTCTGTAACGTTAATTCATTAAAGTGTCCTTGAAGACAGAAGGCAGATAAGACAGTAATTCACCTCTTAGGAATTGGACCAACTAAAGCACTTGTGAGTTGGCTAAGGAAATGGAGTTGAAGCTTCCAAAAAGCTGCTTCAACCCATTAGTAAGTCCCACCACCAAAACTGGCACCAGTAACCCCACGATCTGTTGTGAGAGTCCACAAACTGTGGCCCCCGGGCCACATGACCCACCACCTGATTTTGTATGTCCTATGAGCCAAAGATGGTATTTATATTTTTAAATGGTTGAAAAAAAATCAAAAGAACAGCAACATTGTTTAAAATATGAAAATTATATGAAATTCAAATTTCAGTGTCCATAAAGAAAGTTCTTTTGGAATACAGCTATGATCATTTTTTTACATATTGTCTGTGGCTGTTTTTGTACTACAGTGGCAATTTTCACAAAGACTGTATGACCTACGAACCCTAACAGAGTCACTATTTGGCCCCTTATAGAAAAAGTGTCCTGGCTCCTAATCAGGAGCATGACCTTCACTTCTTCAAAGTGGTGCTGGACACAAAAATGTACATATGCCAAGACACAGCTCTCATCCTCAAACTGGAAAACTGCAATCACTCATTCTCAAACATTTACTGAGTGTGTACCATGACGTGGTCTCTGGGAAAAGCCCGTGAGATGAAGAGCTCAGTAAGATACAGTTGCTGCTCTTAAGGTGTTTGCTGTCTAGAAAACGTAAGCCAAAACAAGATAGGTATCAGGGAAGCCAGGTGCTTACAATGAGAATGGGTTAAAAGCCTTAGTGAGAAAATCTTTGACATGATAATTCCTCAAAGAAATAAAAGATAGGAGTCAAGTTAATGACCACTTGTGTGTAGCTTGGGACTTCTTTATTGAGGAAGGAGCCATTTGACTGTTCTTCATTCTTTGAATGAAAAAGTTGGAGAATCTTGAGACTTCCTACACACAAATAAATAGAAAAATAATTCTTTACAAAGAAAAAAAAATAGTAGGGCCTAAAGGTGTAGACATTTGTCGAGAGTTGAGGGGACTCTCAGAGATGAGGTCATAGTGGCCAGTGAACTGCATTTTTTGGAATCCGTCATATTGATCTCATCGTCATAAATTGTTAGTGGTTTATTGTAGTGCCATAAATCTTGTTGAACTCATTTCATATGGATAGGGTTGTCTTAAACCCTTTCTCTGGTGCTGCTCTGCATTTTCCATCATTGCCACCTCATTTCCAGAAGCAGTAATCTGAAGATGAGCCCTTCTGAAGGAAGGACTAATAATGACCTATTGGAACCAGTCAGGTTGCCCTCCACATACATGCCTCATTAACTTGCCTCCAGTAAAAATTTATTACTGGGTCTTTTATTTTCGATCATTTTGGATCTCCACTTGCTCTATTACCATTTGTCTAACAGCCCAGAGAGGTATTAGATAACAGCAGGTATCCCTCTTTTACAGATAACAGAAGAAGGTAAACTAGAAGCAGTAAACATGCCTTGTATTCGACAGAGTCAGCCATTAAAGAAACTTGAGTTCAAGCTATAGGTATCAGCTGAGATTCCAGCAAAAACTGTTTCCCTCTCCACCATATCCCGAGCTCTCAGAACTATGCTTGACATATGTTAGATCCTCACAAGTATTTGATGACTACACAGAATCACTGCCTACCCTTTTATCAGAAAGATATTGTTCTTTCTCTTACTGTTTTTCCATAGATGCCTTTTTAAGACTCAGTATGACCATGCTCGGAAACAAATATTTATTAACCAATGACCACATGCCCTATACTATTAGCTATTACAAAAGATCAAAGAGAATATCATACTGCCCTCATTCTTGGTGAATGTGTCATCTTTTGCAGAAGTCAAAGAACCATTTAAGATATAATCTGAAAAAAACTCAAGTCAATCAGTTTTTAACTTCTCTCTAAGCATATTCTCTGATAAGTATATAAAAGGTTGACACTGGATTCTAAGGAGAGAATCTTCTTTGTGGCTATAGGGACTGTCCTTCAGAAACCCTAAGTCCTGCTGTACTTCTTCAAAGAGTCTAAGAGATAATGGGAAATAAAGGAAAAAAAGATGGAGTGAGGAGACATGAGTTCTAGTCCCACCTATGCCATGGATTCATTCTGAACATATCAGACAGCTCACTGAGCCTCACTTTCCTCATCTGGAAAACAGAGGGTGTAGCAGAAATAATGCTCTGGGTTCCTCCTGCATCTTTACTGGAAGATTACAGCACCAGTGCCCCGCCCCGCCCCCCACCCCCCGGCCTTGTATCTAGATGACACCATGTAACTGAGTTCTGGCCAATGGAATGTGGGCCACTTTTGGTCATGGCCATAAAATGTCCCATGTATGATCTCCCACCTTCTACAAAGTATTCTGAAGGCTCTGAGATGGTGAAGCCTCACACTGGAAGGAACCTGGATCCCTAAGTTCACTGTATAAAGGAGATTTGCTAACTGGGCACATACAGATCAGACTTTGGATGAGAACAAATCCTTATTTTGTTGAGCCACTGAGATTTTGAAATTGTTAGCGCAATTAGTCTATCCTGATGAGAATGGATATGTTGGTCTAAAGTTATCGTTAAGGAAATTTCTAACACGAGAATTTATATTCTTCTGTAACTCTCCTACATTCTTTTCTTTTGTAAAATATGAGTGGGCAATATTTGGACTACAGTTTCCATTGTCTCCTCTTAAATAAAATACAAGCAAAACATGGCTCTTCCTGTGAGCTTTAGGGATCAGACTCACCTCTGCTTTGTGGAACCAACCACAAATGTGTTTGGTTCGGTGTCTGTTATGGACTGAATATGCCCCCTCAAAATTCACATGTTGAAGCCCTAACCTCAAATGTGATAGTGTCTGGAGGTAGGGCCTTTGGGAGGTAATTAGGTTTAGATGAGGTCATGGGTCATGAGGGTGGAGCCCATCATGATGGGATTAGTGCCCTTTTAAGAAGAGGAAGAGACATCAGATCTGCCTCTTTTTGTCACGTGAGGATACAGCAAGAAGACAGCCATCTGCAAGACAGAAGAGGCTTCTCAAAGGACAACAAAACTGCCAGGACCATGATCTCAGACTTCCTAGCTTCAGACTGTGAGAAATAAATGTCTGTTATTTAAGCCACCCATCTATGACATTTTGGTACAGCAGCCCGAGCTGACTAAAAGAGTATTTAACTCAAGGAGTGATTCTTTTTCAATCACAATATCACTACAAAACAACTGAATAGAATTCTCAGGTTGTTTTTATTTTTCCATTTCTGCAAGGAAATTTTAAAAAATACGAGGCTGTGAAAATTCTACCAGGCCTGCAAATTTTGCATCAGTGCCAATCTCAAAGCCCAACCCACTCTCCTAAGTTCTTCCCTTGCTCCCTTTATCAGAAGAACCCTGGACTCTCAAGATGGGCATGGGCTTATTTACAGGCCCACAGAGTCTGAGGGTCCTCAGAGCCAGAGAGGTTAGACATCTTGGTATAAACTCAATCTAATTTTCTGGAACTCCAAAGGAGAGGCCACACATTTCCCTTGATGATTCCCTTCCTCTCTCCTTCTTTCCCTTCATTTTTTCCCCCTTCCTCCCTTTCTTTCAGATCTTGATCCTCTGGGCCAGTGCCTACTTATGTGGTTGTATTTTACAGACCAAAAATTAAAAACATAATAAAGGAAAAGGGAAAGTGAGACTTGATAAGGCAGCAATTGTCTGCCTTCCTGACAGATGATGCTTGCAGTCCATGATCATTAACTGTACACAGCAATAGCTGTGTTTTCCTAAATAAGTCATCCTCGATGTGCAAGTCTGTGGCTGTTTGATTTATCATGATACAATATTGTGTGGCACACCTGTGTGAGTACACACTTCTGGATATCACTGTGCATAAATACAGCTAGCTGGGTCCCAGTCTGTGCAGACCAGGCAGTAGTCCAGAAAGGAAATTGTCATTGATCTTCCAGTTTGATTACATCTGTGGTGATATCTACTACCTTGTATCATCATGTGGGCTCCTTAGGCACCCGTTCTCTCTCCACTTGCAAGGAAAATGTTTCAACTAGAATAAAAAAATGATTAAAGATCTTTCCTCTTCATTTCTTGCCCTAGGTAACTGGGAGGAAATTGACATGCATATGCAGCTAGTCAGGCGGAGAGTGGTCAAATCACAGACGGGAACTTATTAGCTCTGTTCCATTTCCCCCAATGCACTCTCTCCTTTCTAACCCACGCACGCAAATAAAGCCTTCATTGTATAGGTGTCACGTATATATGTATATATTTTTTACTCACATGAAGCCTCCACAAAGCATCATGTCAAATTGTTGCATTATTTCTTTTGTCCTGAAAAGTCTGACACAGGGTGGCTCTAAAATCTGGCGCTTTAGAGCTTCAGATGTAGCTGCTGATGGTCAAATTTCCTCGGACGTAAAGAGAGAGGGAAACCTATAAATACTGTGTCAGGCTCTGTATTAGGTAACTTTACTTAGTGTATCCCAGCTAATCTTCACACAAACACTGCAAGATAGGTGCTACTAGTTTCACTTCTCCGATGAGAAAATTGAGGCCAACCAATATGCACAGTTACGTTGGTCTGGATTCAATGTCTAACCCCAACACATAAGCATAAATGCTGATTGTTCTGAGCCTCTGAGACTTTGTGGTTGTTATGCAACAAACGAATATAGGCAGTAGATAGATGCCATTAATCCTACTCTCTCATACTGGCTTCTTAGATAGAGAAAGTTGATGATAACCAGGAAACAGACAGAAGGTATCAGCACACTTTATCCTCAGTAAGAAGTCTCTTAGTTCCAGTTTGGATAAGGAATAAATATGATAACTAAGTCATTATGATGGGAGGTCTGCTATATATCAGCTGGTTTTAGTTCTTTAAGAGTCATATCAGGACTGTGGTGGGTAATGAGTTAGAGAGATAGAGAGTTCTGGCAACTAAGGCTTGGATGCTTAAGAATATATGAAATCAGGACTTTTACTTAAAGTGAACAATCAGTAATTCAGAGAGCAGTAAGCTCTGTAAGGGTGGGTGGACTAGTCTACTCCTTCATCTTTGTACCCTCTTAAGACAACGAAAAGAGTACCTGCCTGGTACTCACCCACTGTGAATACAAGTCTCTTCACTAAAGCGAAGGATAACTACTTAACTCACCTGGATAGAGATGACTGACTGTAATAACAAGTGCCCAGGATGTAACCCAGGGTCTGACCCACATTAAGAACTCAGAAAATGTGAGTTCACCTTCTCTGCCCCTCATGATACTGAATAATGAATAAATAAATATCTGTTTTAATGACTGGAATTGAAACCAGAAGACAGGGTCAGGGCAGACCACTAGGTTGGAACCAGGTGAAAACCAGAACCTGACAACTCTCTGGTGATCACACGTTGGGACCAATCATTGCTTAGGACTGAAGTAGAGGTTATCCTCCTTCATTTTCCACCTCCGTGGGCAGAGGATGCTTCCCTGCACCTTGACTTTGAGGTACACTTGTGGCTCATTTTTGCCAACTGAGTGTTAGAGGGTGGAATGTAATTGAAGGCTTGACAAGTACTTGCACAATTGGGCTTGCTCTCCAGTGCTCTACAAGTTCCAGAAGAAAAACATGCCCAGGTGAGCCTTCTGGCCAAGGAGGAGGATGAGAAGCATGGGAGGCAGAGTCGGTTCAGTTGGGCTACCCCAGCCAGGCCCAGGCCGGATCAGACAACACACACCAAACCCTAGATGTATGCTAAATAAATGCTGGATACTGTGTGCCCTGAAGCCTTGCAGTTGTCTGTTATGCAGAAAATAAACACAGACAGTAAACGGATGTCATTAATTTCATCCTCTCCTGTTGGTGGCTGAGATGGGGAAAGCTGACAATAATAGCCAGCCAACAGAGAGACAGCACCAGCACACTGCAGCCTCAGTAAGAAGCCACTTAGTTCCTTCCAGGTCAGAGAAGAGCCCATGAATAAAAAGAGTAAACGTGGCACTGTAGCCTGGAAGAACAGCTAGCAATGATTACATGTGACAAATGAGAAATCTAGAGTGCCATGGCTGGTCCAATGACACCGAGATGGTGGGCTTGTAGTTTTGTCTGTAGTTCCTGGATGTTCAGAGTATGACCGTTATTAAGAAAGTGAACAAGCCCGGCAGAAATGGGAAGTGTTGGATCAGAGATATCGGATGAAGTTCCGCTCAGGTGAAACCACTGACAGAATGAGGTCCATGTCTCTGCTTGCTAGGATGTGCTCAGTGGTGTTGTGGGCCTAACTACCTACCGGGCTGGGAAGTGGTGCTGTAACATCTTAATTGTATACTTTACCCGGAGCCCATGAGAGTGGCAGGTTTGTGCCTCATGACCTTCATATTGTGATTTTTGTCCTCCACTGAGCTTTTTTTTATGCCTTTGGACTAGATGCCCTCTCTCTAACTCAGGAGAGGAGATGGCTAAGCTACTTGGTGTCTATTTAGTAGCAGCTGTTTCTGTGCTGTTGCCCCCTACACGGTTGTTAGTGGCCTGCCTCCAGCAGTGAGCCTCAGAAACAAAGCCATCCCCATGTACCTAGGGAGTCTAAATGTTCAGAAATGAGCTTGTTGTACATTCATCACTGGCGTTTCCCATATCCCTTCACTGAGTTCTGGAGCTAGACTGTATATGTACTAACTGGGAAAGGAACGTAAGTCACAGATAGCTTCCTGGGCTAAGATGCAACCTATTCCTATTTTGTAGATTCTCCAGTGCCATCTATTGTGGGGTGCACCATAATTTAATCATAGATTTTCAGAGGTAGAGGGGAGCAACACCACATTATGTGTACAATTGGCAGTAAGACACATACCAATTTCACTGCTATTAAAATGTGAAAAAACAGTGCAATTCAGAACTGAGAAAATACACATTCCCTAATGGACACAGACACCTCATCCCTGGCAGTCCCTTTTTTTGTCTCACCATCATGGTAGTTTGATTCTGTTCCATTATCTCAACTCTGGAGCTGTGACATTTTACCCAGGTGTCTTAACCGGGTTTCTTTTGTCCTTCCTTTTTCTAACACAAAAGGATCCTTTCCAAAGGAAGCCTTTTGTACTCTCATTTTTATCTCAAGTCTGTGATTCTATCGACTTGTCCTTAGGAACGTACTTCAATGCCATTTCTTCTGGGCAAGGCAGCTGGCAGCATGTCATAGAAGTTAAAAATCTCATATGCCACCTCGAACAAGAGCTACAGGTAAGAGAAGGGACAGAGATTTTCTCTTAACTTCAGAGCCATCAGTTCCCTGGGGATCAGGAACTCACTGTTTATAGCAGTTACAATTCTTAGTTAACCACTTCTGGCTGACAAAAGAATAGGAATTTACTGCAAGGATTTTAGAGCACCCAGAGTCACTAGGAAGGCTGGAGAACCAAGTTCATAAAACTGGCAGGAAAAAGGGAGACCAGGCAGTAGCTGGAATGCGAGCCCACATCACATCGCAGAACCATCTGGTGAGGACACCACTGCTGAAGCTGCCACTTGCTGTGGCTTGCTGCCATCGGGGCAGGACATGGCCCCTGGCACCAGAATTGCTGGTGTCCCTGGATACTGCTGCTATAATCACCATCTAATGTTTCCTCTGCTTGGAACATTCCCTTCAGATATCCACCTGGTTTTCTTCCCACGTGCTTTAGGTCTTTGCTCAAATGTTACCCTTTCAGCGAGGGCTTCAACAATCACAATCTTTAAAATTGTACCTTCCATATCTGCCCTTCCTCCAGCATGTTCTATTCCATGATACTTGCTTTCATTTTTCTTTTAATATCAGTTATCAGCATCTGGAAAACCATACAGTTCACTCATTTACTTGCTTATTTTCTTCCCCTATAGAATGTAAGCTCTATGGGGGTGGGGATTTTTGTCTGCCTTGTTCTCTGCTATATGTCTAGTATCTTGAAAAGTGGCACAGAGTAAATGTTAAATATATGTTTTTTGAATGAATGAATGAACAAACTGCTTCTCAATTGTTCCTGCTTCTTTGGGTCATTAGTTCTCAATTCAAAGTCTGGCGGGGGGAGGGGGGAACAGGTAGTTGACTGGTTGAGTCCAGGTCACAAGCTTAGACCCCAGCTACAGGGAAGGCTGGGGAAAACATTGTTTTCTATAATGACATTTATTCTTGCCTTATTTCTTAGCCGGACTGGTATCAGAATTTCTTACCCATCCTATCTGTCTCAATTCTTTACCCTCCCCATCTTTTGTAAAGCTTTCACAGAGTTGTCTCTGCAGCACAGATTTAATTATGACAAAATTAATTACATCTTCTCCAGATTTAAAACCACTCAGTCCCCCCTCCCCTCTTCACCTATAGAGGCTAAAGATGAAAGTATTTCCCATGGTATAAAGGACCCTCAACACTTACTAGCTGCCCACCTCTCCTCCTGCTGTCTGGAATGCTCCCTCTTTCACGTCTGCCTGGTGAGTACCTGCTCGTTCTCCAATACCCTACCCAGACCCAGGTCCACTGTGATTCACAACATCTGACCTCCCACTCCCACGTGTCCCCAGCCACAGGAAACTCTGACTATTGGCTCTCGCTGTAGCTTTATAAACCACTGGAACAGTCCTTGTCACCAGCTCAGTTTCTTTTTCCATCATTACTGGCAATATACACCAAGAGCCGTCTGTATATGACATCCAGAGCCATGTGCTGGTGGTTCAGTGATGGATGAGGCAGACCTGGCCTCCTCCCTAATGGAGCTTACACTAAGCAAACAACTATGTAAATGATTCATTACTAAGTGCCCTGAAAGCAAACTACAGAGTGCTTTGCTAGCATCTAACAGGGAATGGAAACCTACACGCATAGCTTAAATCTCAGCTGAGACCTGAAGGGTGAACTGAGGCAGAGGTTTGGGAGTAGCTAATGGAAAGTGAGTCGGTGAGCAGTGAGGGAGAGAATGAGAAAATGTTTCAGGCAGGAGCTATAAATGTCAGGTCTGAAGTCCCTAAGTCAGGAAGACATCTTACATACTGGGAGCCAAAAGAAGGCCAGAGTGGAGGAAGTATGGTGATGGAGGGGGAGCCTGGTGGATGATAACAATGCTACAGAGACAGAAGATAGCTGGGTCATCCTGGGCTTTACAGCACATACTGAGAATTTTGGTTGTTATCCTAAGAACAACAGGAAGCTACCTAAGAATTTTAAGCTAGAGAGGCCCAAGACCTGAGGTGCATGTTAAATATATCACTCTGTCTGCAGTGTTAAATACGGTTGGAGAGAGAGACAAGAGTGGAGACGAGAAAGCCATTAGGAGGTGACTACTGCAGTCTGGGGGACAAGTGATTGTGACGCAGATGGACCAGGCTAGTGGCAGTGAGGATGGAGAGGGAAGGTGAACTTGGGAGGTATTTAAGAAGTGATTATTCTGGGCTTCCCTGGTGGTGCAGTGGTTGAGAGTCTGCCTGCCGATGCAGGAGATATGGGTTCGTGCCCCGGTCCGGGAAGATCCCACATGCCACGGAGCAGCTGGGCCCGTGAGCCATGGCCGCTGAGCCTGTGCGTCCGGAGCCTGTGCTCCGCAACGGGAGAGGCCACAACAGTGAGAGGCCCGCGTACTGCCAAAAAAAAAAAAAAAAAAAAAAAAAAAAAAAGAAGTGATTATTCTGATTAACGATTGGGCGTGGGTATGAAGCTGAGGTAAGTGCCCAGAAGGACTCAAAAATTTCTCATGTAAAACTATGTTTAATTTCCCTGCCTCTTTGCTACTCATAGTGTGGCCCACGGAGTGGCAACACAGAAATGCAGACTACTGGATGAGAATCTGTATTTAGACAATCTCCTAAGGTGATTCATAGGCACATTCAAGTTAGAAAAGCAATGTCTTAGTAAACCTTGCCCTTGTAACATTAGCATAATGCAGGTACATAGAGCACTGCAAAAATCTGGCAAATGAATACGTGTGTTTACGTATAGGTGTATGTATATGTATGTGTACACACACACACATTAAGTCCCATGCAAATAAAATAAGACTGAAGCATTGTAAATTGCCATAGAAGAAAATTTGCAATTTTCCTGTTTTGAAAAAAATACTGTCCACAAGATCTACAGGGAAGGCACTGTTTTTCCAGACAACCATAACCAGAATAACACAGAAATAGCAAAAATAAAATATTAAATCAGGTGATTTTGTGGGTAGGAGTATTTACATGTGACAGTTATGAGTTTGTCTGTGGACCTATGGCCACATGAAGCTTCTGAGTTGACCAACAAAGAAAACTGGATTCACTTTGCTGGTACCCTTAGAATATTCTTGCCTTGCCGGATAAAGGACTGTTTGAGAGAAATGAAGTACAGAAGCAGGGTGGCCACGTGTAATTTATTAATAGCAGCATAGTCTGCTGACTGGCCTTTCCTGCCATTCATTTTTTTTTGACTGGAAAATGAGTTAACTAGCAGGTTAATTGAATGCTATCTGGTAAGCATGCACACATCCACAAATGTGAGTGTGTGTGTGTGTGTGCTGTGTATTTTAAGCTGATCACACCTCAGGAGCTCTTGTGTTCTGGGGAAGGAGAGCTGGTGGGGGGCTGTTAAAACCACTCTCCCTCTGGTTTCTGGGTCCCCCCTGGACACGCTGGAACTGTGCCCATCCTAACTTGCCGAGATGTGTCTGTCATTTTTGACTGGGTGTGATTATATCAGCCCAGTGACTTGTCAGGTCCCAAAGAAATTAAAAAAGGAAAAGTCCAGATGGTGACATTTGTGGTGAAAAAGAAAAGTGTCTTTTTCAGTCAAGCTGCCTTCCAATTATTTAAATTTATACAGATTTTATTTATTTATTTGCCATTTTCTCCTCTAAGAGGAGAAAGTTCTAGGCCTGGAAGGGGGGTTGCCTCTTGCCCGTGGCATAGTTGCCCTTCAGGTGCTCATGGCTGGTTTAATGTGGAGTAAGAGGAAGGCATGGACCTCAGCCAGGAAGCAGCCCCTCGGCACTAGGGAATGACTGTGTCCTGTTCTACTTTGATTTAGGAGAGCTTCCAAGCCCTCCTTGTAAAGGTTTAATTCTTTAATGGAAGAAAATTCAATGTTATGAATGCTTTGAGAATTTAAGGGGAAATGTATACTTCTTTGCTTCGTTATTGAGTTTGGTACCATGAGAAGCCCATACATGCTATGATTAATATCAAGTAACATTTAATGAAAGCTTAAATATATCACTTATAAATGTTCTAAGCACTGTTTTAAATGCTTTACATACATTATTTCATTTAACCCTCCTAACAACCTGATGAGATATGTACGCATTAAGTTTTTCTGTTTTGTTATGTTTCTAGATTTTAAATTTTTTGATGTAGACCATTTTTAAAGTCTTTAGTGAATTTGTTACAATATTGCTTCTGTTTTATGCTTTGGCTTTTTGGCCACAAGGCATGTGGGATCTTAGCTCTCTGACCAGAGATCAAACCCTGCATTGGAAGGCAAAGTCTTAACTCCTGGACCACCAGGGAAGTCCCTCATTCTTTTTTTTTTTTTTTTTTTTTCAGATAATAAGATGAGGAAATGAAGCTTCAGGAGGTTACGTAAATAGCTCAGGGTAACATACTAGCAGGCGGCACAGTCAGAGTAAGAACCAGGTCTGATTCCACGGTAACCACCAAACTTTATGGTACAACAAATTCCACAACATATGAAATAGGACTGAAAAATTAAAGCTGGGTGCTCCAGGGCACAGAGGAGAGCGGAGGTGGTCATGCTGACGATATTAGGGGAGATGAGTTTGAAGGTATGTGTAGGCATTAACCAAGTGAAGAAAGGATGTATGGGCAGGAAGTACACATAAATAAAGACAAGAGGCCTGAATATTCTGTAATTTGGGAAGTACTTATGATTGGAGCATAGGATACACATGAAAGATGAGTTTAAAGAGGTCAGAAGGCAATGCCATGTTGTGAAGGCCTTTTTCAAAGCCATATTAGTTATGCGTTCCCAGTCTATTATTCACGGTTTAAATGATGAACAAGATATTCAAAAAATAGGAGGTTTATTTAAAGCAATACCTTTCACCATAACATCCCCTATGCTATGGCATGGGGCTTGACCCACATTCCAGAGACTTTGGGAATACGAAGCATAAGGATTTTCCCTGGAGCACATGGGGGTCATGCGGAAGAAATAAAACTGTTCTGCAGCAGTCTGAAATCCTGCGCAAGTGGGTCAATTGAAGGGACAATTGAACCTTCAAAAGAGAACATCTGGGACTTCCCTCGTGGGCCAGTGGTAAAGAATCCACCTTCCAATTCAGGGGACGCCGGTCCGATCCCTGGTCAGGGAACTAAGATCCCACATGCCACGGAACAACTAAGCCCGTGCACCACAAGTACTGAGCTCGCACGCCTCAACTAGAGAGGCCGCGTGCCTCAAACCACAGAGCCCATGCGCTCTGGAACCCGTGTGCCACAACTACACAGCCCACGTACCCTGGAGCCTACGCACCACAACTAGAGAGAAGCCCACGCACCGCAATGAAAAATCTCACGTGCCTCAGCGAAGATCTCGCATGTGCAACTAAGACCTGACTCAGCAAAAAAAATAAAGAAAATAAATTTTAAAAATTATTATCGAAAGAGAACATCTGAGTGTGGTGTGGCTGCCTAAAAAAACCAAGGGATGGGAGGAGACAAAAGGAAGATGAATCACCTGGAAAGTGCAACTGACGTTTCCAGTAGGGCCTGTTAAGAATCTCAAAAATATCCAAGAGAGAAAGTGTCCATTTTAAACGTTTTTCAGGACAGAGAGCATAAAGCAGTCTTAGCTGGCTAACCACCAACTAAAAATATTCTGCCCTTGTTCTCTTCGTTCTCTTGTTTTAGCTCTGATGGTGTTAGAACGATGACACTAGATGAGGGAAAAGAGGGGACTTCATAAAGTACAAAAAAAGAGAAGGAAGGACCATGTCCCTCCTCCCTGTCTTGTAGCTTTTGCCAAAACCCCTAGCCCTGGAAGAGAAAATACTTGCTGCTTGAGTGAAATTGAATGTTAATTAATATATGGAATTGGACACCTCCCTAAACTTAATCCTAAAGATCCTAGCATCACAGACTGAGGAAAGAGTAGCAAGTCCATAAGGGAGGCAGTGAATTTAGACCATTGTACCTATATAAATAAAAGCTACAGTTGTAGTTATAAAGAGTTCTATAGGTTAGTGGAAGCTGGTTGGTTTGTTTCTAAAGGTGTGAAAGACCTGAGCAGTTCACTTACTCATAGGAAAAAGTCAGTAGAGAGGGAGGTATCTCAGACTCAAGAGTGGAGATAACTGATAATACAAGTCCTTAAAGAGGCTGGAAGGGAGGAGATCCTTAGGTGAAGAAATTAGGTTTGGAAATGAGCAAGATATTGTCCTCTGAAACTGGAGATAACTAGCTAAGGATATCTGAGAAAACAATGTAGTTAAGTCCAGAGTTTGATGATAAAAATTGAAAGAGGTACATAGTGAGACGGCATTCTCATCTAGTTTTGTTGGAGAATTCTCAGTGTCAGTAGTTAGGGAATGGGTCTGGAACTGTGGTATCTAAGGAAAGAATCAGGACAATTCACGGAGACATCTTTTTCAGCATTCCTGATTCATCTTTCCTATCTCACATATACCAGGTCCCCTGGTGGCATCTTTCTCCACACTTTTTATCATAGCTATGAGACTAAGTGAATGGGGATCCAAGAAAGTTTACTAAGGTGAAAGTGTCCAAAGAAACACAACAGCAAGAACTGAGTTCTGTGGTGTCATGCTCATGTGTCGAGAAGCTTGGGGTTCACCTTGTTTAACGGGTGCCATGGGAGAGAGTCAGGATCACAAACCACACTAGTGGCCAAGTATACACTAAGGTTGAGAAATTGCCCAGTTTGAGACAGATTAATCTGCCTTTTCTATGTCACTCCAGGTTTTCAAAGGCCACCTTACAGATAGTGGCAGGAACAGGGAGACCAGTTGTTTGACTGGATCTAGCAAATCACCTACTCATTTTTCCGTCATATACCTGGGGTCATGGATGTTAAGTCAACCATTCTTGCCAAATGGCATGGCTCCCCAATACCAACTAACTTATGTACTTCAACCTATTCCTCTATGACCGAATGTAGTCATAGCTGGTAGCCTCCACAGGAGCAATATGGCAAAATGTGTTGTTGCAATTAGGATGGTCATATTTAATATTTTATTAGTCTTTCTTTCTCTGCCTCTTTGTCCATATTTGGTGTCTACTTTTTTGAGTTAATTTAGAGGGCTCACTCTGTAGGCACATGGATTTAAGTTGTAGCTTCTTGATTTTCAAGTCATGAGGGACATTCATAAATAGGTTTTACATGTTAAGTCTTCTGGAGCCGACTTAAATTAATCCAACCTTTTCTGAGTTCCTGCTGTATGAAAAACTGACTGTTAGGTACTGAGAGACAGAAGATGGAATGGACTAATGTCTGCTCCCCAGGAACTCACAATATCTCACTGGGGAGGCCAGCACAAACGTAGTTGATGGAGGTAGATAAGAAGTGCTATATTAGAGGGAGAGTCCTCCCTCATGGATTCAAGCCCATCTGTTTAATTTTTCATATTTGTTTTCCTAAAAGCAGGAGACATAGTTAAAAGTCTTAGAATTCCATTTTTAAAATCATAAACTTTGAAGATAAGAGGGATAATTCTCACAGTAATCTGACTCTTTTGCATCACCAATGTTCTTTTCAAATGGAAGAGTCATATCCTTCATTACTAACAAACTACCTTCTTAGAGATGAAAATTTGAATAAAGCAGGGCTTTACCAGAGGTTCCTTTGGTAAATCAATGTGACCATTTAGTAGATTCCTGGATAGTTGAGGGACCCCAATCTCTATGATTCCTTCGTTTGTTCCTGGTTTAAAATCTGGCTTATGAGCACCAAATCATCCCCTTTGCAAGAAAAGTTGCTAATATGTAGAGCCCCCATCCAAATTGCTTTTCGTTGAGCTCCCGGTAAAATTCTCTCTATGCTTTTTGACGGTTGTCACGTTACATTCCACGTTCAAAGAACTATGGCAAGCTGAGACATGTTTATTTAAATGGATTTTGTGGAAATGTAACACTAGCTTTCTAACACCTGTTTGCATTTCCATACAGATTCAGTAGAAAGGAAGTTTTATTCTCATGCTGAACGTGCAGAATAATATCTCAAATTTTCTGTTTCTGACTGAGGTAGGAGAGGCAAATTATCTGCATCTTCTTTTTTCACTTATTCCTTTAGTTAACCGTTCATTCATCCATCATGTATTGGATACTTGCATTGTACCAGGCCCTGTGGGTAGTCACTGGTCATATAATATAACTAATCATGAGTGGGGCGGGGCGGGGGCAAAAGCACATGTTAGTGAAAGACTTTATTTCTTGCAAAACTACCAGCCATCATGTTCATTGCAGGATTCCAGCCATTTTTTTCCAAGTGACTTCTTTTGTATTGATCATTTATGGAGAAGTTGTTGAATTCTCATCATTAAGAGTATAAACTCTGGAGTAGACTGTTTAATTCAAAGCGGAATAATGTAAATCATTACTTGTGCCACCTTAGTAAAGTGGCTAAGTTTTCTTATCTATAAAATGGAGACAATAATAATTATACCTCCTGAAAGGATTTTTGAGAAGACCATGCCTGGTAGATAGCATGCAATGAAGAAACATGAGCTGGCTTTGTTTTTCCTTGCAGAAGTGATATAGATTTTTTGTGTGTATTTGTCATATTTTGTGTATTCCTTGGAGATGGTCAGAATGAGACAGTTAATCCACTCTCCTTGCCACCCTCATTTTGAGTGACTCTAGGCAGATTCTAGGAGGAATCTTAAATTGGAGGTGAAGAGAGGGGACCCAGGGTAGTTGCAAGAAGTCCCAGGTGGGAGCTAGCAAGGCAACTGGAATCACAGGACATAAGGTGTTGGTATATGTCAAAATATCCCATAAGATCCTCTAACATAAAACCCTCCTTTTTCAGATGATGAAACGTAACTGGAGAGAATGAGACTTGCACATAACTCCCCATATAATGAGTGATAGACATGGGACTCCTAGTTCATTCCACAAATTGAAGATTCAGAGTTGCATAATGATGTGGTAGAGACATGGTACTAGAGAAAAGGATTAGAAGTTGAGCTTTTCCCTTTTCTTAGTGCTGGCCTACTTGCTTTGCGTTTCTCTACTCTTCCTTCATCTGTGGCTCGTGTAACACCTCTGGAGGTCCCTATTTGGACTCACATTTTGGTTTTAGTCAGTGTGCAGCTGTCTAGTTGATATGACCCCTGGTTTACCTTTCTGAGTAACTGACAAATCCTGCTCAGGGCAGTCAAATCACTTTGGCTAAAATATAAACATTAGATAAAAAAGAAAACTAATAGTGCCAGAAACTTAACTTATACATTTCATTTAATCCTTAAAAAAATCCTATGAAGTAGGTGTTATTATTACTATTAGGAAGCTGTGGGCACCAAGGCATAGAAAAGTCAAGTGACCTGTTCAATGTCCCCATGGCTCAGTAAATCAGTTCTAGAATTTAAAATTAAATCTGACCCTGAGAAAATGTTCTTGGTAAGTGAAAAAAAAAAAAAAAAATCAGATTACCAAACAGAATAATCTCAACTTTACTTAAATAAAATACCTTATATGTAAAAGAATAGGGAAAAAAATCTACCAAGTGTTTATCTGGAGGCAGCAGAAATATATCTTTCTCTGTTGTAAAAAAAAATTTCTAAATGATCTGCAATGAAATACTTGCTTTTATAATAAAATGGCACAACAAATGTTATCTTGAAAAAGAAATTCGATCTGTGAAAGTGGCAATGAAATAGGAGTTCAATAGCAGGAATACAGAGGTTAACTAGTCTTAACTCTCCTTGGGATCAAAGTGCCCCCATTTACAATTAGAGAATTTTAATGGAGTCTAAGAGCCCTTTTACCTTGCAGTTAGCTTCAAAAAATAAAAGACAGAAAAGTTCTCAACTAAATTATAATTCAATCCACGTGTCCCTAAAATTTTATCTGCCCCATATTTATACTACATCCAGTCACTAAGCCCCATTCAATCTAAGTGGAAACATTTAACATCAGTACAAAGGAATTTGTTCTCCACTTGATTTCCCCACCCTAATTTTCACAAATGACTCTTCTTTGATTATAATGAAACATAATTTAATGTAAATGGAAAGGTTACGCTGATCATTCAACAATAACTATAAACTTACTACATTTAAAAAAATCACTTAGGAGTTCTGTTTCTAATTCTTCCAGATACCAGTCATGTGACCTTGACATAGCAATATAACCTCTCTGAGCTTCAATTACCTGACTGGAAAAATCAGGAAGTTAGACTAGACTTGCACTGTCTAAACCGGCTACTGAAATTGAAATTAATTAAAAGTATATACAATTAAAATTCAGTTCCACAGTCACACAAGTCACATTTCAAGTGCCCAATATCCACATGTAACTAGTGGTTAGTGGCTACCATATTGGATGGCACAGATATACAACATTTTCATCATCACAGGACACACTTTTAGATAGTATAAGAATGACAACTTAATTTATGGAGCATTTTAGGTGCATATGTAAATCTCCTTTGATTTCCTTCAGCATCTGAAGGAAAGCAGACGCTGATAATCCTATTTTACAGGTGGGAACTAAAGCCCAGCGAGGTAAAAACAACTTCCCAAGATGACACAGAGCTCAAACCAAGGACTTCTTCCAATTCCAAATCTTTCCTGTACTTTCCACTCCATCATCCTGCCTTCTAAAATTAAATATCCCCAGCTGTTTAGAGAGGCCACCGATACTCACTGACACTTATGAATTCTGAGAAGCCCCAGGAAGGGTTGCCAAATTTGATCAGTAGCAAACAATAGCTATCTTGTTTGTGCCTGGCATGGTACTATAAACACCATGAGAGAGAAGTCACCACTTAAGGTCCTTGTACCCCAGGAGCTTGCAATGTGGTTGAGAGCACGTTTCACGAATTAAAAAACTGTTTTTAATCTAGACTTGAACATGACATGCTACTAAATATCAAAAGAAATGGGGAAAATAAACAAAAGTGGATTCTTTTGGTGATCAGGTATCAAGACCTGATACCTGGGAGGTTACTGTTTTTCAGTAATTATTATTTGCCTTTTTAAACTAAGTACACATACTGCTTTAAGAGAAAAAAAATATATGAAAGAAGAAAATCATTGGGGCTTTTATGAATTATGTGTTAGACTTCCCCTCTGTAAATCAAATAATTACAGTTGTAAAACCTTTCCTTTTGAATCAGTCACTTTCCAATTTTTATTCTTCGATGTGATTGATACTTCCTTGTACATTCCCTAAGAAAATCTCTAAATACTTCCCACCAGGACCCTCAAATATATATTAAATGTACGTTTTAATTTTTATCTTTATCACATCTTTCTCGGTATTTACCATTAATGTCTAATTTAGATACATAAAAACAGGGGCTATACGTAATACAGAGTAGGCACTTGAACATTATTTGTTAAAGATATGTAAATATGTACTCACACTAACAAAGTACCTAGGCAATGAAGAGGTATTTTGAATAATGAAGAGAATGAATGAAACCCAGAACAAAAGGTAAGGAAAAAGACTGATGGAACTAGGTAGGAGAGCTTGAAATCTTGCTGACAAAACAAGTTTTGTAAATAAAAAATAGACAGCCAAAACAATTGTTAATTCAAACTTGAATATGATACAATAGGAACCTATGGATTTTTTGCCCTATCACACGCTTATTTCTCTCACCTGTACTTCTTTCTTTAGTCTAATCCTCTGATTTTACAAAAGTTGAAGTAGCTTGCCTCAGATGCCCTTTCCTTTAAGCCAAAGATTTTCTTCCCTATGTCAAGATATTTCACATTAGAATGTAAGATACTATGCTACTTTCATTGGGGGAAACAAAGAAGCAAATATCTGGTCCCTGATTTTAAGGGGCTTGCAATCTAATTGCAGTGATAGGACATGAAAACACTAAACAGTAGTACTAGAAGCACCAAAAAAATCATGTAGCTGCTGCCTTCTCCAGTCTTACAATCTTATACATGACCAACAAAATCTAAGCATTGTGTCTGTGTGTTTATGCATATGGAAGAAGCCTTCTTCTCATTGACTGCATCCTCAAATTTCAATGTTTATTACATGATCAATCAAAATCTCTTCTTTCCTCACTTAAGAGTAAAGAAACTTGAGATAGGGTCAAGTTGCCTTTTCCCACTAAGAAGATAAGTACAAGTTGCCCCAATCCTTGAATAAATGTGATATGATCCTGTTCAAAGCTGAATCCAGCCTGTCTTATAACAGATTTGAAATATTATTTTCTCCAAGAATCTCCATCACAAATTTTCCCCATCCTGTCACAGGGCTGGGTGAAATGTAAAACCATGTTGGTCAAAATGCCTATTTCAAATAAAAAAGGCACAGAGCTCAAAATATGGAAAGCTAGCACTGGGATAACTACATTTGTAGAAGTTGCTTTTCCATGGCAATCTTAAGAAAAAGAATTTTTCTTAGTAACTAGCATTCTCAAATACCTTGGGTTCCAAATAACTGTTTGGCCTCAGAAACTCCATTTGCCTGATGTCAATTCTCTGTGATTTAAGCCTCTAAACTCCCTGGAATCTATAGCTAAGGCAGTTGCTTTTCAATCTTTCTACATGCCCATATGTCCTGGCATGTGCGTATTAGTAATGATGAACCAACAGTGTTTCTGTACATCTCTGTAATCCTTCAGTGTAATGGGAAAACCAATCTGAGCCCTGCACTCTAAATCACATTCTGAATATTAACATTTACTTGGTTCATCTTGTTTCTTCCTTTTCTTCCTTCAATCTTTTCCTTATGGAGAAAAGTAAGCTACCTAACTCAATAATAAATCACTGCATTGTGTAAATACTTTGGAAGTATTACAAACTAGCTAATATTGACTGGTTCTACCAGAAGAGCAAGTAAATTTTACAACAATAATAACAGAACAACTGAATCCATTGGAGGCCTGTTTAAAGAATATTCTTTAAGACCAAAACTTTATAGATTTTACTAATGGTGAAAACTTTCTTGATTTCATACCACTTCACCCAACAAAATTTTTTTTTGCCATTTTTAGGGTGGGTGAGGCATCTGCACTAGAGAACTTGGTGACAGCTGATGGGTATAACTCTTAGAGAATGGCTATATATTCTAATACCTGAAAACACAGCCAGCCCTTTAAAAAACACACATCACTTGATCAAGAATGATTTTGTTTTGTTTTATATGACTCTAAACATAGAAGGTCAACAAAATCCCAATCTGCAGAAGCTCAAGGCATTGATCTAGGTGAAGGTCGTGAAGATCTAAATTACTTTGCTGACTTGCTATGTGCTTAGGGACTGGCTATAAAATATAAAACCAAACAACTAGTAGTGTTCTAAAACCACAGAAATGATCAAATGTTATAGTTGGCAGGGCCACTCAGAGATCATCAGGTTAATTCTCTTTTCAGACAAAAAAAAACAAACAAAAAACCCGAATCTTTTAAATTTAAGATGACATTGAACTAAAAACAAAAAAACTTGATAAATGTTAGTGATTTAGGCCAATGAAAGGGATCCTTTAATTTTGAGGTAACAAAGCATTCCAGTAATTAGCAAATTTCTAAGAAATTTTTATATTCATTCATTCACTCAGAATTTTTAAGGACCTACTATGTGCCCAGCATTGATATAGGTACTATTTAATTATTTGACACTTGTTATATCCACAGTAGAAAATTTTAAAAAGCTTGTCGGGGCTTCCCTGGTGGCGCAGTGGTTGAGAGTCTGCCTGCCGATGCAGGGGACGCGGGTTCGTGCCCCGGTCCGGGAGGATCCCACATGCCGCGGAGCGGCTGGGCCCGTGAGCCATGGCCGCTGGGCCTGCGCGCCCGGACCCTGTGCTCCGCAACGGGAGAGGCCACAGCAGTGAGAGGCCCGCGTACCGCAAAATAAATAAATAAAAGTTTAAAAAAGCTTGTCATTTTCTTTGAACGAGTTTCTCACTTAAAGTATACTCTATTTAAGTATAAAGTATACTCTAATTAACTCTGCATAGCTGAATTAGAAATCAAAGAGAGCTGAAAACTACACCTGTAGTGATGGAGACCCAGAAGCCAGCAACTGCACTGAAGAATCTGGAAAGACCCAGGAAGTGGAAATACCAGGGAACTATGAAATGTTTCCCTGGTGTGGAAATGTAAATTGGCTTGAAAATAGAAAGATTAATTTAAAGTCTACATAAGAATCAATTCCGCCCCCAAGATCTTCCCTCCAACCCACAAAGCTAGGGAGCTGCCCCTCGCAACCCCTGAAGAAGACTCCAGATTAAGGCTTTGAATGGGTTGGAACCCAGGGGATTCTTGATTTGTAAATGACTGGCATAGCAAAATGTAGGAGTAAGGCAAGAAGTTAAAAATGGAGTATTAAACAAAACTTGATACCACTAGCCTTCTTCCCTTCTTTACTCCCCACTGCACTGGCAGCTGAGCAGGAAAATACAGGATATTTTTCTAGAGAAATGGACTGGAGTAAGAGATCCTAACTTTCAGTGGTCATCCAACAAAACAGCAAGGTTCTTGCCTGATAACTCTAAAGTTAAGCTCATCAATCCGTATGTCCATATATGAAGACAGAGCTTCCAGTCAGGTATTTAGTGCCTTACTCTTGAATATGAATGACCAGTCAAAGATCACTAGTCGGGGACTTCCCTGGTGGCACAGTGGTTGAGAGTCCGCCTGCCAATGCAGGGGACGTGGGTTCATACCCCGGTCTGGGAAGATCCCATGTGCCGCGGAGCGGCTAGGCCCGTGAGCCATGACCGCTGAGCCTGCGCGTCCAGAGCCTGTGCTCTGCAACGGGAGAGGCCACAACAGTGAGAGGCCCGCATACCGCAAAAAA
>NW_006793764.1:728001-733435 GCF_000442215.2 Lipotes vexillifer
AAAAAAAAAAAAAAAAAAAAAAAATCACTAGTCATCTGAGGAAAGAATCTGACATAAAAGAGAGAAAACAAAATAGGTAAACATAACAGAAAAAACTTGAAGGAAACAGACAATATGAGAAAATAAAAGTACAAAAAAATGTAATTACTAGTTTTGATTGTTAAAAGAAGATGGAACAGGAAGGCACAAAAGGAGAAATCAACAAAAATTTTAAAAATAAATTTTAGAATTTTATCATAAAATAGGTAGCAGAAGGGGAAAAAATCCAATAAATATTTAGAATATAAACTTGAGGGAACCTCTCAGAAATCAGAGGGGAAAAGTCAAAGAGATAGTGAAGAGAAGAGAAAATATAAGAAAACAAGAGGATTAGTGTAATGTGTGAATCGTAAAATTCCCAGAAAGTGAAAATATAGGAAATGAAGAAAATAAATTGATTACAGAAACAAATAAGGAATTTTTTCTAGAACTGAAGAATATGAGATCCCAGAATCAAAGGGCACACTGAATGAACATCACAATGGACACTTACCAAGGTAGAAGATTGAAATTTCAATAATGGGGGCCAGCATACTGAGAACAAGGGAACATTTCTTTAAATCTCACTCGAGAAATAAGCAATTAGAATGGCAGTGGACTTTTCAACCACTGCACTGAAGAAAATAAAAAAGTAACATTTCCTAAATTCCAGCTTCCAACAAAGATTTCCATAATCAGACAAATGATTGATCAAGATCAAGTATGAGGACTGAAAAAAGATTTTCAGATATGCTAAGTCTCAGAAATGTTACATCTCATGCACCCCTTCTCAGCAGCTACTGGAGAAGGTGTTGGACCAAAGAGTGCAGTGAACTAAAAGATGGAAAGCCACAGGATCCAGAAACCAGAGGATCTAACAAAAGACCAAAGTTAAATCCTAAGAATAATGGTAAAGGAGAGTTGACAAGAGCTATAGAACAAGGCTAAAGAGAGACTAGTCTATGGATGTAAAAGGAATATCTCAAAAACAAACAAGAGTCACGTTTAAGAGAAAATTTATCTTGTTTTTAAATTGTGGTAAATACACACAACATAAAATTTACCATCACAACTATTTTTAAATGTACAGTGCAGTAGTATATACTCACATTATTGTTCAACCAATCTCCAGAACATTTTTATCTTGTAAAACTGAAACACTAAACCCATTAAGCCATAATTTCCCATTTGCCCTTCTCCACCAGCCTCTGGCAACTACCTTTCTACTTTGTGTTTCTATGAATTTGACTACTCTAGATACTTGATATAAAAGGAACAATACCATATTTGCCTTTTTGTGATGGCTTATTTCACTTAGCAAAGTGTCTCCAAAACTGTGGCATGTGTCAAAATTTTCTTCCTTTCTAAGGCTAATATTCCTTTCCTTGTATATACCACATTCTGTTTACCTATTCGTCAGTTGACGGACATTTTATTGCTTTTACCTTTTGCTATTTCGAGTAATGTTGCTATGAACATGGTGTACAAATATCTCTCTGAGACTCTGCTTTCAATTCTTTGATATAAATTCAGAAGTACCACTGATGGATCATATGGCAATTCCATTTTAATATTTTGAGGAACCACCACACAGTTTTCTATTATGGCTGCACTTTCTACATTCCCACTAACAGTGCACGTAGATTGCAATTTCTCCACATCCTCACCAAAACTTACTTTCTGTTTTTATGATAGTCACTCCAATGAGTATGAGGTGATATCTTGTGGTTTTGATTTGCATTGCCCTAATGATTAGTGATGTTGAGTATATTTCTCTATGCTTCTTGGCCAATTGTATATCTTCTTTGGAAAAAATGTCTATTCAAGTCATTTGCCCTTTTTTTTTCTTTTATTGCGGTACGTGGGCCTCTCACTGTTGTGGCCTCTCCCGTTGCGGAGCACAGGCTCCGGATGCGTAGGCCCAGCAGCCATGGCTCACGGGCCCAGCCACTCCGCAGCATGTGGGATCCTTCCGGACTGGGGCACGAACCCACGTCCCCTGCATTGGCAGGCGGACTCTCAAACACTGCGCCACCAGGAAAGCCCATTTGCCCATTTTTAGTTAGGTTTTTTTTGGGGGGGGGGTGTTGTTGTAGAAGTTGTTAAGTTGTAAAAGTTCTTTATATATTCTGGATATTAATCAGAAATATGATTTGCAAATATTTTCTTCTATACCATGGATTGCTTTTACACTCTGCTGATTGAGTGCTTTGATGCACAGAAGTTTTCAACTTTGATAGAGTCCGATTTATCTATTTTTTCTTTTGTTACCTATGTTTTTGGTGTCATATCCAAGCAATCACTGAAAAATCTAATGTCATGAAGATTTTACCCTATGTTTTCTTCTAAGAGTTTTATAGGTTTTGCTCTTATGTTTAGGTTTCTGATCCATTTTGAGGTAAATTTTGCATATGGTGTAAGGAAAGGGACAAACTTCATTCTTTTGCATGTGGATTTCAGTTTCGCCCATACCATTTGTTGAAAGAATATTCTTTTTCATTGACTGGCCTTGGCACCCTTGTCAAAATCACTTGCCCGCAAATGCAAATTTGGTTTTTGTTCCGGGCTTCCAATGCTATTCCATTTCTCTGTATGTCTGTTTTCATGCAGTACAACACTGTTTTAATTACTGTAGCTTTGTAAAAAGTTTTAAGATCTGTAAATGTGAGACTTCCAACTTTGTTCCTTTTTTTTTTTTTTTTTTAAAGATTCTTTGGCTATTCAGAGCCCCCTTGAAATTCCACATGAATTTTAAGATAGATTTTTCTATTTCTGCAAAAAATTGCTCTTAGGATTTTGAAAGTGATTGCATGAAACCTGTAGATCACTTTGGTAGTATTGCCATCTTAACAATATTAAGGATTGCGACTCATGAATATGAGATCTCTTTCCAGTCATTTGTGTCTTCTTTAATTTCCCTCAGCAATGTTTTAGAGTTTTCAGTGTATAAGTCTTGCTACATGGATAAGTTTATTCATAATTATTTTTTAATGCTATCATAAGAGGAATTGTGTTCTTAATTCCCTTTTAGGATTCTCCATTTGGATTTAGTTTGTTCTTTATTTTCTAGTTCCTTAAGGAATAAAGTTAGGTTACTGGTTCAAGATCTTTCTTCATTTGTAATGTAAACATTTAAAGCTGTAAATTTCCATTTTAACACTGTATCCTCTTCATCCTACAAGTTTTGGTATGTTGTCTTTTCATTTTCATTTGTCTCAAGAAAATTTATAATTTCCCTTGTGACTTCTTTGATCCATTGGTTGTTTAAGTGTATGCTGCTTAATTTCCACATATCTACAGATTTTCTAGTTTCCTTCTGCTTTAATTACTAGTTTCATTCCATTGTGATCAGAAAAGATACTTTGTATGATTGCAATCTTCTAAATTTCATTAAGACTTGTTTTCTACCTTGCATATAGTCTATGCTAGAGGATGTCCCATGTGTACTTGAGAAAAATATTTATTCTTATTTTGGGGGGTTAGAGTATTCTGTATATGTCTATTAGGAACCCAATCGTCTACAGTGTTGTTGATGTCCTCTATATTCTTATTGATCTTCTCTCTGGATGTTCTATTCTTTATGGAAATTGAGTACTGAAGTCTCTTACTATTATTGTAGAACTGTCTAGTTCTCCCTTCAGTTTTGTCAATGTTTGCTTTATATACTTAGGAGCTCTGAAGCTTGGTGCATATGTATATTTATTATTGTAAAATCTTCTTTCTAAGTTTACCCTTGTGTCATTCTATAATGTCCTTTTTTTTTTACTTCTTATAACAGTTTTAACTTAAAGTCTATTTTGTCTGATATTAGTATAACCACCCCTTCTTTCTTTTGGTTACCATTTGCACAGAATATCTGTTTTGACCTTTTTACTTTTAACCCATGTGTGTCCTTAGCTCTAAAGTGAGCAAGTTGTGGGATCCTGTTTGTTTGTTTTTTTTAAATTTTTATCCATTCAGCCCATCTGTATCTTTTGAATTAGGGAGTTAAATCCATTTACATTTAAAGTAATCACTGAGAGGGAAGGACTTAATATTACCATTTTTTCATTGTTTTTTGGATGTCTTATAGATTTTTGTCTCTCATTTCTTCTCTTACTACCTTTTTTGCATCTAGTTGAGTTTTATAGTGACATGCTTTGATTATTTTTTCATTTCTTTTTGTGTATATTCTGTAGATGTTTTCTCTGTGGTTACCATGGGAATTACACACAGCATCTTAAAGTTATAACAATTTATTTTAAGCTAACAACTTAATTTCAATCACACACAAAATACCTCTACTCTTTTACTTCTCCACTCCCTCTCCATTTATGTTACTGACGTCACAAATTACATCTCTCTATATGTAGTATGTGCTTGTTAACATAGATACATCATTTTTAATGCTTTTGTCTTTTGAATTCTATAAAAGATTAAAACTTAATGTAACACAGGCAGGATATACAGTGATGTTGCCATGAAGAAGTTGACCTCCAGCAAACAATTTTTGAAACTGGATAAAATTATAAACAAAGTTATCACCTGAAATCACTGGGAAATGACCAGTGGCAGGCAGAGACTTGAGGGGAGTATATTCTTGATAGAGTGTTGCTGCTTTGGGTGAGAATTGTGATTGTGCAGCTTTTATGCCTAATTATATCCCAAACTCCCACCCCAGGTCTAGTGAAAGAAAATTGCAGCCTTGTCAGCTCAAGGTGGCAAACAACAGAGTTCAGATTGCCAGAGCAGCTGGAAATGTAAGGGGACAGTTTTCGGAAGAGAGAGAGGATCAGAAAGGATGATATCTAAAATCTGAGTATAAACACTGCCCAAATCCCTGGCTGACTGCTAAACTACACATGCATACAAGAGACCCAGGGGGCTCATCAAAAAGGCAGGCAGAAACTAGAGGATAGTCTACACTTGAAAAACTCTATGGCTCCTAATGAGATATGTGAATTTTATACATCTTTGGCTGAGTGTACTACCTACCACATATAGTTCAAGTGGCAAAAAGTGGAAGACTTACTGACTTAAGATGTCAGAGGAAGAACTTGGAGCTGAAGAAGTAACTGGAAATTTACTTGGAACCACAGAGCAAAGGGACCATGGAGAGAATGGACCCTGTAATCTTAGTATAAATTCGCTCAAATTCGCGACTGACTACGCAGTTATGCAGGCACAAGGGAGATACCCAGAGGTCCATATTTAAAAAGCAGCAACTGGAAGCTGAACAAAGTAAGGTGTTGAGCAACCTGAGAAGTCAGATTTTGTGGTTTCAATTCAGACAAGATAACTGTATGTTAGAGCAAAAACAAACAAACAAAACCAATAAATTTCAGAAGAACCATTCAGAATCCAGAGTCGCTACAGCATACTATCCAGTTTTCAACCAAAAATTCCTAGAAATGCAAAGAAACAGGAAAGAGGGATA
>NW_006793764.1:733445-748647 GCF_000442215.2 Lipotes vexillifer
ATACACTCAATGAAAAAAAGTAATCAAAAGGAACATACATCAAGTGTACCTAGGCATTGTATTTAGCTGAAAAGTCCTTAAAGATTATAAATGTATAAGTAGTATAAATATGTCGAAAGATGAAAAGAAAATATGCTCAAAGGATTAAAAGAAAATATAGCATTAACAAGTGCAAAGATAGGAAATATCAAGAGAGAAATGGAAAATATAAAAAAGAACCAAGTAGAAATTCTGGAGCCAAAAAGTACAACTGAAATTAAAAATTCACTATGGTGAGTGAAATGTTATCAACAGCAGATCTGTGATTTTAAAAAGTATCAATGAACTTGAAGATACGTCAATAAAATGATCCAATCTGAAGAACAGAGAAGATAAAAAAATTGAAGAAAAATGAACAAGGCATTCGAGAACTGTGGGGAAGTAAAAAGCTGTCCAGCATGCATGTAATTAGAATTCTAAATGGAGAGGAATGGAATATGAGGCAGAGAAATATTTAAAAAAATAATGCCTGAAAATAGAAAACCTACACATACATGTTTATAGCAGTTTTATTCATAAATACCCCAAACCGGAAGCAACAAAGATAACCTCAGTAGGCAAACGGATAACCAAACTCTAGGACACCTGTACAGGAGAATATTATTCAGCAATTTTAAAAAATGAGCTATCAGTCCACAAAGAGATACGGAGGAGAGTTAACTGCACGTTGCTAAGTTAAAGAAGGCAGTGTGGAAAGGCTACATATTGTATGGTTCCAACTACGAGACACTGTGGAAAAGGTAAAACTCTAGACGCAATAAAAGGCTCAGTGGTTGCCAGGGATTTGAGGGTGGGTGGAGGGATAAACAGGTGAAGCACAGGAGATTTTTAGGGCAGTGAAACTATTTTGTTTGACATTGCAATGATGAATGTATGACATTATGCACTTTTTAAACTCATAGAACTGTACAACACAAAAAGTGAGACAATGTAAATTATGGACTTTAGTTAATAACAGATCAATATTGGTTCATTAATTATAACAAATAAACCACACTAGGATAAGTTGTTAATAATATGAGAAATTGTGTAAGGGAGAGAGGCTTATGTGGAATTCTCCGTATGATCTGCTCAATTTTTCTGTAAATCTAAAACTGCTCTAAAAAAATAAAGTCTACTAATTTAAAATTTGATAAAGAGGAACATAAATTATTTAATGATGTAAAATGTTCCTCAGGTGCCAAGTGCAATTGTTGTGCATACTGTGCAAATTTGTGATTACTCATGGTGTATGAATTAGAAACTAGAAAACGGACATTAGAAATTCCTGGGAGATGAATCTTTATTCAAAGAAGATTCATTCAAATCCTTCCTGAGAGGAAGGATTTGACACGTTAATTAATTTGTTCTCTCTCTCTCCTAAAAGCTTTTGCCACTCAAATCATTGCCACGCTATGAAATAATTTCTGTGTATCCACAGCATCACAACCACCAAATGTCAGGTTTTTGATTTTAGGACACAGGGAAAGAAATGGAGAAAAGTGCTTCCCTAGGGCCTGAGTAGTATGGGTCACAAGTGCCAACGTTTAGGACAGTAGTTTGTGCTGTGTGAGTCCTGAGCAACAGGTCCTGAGCAACAGGTCCTGAGAGGTGTCTGAGTGTTTTATAATAGATTATTTTTGTGTCTCTGTGACATGTGGGGCGCTCTATAGTATAAGGCTCCTCCTGCTAGGGTTTAAAGGAAAAAACAAGGAATAACATAAGAGTGTTATTTAGAAATATCACACTAAATTTCAAAAGAAACAGGTAAAATAAGCAAAAGTCAATGCTTTGGAGATCAGATGTCAAGACACAAAGGACAGTGGGCAGGGAATTGCTATTTATTGATAATTAATATTTCACGTCAAAACTGAGCACATGTACTGTTTTGATTAGAAGAGAAATTTTTAAAAAGAAGAAAATTACTGGGGCTTTTATAACTTTATGACACTATACTTTGGCTTTGCCTTCTATAGGTTGAACAGTCCCAGTTCTAAAACCATTCCTTTTATTATCCAATTTTATTCTTTAATGTAACCCTCCCTGTTTATTCCCCCAAGAAAATCTCAGTCCAAATAAAATGATTTCTAATAAGACCTCAAATACATATGACCCGGTATATACATCTGTCTTCTTAACTTTTATCTTTATCACATCTTTCTTGATATTGACCACTAATATCCAGTTAAGATCCATGAAGTAAGGGACCATGCATAGCATACAATAGGCACTTGAAAAGTATATGTTAAATGAACGTGTAAATATGTAATTAAACTGACAATGCTCCTAGGCAATGAGGGGGCATTTTGGTAAGTAATGAAGACAATTAATAAAGCCCAGAAAAAGTGAGAGAACAAGATGATGCAGCTAAATAGAATTACATATATTTGTAAAAGATGGGCAACAGGATGGAGACTCAGAAGATCTACAGCACACTGTTTCTGTGCTCTGTCATCCCCATACCTGTCCCCACAGCCTCGGAGAATACACCTCAAGTATGCCGAGTGTCAACGCTACAGGGGTCTAGGACACAGAATAGTGTTTTGCAACTTTGGTACTATTGATGTTACTGGCCAAATATTTCTTTGTTGGTGGGAAGCTGTCCTGTGCATTTTGGACGTTTGATGAGTAGAGGCCAAGAATCCTTGGCCTCTACTCACTAGACACCAGGCGCATCCTTCCTTCAAAGGTTGTCCTTTGACTGTGACAAACAAAATGTTGCCAAATGTCCTCTGGGTAGCAAAATCTCCCTTGGTTGAAAACCATAGACCTAGAGTGAAATAAATGTGTTACACTCACTCCACTGGCTTTAATGTAATAATGTGGAAAATACTCACAGCCTATCATAATATCTATTAATACATTATCTATCAGGGTACCTATTATAGGTATCATAGTAATTTGTAGATTACTTATACTTATTTTAAAATTGTTCAACACAATGAAAAATTCTCTTGTATATAAACAATCTGATATGTCTAAATTTTTGTTTAAAACCTTCCTATTAACTCACCGCCCCTCCATTTTATTGAGGTAGGGGTAGAAGGCAACAACAGTACCTTAGCAGCTAGGAGGGTGTCTGTGATGGTCCATTAATCACCATGTAAATATGTATTGGCCCTCTCCGCTGCCTAGGTGGTCACTGTGGACTGGATGTAGTATAAGTGGTCTTGTCAGAGTGAAGCCCAGTGTCTCTAACCACAGACTTTACCTTGTAGTTATTAGGATAACAGTAGGACAGCTTGTACCTCTGTAGCAAGAGCATGTGTCATATACCTGTGAAAGCTCAAGGGGTTCAAAGTTAGTAAAGCCATATATGTTGCTCCTATATGTCATTAGTGCACATACTGGCTTCTTGACCACCACCCATCTGGTTGCAGGTTTCCTGCATATACAAGTCAGGCAACGCAAATATGTTTATACTGATAAGATATGGTATCTTTCACTGGGCAAAGGCAGGTCTTATGATATGGTGCTGTGGTCAGAATTTGGATTTGAGTCATCATTCACCGAAACAAACATTCTACGTAGAGAAATGGAATAAATTGTCAAGGAATTCTAATCCTCTAAACTGTTAATTCCTTTACTTTTGGTGTGCTGGGGCAAAGTTGTGAGACAAGTTGATAACTTAAAACTTTTAAAATTTATTGTGATCTGTGTGCTGCTGAGAAATGCATAATTTGGGGATTTAACTCCTGATTAGCTATTAAATGGCTGTCAGGAGAGAATTCTGCAGTAATCGGTTTAGCTTTTAGCCCCTAATTATCACTTCACAGTGGATCTGGGGTGAGATAATTGAGAACGGCAACATTTAAAGGACTCCAGTTGGGCAGTTTTAATACAATGAAGTGAATTATTTCTCTATGAGGACTGCATTTAACAGGTATTGGTAACAAGGAAGGAGATGTGATAGTGTATGGGGTTTTGTAAAGTGATTTAAAGTAGTTGATTCATTCATTATGCAATTAAGTGGAGCTCAGCTGTGTATAACTTGTCTGGTGACTAGGTCAAAGAATGTCTTTCAAAACTCCCTAAAATTCATTGTAAGGATTTCATTTTAATGGAGGGTTGGAGAGTTGGGGTTGCTGTCTAGACTATTTAATAGATTCTGTCTTAGATCCTGTGACCTTGGGCTGGTTCCTTTCTTATTTCTTTTGTTTTCTTTTCTGCCAAGTGAAATGCTTTTCATTCCATACCTTATTTGTATAAACACTCTTAAATGCTCAGCCCTGGCAGGTAGTTCCTCATTTGTTACTAACGTGGACTTGCCATCATAGTGAGGTTGTTGCCTACTGTCCAGCCCTCACACACCCTACACTCATAATTGTTCACTCCTAGCATGCACACACACACACACACCATCATGATATTAATTAACAGTTTATACTCTTCTCAAGAATTATCCAAATCCTCTTCAATCTTTGAAGTTCTCTTCAAATCAACAAGTGGCAGCCGAATGCCTTCTGTATGACAACACATTAACTGCAACGATGATAGGACACAATCTCTGCCCTCATTGAAGCTTGTAGCACACACAGGTAGACATGATACTCAGGAAGGGAAATGCAAAGACCAATTCCACAAACTTACCTTTTGCTCTCCACCCAACCAGAGCAAAATGACTATCTTGTCATTAATTCATTACTTATTCATTCAAGGAGCAGGGCACTGACTACCTACTATATTCCTTTTCCTGTATTCCCATCTCTTTGAACCACAGTGAAACAGGATGTGAGTTTCCATCTAAAGGCCATTCCACACCTTGATAATAGAACACTGATTTGGAATGGGGTGGCAAACTGCCCAGCCCCAGAAAATAAACCATAATGAGTATAAACCAATAATGGAAATTTCACTTCCCTTTGCAAGATACTTTTCTAGACTCCCTCATAACCAGAAGTGAACATGTGACCTAGTTGTTGTATCTGATGTATACAAAAAAGCATGCTTGGAGGTTTCTGAGTATGATTTTTCTTAAAGTAGAAGGAGGAGTCTTTTCTATCCATCTCATCTTTGAGTGCTAGGATACTGGTATAAGTAGTGTCTCAGGTTGCAACCAGGAGACAAAAAGCACAAAGGTGAAGAGTCCTCATCCTGAGACTGACAGAGAAGTATGTAAAGGGCCTGGAAGAACTTCCGCTTCTGAATGGTTGGAATCACTTGTGTCAGACCAATGTTCCTACTGATGAAGCTAAAAATGGCAGAGAAAAAACAGCAATCATCTGGCTAAAAGCACTGGAAAGCTGTTGAGGCTATGAGAACTGTATGGGCTAAAACTCCGGGGAGGTGAATTTCTCGGGGAGGTGAGATGAATTCTACAGCCATTTTTACTCTGGGAGCATTTAGTGATAGTGGGCTTGGGCAAGAGGTTTAGATTCTGGAATTTGTACCAACTGCTGCTAAGGAATAGAGAAACTGGCAGAGTTTTTGGCTGAGACTGGGATAGGATTAGCATGTAGATAGTTTTCCTTTAAGGACATTTGCTGAATTCTAGGGCTGAGCAGGAAGGAAGGCTGGAAACCTAAGCAGAACATTTCTGGGAAGCAGAGCAGAGCATTCAAGAGTTTCATGAGACAAACACTGGAATTCAGTGCCCACAAAAAGGAGGGGTCTTGAAGAACACACTGGGCTCTTAGTGGAAAATCTTGGGGAACCAGGGTGAGCTAGAGATAGACTGGGACTTACTAGGGATACTAACCTTGATTCAGTCCTGTCCCTGAATAGACTGAGGTAAGTGATCAGTTACCGCTCTTTCTGCCTGGCAATGGGAAGAGTAAATCCCTTCTAGAGGAAAAGATAAAACGATTTGGAACTTATATATATATTATAATACACAATGCTTGGCATTCAACCTAAGATCACCTGGCCTGACAAAAGACAGAACCACATGATTGAATACCAGGAGCAAAACTCTCACGCTTGCATGCATGCACACACACTAAAAATAAAACCACAGATAATTTAAACATTATAGTTTGCTGAAAAGAACCTTAACATAATTATGGTTAATATATTAAATATACAACATGAAAAGATGCAGAAGATAGATAAAAGGCTCGCAATTTCACCAGAGAACAGAGTCTATAAAAAAAGAAACAAATGGAAATTTCAGAACTAAATATACAGAGTCTGAAATTAAGAAGCCATTACATGAGTTAGATGAGACATAGCAAAGCCTAAGAGGAGACAGGATTAGCGACCCGAAAGACAGGTCAACAAAAGTGTAAACCTAAACCACACCTACATCATAGAAAGAAATAAAATAAAGAGAAATATCATAGAAGCAGTCAGGAAACAAGACACACTACCTTCAAAAAAGCAACAATAAAACTTAAAGATTACGTCTCAACCGAAACAGTGAAAGCCAGGAGACAAGGCAAAGACATCTCTAAAATGCTGAAAGAAAATATTGACAATCTAGAATTCTATCCTTCAAAACTGAAAGTGAAACACAGACAGTTTAAGACAAACATAAAGTAGGATAATTCACCACCAGCAAATCTCTACAAAGAAATAGTAAAATGAAAAAAAAAAAAAAAAAAAAAGAAAAATAGTAAACTGAGTTTTGTAGGAAGAAGCAAAATGATCCCAGAAGGAAATGGGAATTGTAAAAAAAAAAAAAAAAAAAAAAGGAAATAGTAAACTGAGTTTTGTAGGAAGAAGCAAAATGATCCCAGAAGGAAATGGGAATTGTAGGAAGGAATGAAGAACAACAGAGAAGATACAACGTGGTAAATATAAATAAATACTGACTGTATACAACAGTGAGAGTAGTATCTCAGAGGGTTTAAAATATATGTAGAATTAAAATATACGACAATAATAACGCAAAAGGCAGAAGGGGCAAGTCCTAAATGTTAAATACCAAAAGGCAGAAGAGGTAATGTTTTTGATTATGATTAGTCAATGATAAATATTTCAATCTCTAGTGTCACCACTAAAAGAATTATAAAAGAATATATAACCAATTTGAATATTAAAATATTTGATTATTGTAAAAGAACCAAAGAAAGAGAGGAACAGAAACATAAAACAGATGGATCAAAAGGAAAAAATAATAGTAAGATGGAAGATAAATTTTAAATATATCAGTAATTATATTGCATTTAAATTAACTGAATACTCTATGTAAAAGATTAATATGCTAGCTAGATATAATACCAAAGCCCAGTTATGTGCTGCAAAACCCAGTCATATATGCCTTAAATATAAATACCCAAAAAGATTTAGAATAAAAAGATACATCATACAAACTCTAGCAAAAGAAAAAAAAGCCACTGTAACTACTAATATCAGAGCAATTATCCTCTAAGGCAAGGATAGATATAGAACTAGATACACATATAAGGCAAAAACAAGAGGGGAATTTCATAATAATACAGGGATCAATCCACCAGGTAGATACCACCCAAAACATAGCTTCACATATGAAGATAATGCTTTGAATCGTGATGATAAAGTTGATTCAAAAAACAAACCTTACCTTCCAAAACCACCACACGTCATGTTTTATCACAGCTTCAATTTCATCACGGCTGAAATCACTGTTAGTTTGGTTTCCATCACCTGCAACTGGAAATACTTATACTGTTCACCTGGTCACCAGGCTAGAAATCAGCAGTCATCATTATTGAGACAAAAGTTTGCAGTTGAATAAACGATATCTACAAAATGATGCCGATCAGAATCTGCTATGGTGGAAAGCGATCTTGCAGACCACCTGCAATCTGTTCATCTTGCCAGTGAAAAAACCAGGGAACCAAGGGGGACAATGGCTCGGCTAACATCACACACTGGTGTGGTGGTTGAGTCCTTAGTTCCTGACTTCCAGTCCACGGCCACCCAACATGCCAGGTGCTGCTAAGCCTCTCTCTGATCTGTTTTACTATGTTACTACAGTATAACTTAGCTTTACCTTCCACAGTGCCTGCACCAAGCCAAAATGCTTTACCAGAAAACAGTACAATCTCACAGCTAAATAAGAGAGGAGAAAAATTAAATATTGTAGACACAGACAGATAAACATGAAACCAAACTCAGTTTGGAAGGGCTACTTTACCCACAGACACACACATACCCCACAGCTCTGTGTACCACACCGCTTGCATTGTTTCCAGGCAGGATTATTTTGTCTCTATGTTAAGAGAGCCAGAACCGGGAACAGTGTGCAGTGTAGTAGAGGGCCTTGGCTGGGGCAAAAATCCTCCCTTTTCCATGCATCTGAGTCTAATTGAAATCATGCTAGCAAAACCTCACTTCCACGTGGCTCCTTATTGATAGCTGATAACTTGTGTTGAAATTGAGTTTCTTGTTCTGCTGTTTCCCATACGAATGCTGGCAAGAGGAATTGAGGTCACAGCACACCAGAGTACCCCAGGGTCCCCGCTGAGGACATATGAGTATCGAGACACACTCAGTTTCAGGCTGTGTGCTTGCAGCAGCCAAAAAACCAGATGAGGGATTTTTAAACAAGTTGGTGATTCTCAGATGAAGGATACCAGCCACAGAAATTTAAAATGCTTCTGTGCATCTTGGGCTGCCGGTGAAATTCCAATTTCTCTTTTTTTTAGAACAATTATTTCTTTTATTTTTCCCCAGACAAACCCTCAGACATTCTTCTCCCCCCTTCTGAGGCTTCTCTTTGAAAGAGCCAGTGCAGTAGATCATGCCGCGTTACTCCCCAGATAGAACTGCCAAACACAGGTGCATTCTGGGGCTTTGGCATCTGGCTTGGCCTCTGATTTGTTGCAGGAGAAATACTTGCTGTAGTTCCCCAATTCCCAAATGTGGATACTTTGAAGATGGATATGATGTATTAATTTTGTGTTTTTACAGATTTATGCTCTGCAGACGTAACTACATTTTTCCAAGAAAGGAAGCGAGAACTGACTTCAGATTCTGTACCTTAGGAATGGTGTGACAGTATTTGTGGGTCTTCTTGTCTCTTAAAGGAGGCAGCAGAGATTCGTGAAATGGAAATAAAGAGCCTGCTGTTTGACCTGGAGCTTAGGAGACCTCACTTTCAAATTTCATGGGGGCTGATGTATAAAAGCAACATGTAACTCACCATACCTAGTATTCAGCAAATAGAAATAACTAAGTAAATAATAATCCTTTCCTTCTCTCCACATTTGGTCCCTCATCTTCATCATCAAATATCAGATTTTTGTTACTGACAGTTTGGTAATAATAGTGAAATCTAAAGAGAGTTTTCTGATCTTCAAAGTAGCTTTAAAAAGATCTGGTATCTTTGATTAGCGTGATTATAAAGAGCAGAATACCCCATGGGTCAACCTAAGAAAACAGGCAGCTTTGTAACAGAAGATTATCAGGAGAAATTGGTTTTTACCCAATATTTCTTGATGTTAAATAACCTTGAAAGTTAGAAATGATAATACTTCCTAGTATTTGTAAAGTGGTTTAGAGTTCACAAAGCCTTTTCCTTTATCCATTATCCCTATTGACCCCTTTAACAATCATGGGAAGTAGGTAAGGGAGGGACTGTCACTCCCATTTAATATATGAGAAACCAAGATGGCAAAGACTCAATGTGGCAAGAGAATAAGTTAGTAATAAGCCTGGGAAGTGAGATGAGAGATGTGGGAGAAGTAGGGGTAATAATATTTTCTGTGGTGAATGCTGGGGTGTGCTCCCCGGACCCCTCCCCCTTCACTAAAAAATTTGTTGCCCTAGCTGTGGAGACTGGTATCGGCAGAAAGCTTCCAGCCATCAGCCCCTTCAGAGACTGCTTCGGCTGTAAAGCTTCCTCACCCCAAATCCTGTCCCTTGCTAGGGCAACAATCCACATCCAATAACTGACTGATGTGGTTTTAAGAGCCCAGCCTTTCAGTCAAACTCGATTTAGCTCTAATAAGTCTTTTTAGCTCCAGAATGTCTTATAGCTTTGGTGACATCACAACTTGTCTTTCTACCTGATTGTATTCTCTTCCCCTCTCTTCCAGGGATATGAGTCTGAGGGCACCCTTAATAAATACTTTGCACATTAAACTTTGATTCAGAGATGCTTCCTGGAGAATCCAGCATGGGTCAATTGGTTCCAGGACTGGCTGGAGAAAGAAGATGGCAAGATGAGGTTTTGGAGATGGATCACACACTCATCACCAGGCTGTCAGTGAAGAGCCAATTACTGTTAGTCAGTAAAGTTCTGAGTCTTTGGCACAAGGTGACTGTCCAATTGTTAAATGGACACCTGAAGGTGAGCTGATATGGTATACAGGTATACAGGTAGAAAGGAGTGCATCAACTGGTACTCTATACCAGGCTTCTAAAAAATATGGGAGGAAAGAAACTAAGTACTATAGATTCTAATGGTTAATGCTATGCTTGAATGACATTCTAGAAAAAGATAATAAAAGTCTGAGAGCAATCAACAGGTAATTGAAAGCCAATTATGAACGTGAGAGATGGTACAGAAAGGCAACTCATTTCCTGAAATGGAAGGGCAGAGAAAGCTTAGGACCAGGGTCAGAGTTTCATCATAAGAGGAGCCAAACAATCTTAGTCTGTAGGGGCTGTTTAAATAAAAATACCATAGACTGGGTGGTTTATAAACAACAAACACTTATTTCTCATATTTTGGAATCTGAGAAGTCCAAGGTCAAGGCACAGGCATATTTTATGCCTGGTGAGGCACACTTCCTCATTTAAAGACAGCCATCTTATCCTTGTGTCCTCACATGGCAGAAGGGACAAGGGAACTCTCCCTGGGAACTCTTTTAAAAGGGCACTAATCCCATTTATGAGGGTTTCATCCTCATGACCTAATAACTTCCCAAAGCTGCCCACCTCCAAATACCATCACACTGGAGATTAGGTGTCAACATGTAAATTTTGAGGGGACACACATATTCTGTCTATACCACCATTCTCCAAAGAAGGTTAAATTCTGAGCCAAGGAAGTTCTGCTATTTCAAGGACAGGGCTCTGGCAAAATCTGGGACCCTGACATATGGGATGGAAATGTCTGGGTTGGTAACCCAAAAGCCTTGAATCCTTAGGCTTCCCTGAACTTCCTGAGTCTGAATAAGTGGACTACTACTCCCCACTAAAAGCTAATACTACCTCCTTGCTTGAAGACCATGAAGAGGCCTCTCTCCTGCAAGATGGCATGTTCCCTCTCCCAGGAGCTGCCTCTACCTTCCCTTTTGGACTCTGGAGTTAACTCACAGCAAAACTTAGGTGGGGACATTCTGGGCCTTACAAGGGATAAAAGTGACTATATCCTAAAGGAGCTGTAAAACCTAGCCTCCGGGTGTGACGGAAGTTAAAAGAGATATATTTGATCAAGAGGGTAAGAACATCAAATCGGATAAAGAAGAGTTTAACAAAACGAGAGTACTCTCCTGAGAATAGGATTTGATACCTTGGCAAAGACCCCAGGAGATAATGTGGACTTGCTATAAGGATGACTCCTAGAAACCTGAAAAAAGTGACGGTCCACACTGAATGAGGTTCAAATATCACAATTCTCATGGCAGTTGATGAAAGAAGGGAATAAAAGAATTAAGGAAGTGGGCATGCTGAAGTGGATACACTATGTAAGGCCAGAAAACCCACCAGGTAATCATGTTCCAGGGGAAAGCCAGAAGGATGAACCAGTTGTTAAGGCCATAAAGAATGATCTTGTGAAAGGGCACCAGCACCACGAAAATGTTCAGTGGTGCTCTTGTCTACAGACCAGAGCTGTTTGTAGGTACAGTCATTACAGAACTAGGCTCACTGATAGCAGTGGGGATGATGGGACTTCAGAACAATGGAAACCAGGCAGCAGTGCTTGCAGTTGAAAGACAAGTGAATGTGATTACTCTAATGAGCAGCAAGGTCAGCGTGGTAACCAAGGGGGCCTGACCTTCAGACAGTTATTGAGATGGTTTAAAGAATGCAGCATCCCCAGGGGCAAAATTGCTGGGCAACCAACAGGGCACTGTTTAGCTTGTCCCACCAGAGGAAATTGGGAAGGACGATCAGTTAGCTCAACAAAATATCACCATCCCTTGCCCAGTTTCTGGACCTGATCCAGTTTTTGGATCTAGAATCCATTGATTGAAGAGATAACTAAGTCCCCAGGAGTAAGGACCCTGCTACATGATGACAAACATACATATTAATTATTGTCTCAGTCTTTCCCAAGAGAAACCTCAGTCATTTACTCAGGAAACTGAACACTGAAGGCAGGGAGATATCCAAATATTTTAATTAATTAATTTTTTTCAGCTTTGTTGAGGTATAATTGAAAAATAAAATTATAATATATTTAAAGTGTATGTGGTGATTCGATACACATATACATTGTGAAAGGAGTTCCACCATTAAGTTAATTAACACATCTATCACCCCACATATATATATCTTTCTGTGTGTGTGAGAGCACTTAAGTTCTACTCTCTTAGCAAAGTCAATTACACAATACAGTTTCTTCAACTATAATCACCATATTATTCATTAAATCCTCAGATCTTATTCATTTCATAACTGAAAATTTGTGCCCTTTTAGCCTCTCCCTACTGTTTCCCCCACCCTACAGTCCCAGGCAACCACCACTCCATTCTCTGCTTCTGTGAATTCAACTTCTTTTTGTTTTGTTTTAGATTCTACATATAGGTGATACCATACAGTATTTGTCTTTCTTTGTCTGGCTTATTTCATTTAGCATAATGCTCTACAGCTTCATCCATGTTGTTGCAAATGAAAGGATTTCCTTCTTTTTTAGGCTGAATAAATATTCAGTACATACACACACACACACACACACATATACATATTCATTTTCTTTATCCATTCATCTGTCAATGGACACTTAGGTTGTTTCCATACCTTGGCTATTGTGAATAATGCTGCAATGAATATGAGAGTACAGGTATCTCTTCAAGATAGCAATTTCATTTCCTTTGGATATACACTCAGTCAGAGTGGGATTTATGGATCATACGGTAGTTCTTTTAAAAATTTTCTTGAGGAATCCCCATACTGTTTTCCATAATGGCTGTACCAGTTTACATACCCACTAACAGTGCACGAGGGTTATCTTTTCTCCATATCCTTGTCAGCATTTTTTCTTTTTTTTTTTCTTGCGTTATGCGGGCCTGTCACTGTTGTGGCCCCTCCCATTTGCGGAGCACAGGCTCCGGATGCGCAGGCTCAGTGGCCATGGCTCACGGGCCCAGCCGCTCCGCGGCATGTGGGATCTTCCCGAAACGGGGCACGAACCCGCGTCTCCTGCATCGGCAGGCGGACTCTCAAGCACTGCGCCACCAGGGAAGCCCCTTGTCAGCATTTTTTATCTCTTGTCTTTTTGGTAACAGACATCCTAACCGGTGTGAGGTAATAGCTCACTGTGGTCTGTGATTTGCATTTCTCTGATGATTAGTGAGGTTGAGCGCCACTGCATGTACCTTTGAGCCATTTGTATTTCTTCTTTGAATAATGTCTCTTCAGGTCTCTTGCCCATTTTTAATTAGATTTTTTTGTGTCTTATTTTGTTTTCTTCTAGTTTCAGTTCCTTGTATATTTTGGAAAAGTATCTCTCATTCACTTCTGAAGGACAACTTTACCAAATAAATTTTTTTCTTTCAGCACTTTGAATATATCCTCCTACTCCCTCCTGGCCTGCAAGGTTTCTGATGAAAACTCTTGTAATCTTATGAAAGTCTCCTTGTACATAACTAATTGCTTTCCACTTATTGCTTTAAAATTTTTCTCTTTGTCTTTAACGTAACTGTACTATATATAACTTTAATTATACTGTATCATGGTATATGTCTCTTTATCATCTTATTTGGAACTCATTGGGATTCCTGGATCTGGACATCTCTTTCTTTCCTAAGTTAGGGAAGTTTTTAGGTGTTATTTCTTTGAATAAGCTTTCTGCCCCTTTCTCTCTCTCTTCTCCTTCTGGGACCCCTATAATGCTTATGGTGGTCCTGTTGATGGTACCCCATAAGTCCCTTAAGCTATCTTCGCTCTTTTTCATTCTCTTTTCTTTATGCCCCTTTGACTGGTTAAATTTCAGTGCCCTGTCTTCGAGTTCTCTGATCCTTTTTTCCACTTGATCTAGCCTCCTCTTGTACCCCTCTATTGAAAACTTCAGTTCAATTACTGTATTCAGCTTTTTCGTTTCTGTTTGGTTCTTTTTATATTTTCTACCTCTGTTGAAATACTCACTTTGTTCATGCATTGCTCCCCTGACCTCAGTGAGCTACTTTATGACTGATATTTTGAACTCTCTAGAGGTAAACCACTTATCTCTATTTCATTAAGATCAATTTCTGGAGATTTATCTTGTTCTTTCATTTGGAATATAGTCCCTTGGTTTTTTACTTTGCTACAGTCTCTATGTTGGTGGGAACCTTAAAATTCTGGACCCTAGATGTTCAATCCAAACCCTTCCCTCCTCATGGAGAAGCTGGGAGTTGGGATTCCCTCCTTACTGTATGCTGCTGTGTCAGGGAGTGGGGTTTATGTTGAGAGTGTGTCTCAGCCTTTCCTATCAATTTCAATGTGGGTGTTTTCTCAGTAGCCAGATGTGTAGAAGTCATTCAGCTAGTTTTTGGATTTCTCTCAGAAGGAATTGTTCCATGTGCAACTCTACCTTCAGTATGTCTGTAGGAGGAGGGAAATTCAGGAACTCTATGACACCATCTTGGTCCTGAATCTCTTATCCACACATTTTTAGAACTACTAGAGTGGCTAGAGACATAAAATACTGACATGTTCCCTTTGTTAGAGGGGCCACTTAATAAATTGAATACTGGCCAAAGTTCAACTCACAGTGGGTCCATTAGGTTCTGAAACCTACCAGTTTAGTCTTTTCACCACTCTCCAAGTATATATTTAGGATACATATAACTTATGGTCGGCATAACACCCAGAGTGGGTCCTTTGACTTGTGGGGCAAGGGCTATTTTAGTGCAAAGGCTAAAACTGCTCCCTTCTCCCTTCTCCTAGAGAAGATAAAATTTTAAAGATTGCATACTCAGGATACCAGAAATTAGACCATCCATGAGATCTAAAGGATGCAGGAATGTTGGTACCCATTATATCCTCATTTAATTTACCACTTTGGTCCCTGAAAACAAACAAACAAACAAAACAGATGCATTCTAAAGGATGGCAAGAGACTTCTGCAAATACAACTAAATAGGATCTCCAATTGCAACTGCTGAAC
>NW_006793764.1:749123-777539 GCF_000442215.2 Lipotes vexillifer
TTTCCCTATTAAATAAGGAACAAGTAACAGTTTGAATTCATATGGAATGAACATCAATATACATTCATACTTTTGCCTCGGGGCTGTGTTAACTTTTCCTGTCCTCTGTCATGAAAAGATCCTAACCATCTGGATATTCCACAGAATATTCCATACTTTGATAATGTCATGTTTATTGGTATAGATGAACAAGAAGCAGCTAGCACAGTGGAGGCCTTGGTAAGATGCATGTACTTTGGCATTTAGATACATCTTACAAAGATCAAGAAGCCTGCCACCTGAGTAAAATTTTGAGAGGTCCAAGTGCTTAGAGGCATGCTGGGAGACCCCATCTAAAGTAAAGATCAAATTATTTCATCACGTTTCTCCTACCACAAAGAATGAATCATAGTGCCTGTTAGGCCTCTTCATGTTTTGAAGGCAGCATATTCTATACCTGGGAATGTTGCTTCAGCCCATATAAAGAAGGCTGCCAGGTATTAGAGAGCCCAAAGTAGAAAAGGGACTTGCACATCAGGTTCATGATGCAGTGCAAATACCCTGAAAATGTTATGGCATTAGAGATACCATTTACAGGAAAAGATGTCTTACGGAGTTTATGGTAAGCCCCAATGGGAGAATAACAATATTGATCCCTGAGCTTCTGGAGCAAGGCCATATCATTTGCACTGGACAATCACACAGTTTTCAAAAAACCACATTTGACATGGCTCTTGATCTCTGATAGATACAGAGCATTTGCCCATGGGACATCAAGTGAACAAGCATCCAGAATAACCTATCATGAACTGGGTCCTGACCGATTCACTAAGTCATAAGACCAAGCAGGCCCAGCAGCAATACGTCGCAAGATTAAAGTGGTATATCTAGAATAAATCACAAACGGGGACAAAGGGGAAAAGCAAGCCAGCTGCATGGAGCCCAGATTCCAATGTCGTCTCCCACTGTTGTACCAGCACTCCTCTCTCAGATCACACCCACAGTTGCACGGGGTAGGGAGGAAAGGTTCATTATGACCAACTGACTGAGGAGAAAAGAATCTGTGCAATACAGATGAATGGGTTGGCTCATTCTGTGTGTCAAAGCTGAAAATATATGGTTATACTACATCCTCTACCAGGGTTGGCCTTGAAAAACAGTTATAAGTGAAATTATTCCTAATGGGCATAGCTTTTGGAAATGTACCTGATCATCTACTCTTCTCTGGCCTGAGAAGAGCTCCAAGATCAGGTGTTTAGACCATTCATGCTTAAGTGTCTGGGTCACCAAAGCAGGGAAGCGACCAAGACCAGCTGAGGAGCCAGCTGAGGTGAGGGAAATATGAAATGGATATGAAAGCAAGGAGAGGAAGAACGTGGAAAGATAAATGGCCTGAGATCTGAATATATACAGACTCACAGAGAGTGATGAATGACTTGGATGGCTGGCCATGGACTTGGAAGGAGAAAGATTAGAAGATCACCAACAAGGTATTTGCAGGGCAGGGGTGGTGGCAGTAGAACACACATGGGCAAGGAAGGAGATTCAGTGTGTGAAAATCTTTGTATTGCATGTTAATACCCACCAGAGAGTTTCTGTGGCAACAGAGAGAGCAAACACCAATCAGACAAAATGACTTGGCCAGTTGATGTCAGCTAGCCTCTGTTATTGGCTACCCTCGTTTTAGCATTACGGGCAGTTGAACAAAGTGGCCACCATCACAGGGATGGAGACTGCTCATGTTCCAAAAGCACAGACTCCCACTCACTAAAGGTAACCCAGAAACTATTGCCACTTAATATCCAGTCTATCAGAAACAGAGACCAATGCCGAGTTCCCAATATCCAACTGGCCACTTGGTGGCAAGTTGACTGCACTAGACCTTTTCAGTCCAGAAAATGGCACATATTCATTCTGACAAAAATAGGCATATTTTTCAGGTATGAGTTGTGCCTTTCTTGCCCATGGAAAAGCAGCAAAAGCACTGTCCAAGGACCCATAGAGTGTCTGATTCACCACCACAGAGCTCTACATATCTTAGGATCAGCTTATGGGACCCTACAAAGCAAAGGCTATGAGAGAGTGTAGCCTGTGAGATCCACTGGTCATACAACATATCTCACCATCCAGACACTGCTGGCATGAGAGCATGTTGGAATGGCTTGCAGAAGTCATGGCTGAAATACCTACTCAGAAGCAATACTGTATCTTAAGGATGGTGTGCCAACCTCTAGGACACAGTATAAACCCTGAACCAAAGGTCTGTGTAAGGGGCTCTGTCTCCAATAGTTAGAACATGTGAGCCTGTGAATCAAGGTGTAGAGGCAGAAGCGGTCCAGTTACTATGGCCTAACGCTCTCAACGGCCCAATTAGGAAATTCATGCTTTCCATCCTCACAACCTTGTCCTCTGTGGGTTTAGTGGTCCTGGTCACCCAAGGAGGAGCATTTCAGCCAAGGAACACAGATAGAGTAATTAAATTGTAAGTTAGGGCTGTTATCTGCTGCCTCTTGGATTCTTGTGTCTGAGGACCAGCAGATAGAAAGAGGAGACGCCACCTTTGCAGAGGTAACTGGCCCTCCTCAGAGGGCTACTTTGGCATCATGGGGGCAGGCCAAACTATGTCTGGCACCCAGAAGGTCTTTCTGGATGTCTCTTGGTATTCCATTACCTAATGATGAATGTAAAAAGACAAGTAAAGCAAGCCTGGCCTGAGAAGGGTACAAGGATCAGGTGTCCAAACTCATCAAGCTCAAGGGTCTGGATCACCAGACCAGACCAGCAACCAAGATGAGCACAAGTTACCAGCAGAGGTGAGGTGAATCTGAAATGCTTAATGGGGGAGGGGAGGAAAAGTATCTGTTATGGTCCCAAGACCAGCTGCAGCAGCAGGGATTATATTTTGTCCCACTTACATTCCCTTTTCAAGTTTCCCCCAAGGGAAAAAAATGCTCATTGGAATCTTGGAAGGGCTAATTTCTGAATGTATATGAGGAAGTGGATATGGGATGGAAACTGTGTTGCACCAACAAGATTCCTTCTTTAAAGAAAGAATTTTCACACAGGCAGAACATTCTCTGACATAAATCGTACCAGTGTTTTCTTAGGTCAGTCTCCCAAGGCAATAGAAATAAAACAAAAATAAACAAATGGGACCTAGTCAAACTTACAAGCTTTTGCACAGCAAAGGAAACCATAAACAAAGTGAAAAGACAACCTACAGACTGGGAGAAAATATTTGCAAATGATGCGACCGACAAGGGCTTAATTTCCAAAACATACAAACAGCTCATACAACTCGACAACAACAAACAACAACAACAAATCGAAAAATGGGCAGAAGACCTAAATAGACATTCCTCCAAAAAAGACATGCAGATGGCCAATAGGCACATGAAAAGATGCTCCACATCAATAATCATTAGAGAAATGCAAACCGAAACCACAATGAGGTATCACCTCACACCAGTCAGAATGGGCATGATTAAAAAGTCTACAAATAACAAATGCTGGAGAGGGTGTGGAGAAAAGGGAACCCTCCTACACTCTTGGTGGGAATGTAAGTTGGTGCAGCTACTGTGGAAAACAGTTTGAAGTTTCCTCAGAAAACTAAAAATAGAACTACCATATGATCCAGCAACCCCACTACTGGGCATATACCCGGACAAAACTATAATTCGAAAAGATACATGCACCCCTATGTTCACAGCATCACTATTCACAATAGCCAAGACATGGAAATAACCTAAATGCCCATCAACAGATGAATGGATAAAGAAGATGTGGGACATATATACAATGGAATACTACTGCGCCGTAAAAAAGGAACTAAATAATGTCACTTGCAGCAACGTGGATGCAACTAGAGATTATCGTACTAAGTGAAGTAAGTCAGAAAAAGAAAGACAAATACCATATGCTATCACTTATATGTGGAATCTAAAATATGACACAAAGGAACCTACCTATGAAACAGAAACAGAATCATGGACAAAGAGAACAGACTGGTGGTTGCCAAGGGGGAGGGGGTTGGGGGAGGGGGAGGGATGGACTGGGAGGTTGGGGTTAGCAGAGGTAAGCTATTATATACAGAATGGATAAACAACAAGGTCCTACAGTATAGCACAGGGAACTATATTCAATATCCTATGACAAACCATAATGGAAAAGAAGATTAAAACAAAAAGGAAAGAATTTTCACCCTAGCTACTAGGAACGCCATCAGCAGACAGCCTTCATCTGTCACATCTCAGCTGCAGAGAGCCACCAAGCCTAGGCTTATACTACCTCTTGAGGCAACTAACATTTAATGACTAATTGATGCCAGCTATAAATCCTGGAGATTTCAGACAAGATGAGACCCTGCTGACAGGTCATATTAGCTCTAGGTCTTCTCATGGGTGTGGCTGAGGCTGTTACTGGGCCTGATAAACTACTGGTTTTCTTCCTCTGTCCAACACTGCTTCCTTCTCCCGTCTTCCAGAGGCGTGATCCCAAGGGCACTCTCCAATAAACATACTGAATGCTAAAATCTATCTCAGACTCTGCTTTCTGTGCAACCCAGCCAGTTCTTCAAAATGCTTTCATATACATTATCTTGTTTGCTCTTCACAGCAACCCCAGGAAAAGGAAAGGTTTTCTTTTATAGATAAAGGAAGATAGATAGAAAAGGAAGGTTTTATTTTATAGATAAAGAAGAGGTCCAGAGAGGTTAAGTGGCTTTTCTAAAGTCTAACAGCTTATCAGTGACAGACCCATCAATGGCTCCCTGGATGGCTGTCTGTCTCCTTTTCTTACCCTACCATATGCCTTTTCCATGAGGAGGGGATCCAGGCTGGGCTGCAATGTCATCCTGCTGTGACAATGACATTCCTGGATCTTAAGACATTCTGTCAAAGGTGCTCTGGGAGATGCCGTCATAGCACCATCAAGGCAATTTATAACCAGTAGAGAGGAATGTTTTAACGATATTGTTATGATATACTGGCCTTATAGGCTTATTAAAAAGTAGACCATGCTAATAAAATGCAAAGGTTGTCACTTACAATGAAAAACCTGGTGATTTAGAAGTAGCCCCCAACTTCTGGATCATCTTTTAGACAATGGATAAATCAAAACAAGCAAGGTGTCATGTGCTAGGAACTGCACTGTTAACTCTGATCTCAGCCCTGGATGTATTCTGTCACTGGGGTTGAATGGCCTGTGAATATCTAGGGTTTTTAATCTGAATGACTTGATATCTTGAAACAGGGCTGTGTGTGGAATTGTCCTTTCTCAGCACATCCCTGCAGGCAACATTCAGACCCTACCCTAAGGCTCAGAGGTGGAAGATTGTTGAGCCATGTGGGTGAAGAAATACTGTGTGATGAAAGGGATGTGGTCTGAAGCACTAGGTTTGGAAGGTCTGGATTCTAAACTGAGCTTAACTCCCTGCATGACCCTGTACACATCAAAGTCTCTTTCTGGGGGCTCCTGATCCCAAAGCAGGAAGAGAACACAATGGTCATCAGGTCCCTCCCAGCACGGGGATTCTGCGTTGCTGCACATCTTCTTCAGTGTTTCCCTCTGGCCTCAGCCGCACTGTAGCTTGGGGAGAGAATCTACAATGGTTTCCACAGTTAGAAGCAATAAATCTGCTACCCAAGGTAATTGTGGTGGAACTTAAGAACTTTCCGGTTTCTTCACGTTAGGTAGGTAACAAAGAGAGTTTAGAACTGTGACTGTGGTTGTCAGGGGCAATGGTACAGGGAGGCAGTAGGGTAGAGTGGCTCATATCACTGGGCCTGCAAAACTATGGGACCTTGGGCAACTTCAGTACAATGTATGGGACTTGGTATACCCAACTGTATAATGGTAACCATAAGATCTACATTAGAGTATTTTTATGAGAGATTTAATAAAGGAACTTATACAAAAGGCCAACTATATAATACATGCTCAGTGGATATTACTCTGTCCCTCTATTTTCCCAGCTCTTTCAAAACTTTCAAGAGAGGAGTCTGAAACAAAATGAAAACTTCTATTTCCAAGCTCCTGAAGAAGAATATAGCAAATAGGAACCCGAGGGCAGGCATGCATCATCCCTGTGAAGATAATTTAAGTAAGTGGCAACGGTACCCCCTGGTTAAGGGAGAAATTATTATTGAAAATCTAAGCAAGAAGAGCCTCAAGGTTAAGGGAGTAGTTGACTGCTTGCTAGTGTGATTTTAGGGCATGAGGAGATACCACGAGCTACCAACTCCCTTACCCTCTTTAACAACTTCCTGAAGCTGTTATATTTTTCTTGTTTTTGCTAAAAGCAGACGTGTCCAATGTTCTTGTAAGGGACAACTATTTTATTTATTTATTTTTATTTCTGCAATTGTAAGACCAGTTGGCAGTGGGTCATGAATAAAAAGAAAGGACTGAGTGTGAGTTGATTAGGAAAAGTTGTGGCGGCGGGGGGCAACCTAGTAATGGTTTCTCTCCTTCCTGCTGGGAATCTCAATGAACCATAGACACAATGCATGATGATGAATAGGGAGAGTGGTCTCATTTAAGTGGGCATGGAAGCACCTGCTCTTCCTCTTTTCATCTTTCTCCATCGTGAGCAGTGCTTTTAACCTTATGTTTAGGCCCCAAGAGAGCATCAAAATGTAAAGGCTCAGAAGAGGAAAATCTGCTGACAGATTCAGAAACTTGCCTGTGGTGACAATAGACTACAGCAACCTTCCCTGGTGACAATATGAATCCATGAGCCTGTATTCCAGCAGTAGCCACAAATGGAGACACCATGCTAATAGCGTGCCCTTAAAGCTGCCTGGCAGGAGAACTCTCCCAGGTAAGATTCTAAGGTTTCCAGACAGATGCCAATGACTGCTTAGGGATCTCAGCTCAATGCTTAGTTCCCTGTTAAAATACAGATGTTCTTGAAAGAGTTGACACCAAAAAAGATTCTTGGGAATTTTACACCCTGATGTGAAGGTAAGACTTGAGAGCAGGTTTTTCAAAGGAGGGAGAGGAGAATTTGAAAAGTCTCGTGCCTTGAAGAGTAAACCTTTTAAGAGAGAAAAAGAAAGGTTGAGGCGAGCCCTGACCATGTCAGCATTTTGCTTAGGCCAGCAAAGCAGATGGACTGTTTCCTTAGTTGTTCCCATTGAAGCCATTCTTACTGCAACGGTTGATGCCTGGCATCCCTATGGAATAGTGGGAAGAGAGGGGACTTCCAGATGCAGTGACGTAGTAACTTTCAAAGGTAACACAGCTACACACTACTATATATAAAATAGATAACTAATAAGGACCTACTGTATAGCACAAGGAACTCTATTCAATACTCTATAATGGCCTATACGGGAAAAGAATCTAAAAAAGAGTGAATCTATGTATATGCATAACTGATCCACTTTGCTGTACACATGAAACTAACACAACATTGTAAATCAACTCCAACAAAAAATTTTTTAAAAAAGGTAACACAGCTAGTGCACTGTGAAAGCAGAGTTGAGACCCAGGTCTGTTACCTGCTTCTTCACCTGTGAAAATAACACCTCCTTCAATGAGCTGTCACAAGAATTAAATGAGGTAACATAAACAAAATGGTGCCTAGGCTGAAACGCTACAAGACTCAACATAGCATACAATGTAAAGGCAAGTGTTAATTTATTCACCCTGAAGGCTTCTCTCAGTGTTTGGCCCATGGTGGGTGCTCAATAAATGTTAATTTTTCACTCTTTTTTTTAAAAGGAAGGCTTTGGTTCCTCTATTTTGGTCAGAATCTGAAAGAGCAATTTATCTTCTAACCACGATAGGAACAAAATGTGTTAGAACTTATGTTTTTCTGAAGGAATTTTTTATAAGTTCAGCATGATCTTACTCTTCCCCTACTGGATAAACTATTTGAAGTCCATTCTATTTTCTGCTGTCTGCACTCTGACAACATGTCTGATACTCTTTAATTAATTAGTTCCCTTCCAGCCCCTGCATGCTGGGACCTGCTGGCCAACTTTGGCACGTCTTCCAAGTTGGTGACCCTTGGGTGCCGCATGTCTGTTTTGTGACTGGTGTAACCTGTCAGCACTTCCCTTTCAGGAGCTTTTTGTTTTTTCAGCTTTTGCGTCTGTTTTCTTCTTCCACGACAGGATCTGGCAGAACCTCATTCTTTTGCAATGGAATTCCAAAGAGCATACTAACTTTCCAATTGCTTTTCTGATTACTGCAAGAATAAAAGAGGCTTAATCCCACATTGAAAGCAAGCTATATAATGACTGTTGACATTGGAACAGCAAACATTGGCAAAGCTATTAAGAGAATAGCAGATTGTGGATAATATTTTATCTTTGCCTAAAGGAGCCTTTAAAGGATATTAAGAGAGGGTGTGCCTATAAGAATGCATCAGAAGATATCGACTTTAAGAAAAAATGCTATTTATAGAAGCCATCCTGCCATGGATATGACCACCTTTCCTGAATTCTTCTCATACCCCAGCTGCCATGTTGGGGCAACATGAACACAGCGGGTAGATGAAGACAGAGGAAAATCAGTTCTCTCACTCAGCCCTGCTTCATGAACTTCTCATTCAAGACTAGTTCAGAATTAACCTTCTCTGTGATGTTTTACTCCTCATAGGCAATAATAAGTGATTCTTTACAAATCCCATAGTTCTTTGTAAATATCTGCTTGGGTTTTTTAATGCAAAATCCTTTAAAGTATTTGTTAATATGTTGGTGTCTCCCACTATAGTGTGAATGCTCTGGACCCCACATGTCTTACTGATATCTATAGCCCTGACACTTAGTAGACTCTCTGAAATATGGCAAATACTTAATGAATGCTGAATGAATTAATGGTTAATCAAATGCTGAAGAGACATTCTGTTCCATTGGTGATATATCATGGACACAAAGGAATTATCACATTCCAGTCAATCACCACTAGGAGCATTCTGCTGAAGCTTAGCTGTCCCCCAACAGTCTGCAGGAGAAAAGCTGTGCAAGTTCTCCAGGGTCAAGGTGTGTTGAATCTTCTGCAGCCTGGTCACTGACATGGACCCTTAACCAAATAGAACTAAGTCTTCCAGTAGGTAACAAGATCATTCTATAGCTAGAAGAGACTGTCAAGCCTTTACTTCAGATGTTTCATTATATGGGTAAGGAAACTGAGCCCTAGGAAAGTAGAGTATCAAGTTCAATTTTATATTGCTATGTGATGGAAGATGTGAGAATAGAACTCATGTATCCTGAACAGAACCGTGCTTTCTTTTTTTATTGTGGCAAAATATACATAACATAAAATTTACCATATTACTCATTTCAAGCGTTCAGTTCAGTGGCATTAAGAATATTTACAGTGTAGTGAAATATAATCACCACTGTTCATCTCCAGAGCATTTTATCATCCCAAATTGAAACTGTATATCCATTAAATAATGACTTCCCATTCCCCTATCCCCCAGACCCTGGTACCCACTATTCTACTTTCTGTCTGTATGAATTTGACTACTCTAGGTACCTTGTATAAGTGGAGTCATACAATATTTATCCTTTTTTGTCTGGCTTACTTCACTTAGCAAGTGTCTTCGAGGTTCACCCATGTTGTAGCATGTATCAGAATTTTCTTCCTTTTCAAGGCTGAATAATGATCCATTATGTGAAAGTACTGCATTTTTGTTTATCTGTTCATCTGTCAATGGGCATCTGAGTCGTTTCCACCTTTTGGCTTTTGTGAACGGTACCGTTATGAACATTGGTGTGAAATGTCTGTTCAGATACCCACTTTCGATATTTTGGGTATATATCTACAAATGGAGTTTCTGGAGAAGAGTATTTTCCTGATTAAACCATCATATCTCAAATCCTATACACAATGGAGCCCATACTGATATCAAAATTTGATTTAGCCACCTTTTATTCTAAACATTTAGTGGAAAGATGATTGGATCTGGGAAGGGGTTCCAGTTCAGTTAAGTTTTTCAAATACACTCTGAGTATCTGCTGTGTGTCAGGCTCTGTGCTAGGTGCTTGGGGTGCACAGATAGTAAGACACAGTACCAGACTAGTGGACAAGCACAACACATGAGATACAGGCAATATAGGATATACCAAGTAGAAGGGAGGACAAGAGGAGGGAGTGATTGATTACAGTGAGTTGCGCACGGGGCATTTAGGGAAGTTGGGCAGTAAAGCTTTCACTTTTTATTGCCCAAAGGTGAAAGAGATGACACCTAAGTTGGATTTTTGAAGGATAAATAAGAATTCAACAGTAAAATTAAGGTTGAGAAACTGCATACTCAAAAATAAGTGTGTTAAAAGCCATAGGGTATAGTTTAATATGACTCAAGTATAAAATGTGAGAACAAAAAAAAACAGCAGAAAAGGAGTCTAGAAAGCTAGACAGAGGCCAGTCATGAAGGTCCTTGAACACTGTGGGGAGGAATTAAATTTTACATTTTACTTTTTAGGCAAAAGGAGCTACTGAAGGATTTTAAGAAAGAACATGACATGATGAGGATGGTCTCCACGTAGGCTGATCTGAGAGTGTGAAGGGGTCCAGTTAGGAGTACGGACTGTTACTCTCTGTAACAATCTGAGCAAGGGAGTAAGAAGGTCTAAGCAGAGATGATAAAGAACCTTCAGATGTAGGATCTGATTTACTGATTTAACTGATTGTAGGGGAGGAGAGGGAAGTTGGGAGGAAAGGTAGTTAAGGATGACTCCAAGGTTACTGACCTGGTAACTGAGCTGTTGGATAGAGCCGTTCATTGGGGTAAGAGATTCAGGATGATCTGGCTTGTGAGTGAGGATAATCAGTTCAGTTTTGGGAAGGTTGACCAGGAGGTACCCTAAAGGTAGAGAAGATTAGTAAAAGTTGAAAGTTAAAAAGATATAAAAATTCAGCTCAAAGTGGTCCACATGTAAGAAACAAATTACTCTCGCTACTTTTTCAGCAAGGAATTAATACAGGGAATTAAGTGTTCATAAAATCATCGGAAAGCCCGGAGGAACAGACTCTAAATTGGATTTCCAGGAATAATGCCCAGAAGATGGCTGTAGAAATAGTGTGCTGGGAAAGCTACAATCACCGTCATAATTAGGAAGCTCAATCAAGTAATCAGGAAGCCACTACTGCCACTCCTGCAACTGTCTCTTGACATATAGGAAGCCAGTGACTGGATACTACAAAACTGCTGCAGAGAAACCGAATGCCTCCACGATTGTGCTCACCTGCAATAATCATCAAAAGAGGCAAATAGATGGCTTTGGCCTCACTTTTGCCTTTCTAAAAGTACACATTTTGGGGGCTTCCCTGGTGGCACAGTGGTTGAGAATCTGCCTGCTAATGCAGGGGACACGGGTTCGAGCCCTGGTCTGGAAGGATCCCACGTGCCGCGGAGCAACTAGGCCCGTGAGCCACAACTACTGAGCCTGCGCACCTGGAGCCTGTGCTCCGCAACAAGAGAGGCCGCGATAGTAAGAGGCCCGTGCACCGCGATGAAGAGTGGCCCCCGCTTACCACAACTAGAGAAAGCCCTTGCACAGAAACGAAGACCCAACACAGCAAAAATAAATAAACTATTTTTAAAAAAAAAGTACACATTTTCTTGATTATGGTGGTGGTTGCACAACTCTGTGAATGTGCTAAAAGCCACCAAATTATACACTTCAAATGGCTGAACTGTATGGCATGTGAACCATATCTCATTAAAGATGTTAAAATATCTTAACATGTTTTCTAACTGGCAGAACTTATTCTGTACCCTGAAACTTAGCTGCAAGGGAGTCTGGGAAATGTAATTTTTAGCTTTACAGCTTTTACTATATGGGAAGATAAAATAGTAAGAGGTTGAAGCGAATGTTGAACAAACAGATGTTTGGTTTCCTTCCAATGGGGGTGGATGAGTTTTCCTAATGAGAGTTTATCAAAACAGGGAGAGGGCTTCTCTGGTGGCGCAGTCACTAAGAATCTGCCTGCCAATGCAGGGGACATGGGTTCGAGCCCTGGTCTGGGAAGATCCCACATGCCGCAGAGCAACTAAGCCCGTGAGCCACAACTACTGAGCCTGCGCATCTGGAGCCTGTGCTCCGCTATGGGAGAGGCCGCGACAATGAAAGGCCTGCGCAACACGATGAGGAGTGGCCCCCGCTCGCCGCAACTGGAGAAAGCCCACACGCAGAAACAAAGACCCAACACAGCCAAAAAAATAAATACATAATAAATTTTTTAAAAAAAGAGAGAAATCTAAACACTACTTTCTAAAAAAAAAAAAAAAAAAAGGGAGAAAAGGGAAGGGGCAAATGAAGATCTGGAATGTCAGTACCTCAAGGAATACAGAAAAAAAAAATCCAAGAAATAAAACTGAAAAAGAATGATCAAGATGGTAAATGAAGAACCAGGGATACACTGTCCTAGAAGCCAAAAGTTGATATTCAAGGAGGGAGGTCAGAGAGGTAATGAATGCAACATCACTTCTTAGGTAGGTAGGCTGGGCAAGTCGCTTAACCTCTTTGATCTCAGTTGCCCCATCTTTAAAATGGGGATGATAACAGTAACATTTGTCCCTTCCACTTAACTTTTCTAAAAGATCGATTGGGACAATACATGTAAAATTGAATTGCAAACTATGTATCATTCTATTAACGTTAGTTGTGATTATTCTTAAAAGTTTATGAATCCTTAACTGCTAATATGTCCCTTAATATTGGGGCATTTTCCTAATATCTAAATAAACAAAAAGTCTTCCTTCCCCAATTTGGCCATTTATCTCAGAAGAAATGAAGAATGACTGCTCACAGCTACCCATATGCCATCCATGCTTGTCCATGAAGACTGTCATAGAGCATTGTCCTTAGCCAACATCTTACTGTGAAGATCTGAGAACTGATTTACCAATATAAACTAACTACTTCCCACAACAGTTCTCCATGGTCATGGTTAGGTGAAAGACAGGTTCACAAAGCCAGCAGACACATGGAGCTTGGCTCTCTCCCACTCAACCCCCTTTGGTCCCCATTGCACCCCTTCCTGCCATTTACCAGCTCTCAAATATCGACAGCCTCTGTGCTTAGGAGTGGGATTCCAATCATTTCACTTCCTAAGGCACTCAGTTGCATTTGTAACACACCAGCTGTTTCTGAGAACACATTCTTAATATAGGAACAGCAAGAAATTCTGCTGTAGCTGTCCCAAGCCATGCTAGAGTGCTACCATGGCAGTAACGTCTTGTGGAAAAATGAAAATCAAAGCTGAATCTTTAAGGAAGTTGGCCAGCTTCTCTCTCTGAATGCCTTTTTCACCCTAGGTTTGCTCTCATCACAGGAAGCAGGCCTGGGTGCTCCTTGGAGAACAGGGTCAGGTACGGTGGATCTGGCCACACTAGAACATAGTGCAGAAAAATCACATAAATCCCAAGCAACATGTCCATGGGGAAGGAAAATCAACAGTGAGAATTCAGAACTGTTTAGGCAGCCTACTAGTCAGAAGTCCTAAGCAGAGTGGCCATAAGGCACCTGCCACTTCAAAGGCCTTTGTTACGAAAAGCGAATTAAAGTGGATTTTTTGGTCTAGAAATATGGATCTGTTTTTCCACTATAGATGGTCAGAATGCACCATTCATCTTAAGGATGACTTGACATTTCTTGTTCTTTTATTAGAGAAAGTATGGTATTTAAGAGCATGGACTTTGGAGTCAGGTTGTCTTGGGTTACTGGATTCCTAGATTTGCTGTTTCCTAGCTATGTAAACTTAAGCAAATTACGTGACATCCCAGGACTCAGTTTCTTTGTCTTAAGGAAATAATTCACATAAAGTGCTTAACACAATGACTGGCCCATATTAAGCCAACTACAAATGTAAGCTATTTTTATTATGCTCTAATATCTTTCAAGTCATTAAATTTCTTTCTTTCTTTCTTTATAGTACATAAGAAAAGAAGAGCTGCTCTCCTTAAGATTATTAATGTTCTAAACTGGATGGAATGGAAGCAAAATCCTGTCTAATATAATCTTACGTTCCACACTTTCTTTGTGTTACTGTTTGCAAATCGGCATGTCCTTCTGGGGTATTTATCCAAATTGGCAATCTTTCCTGTCTTCTTTGGCAAGGTGAACTTCCTCAATAAAAGAGAATATTGGTGATAGAGAAGGAAAAAATTCATTAGCAACAAGGGATGGGGGAGGTACGACCGACCAACGAACCAACAAGGGATGGTTGACGTTTATCAAGAGATGAAGATCCTGTGCTGTTTTTAACCATATGAAAAACCAGTGATTTCATCATATAAAATATATAGACCCCCAAATCTCAGTTGCTTGACATGATAAGACTTTCTTTTTTACCCATGTCAAAGTCCAACACGGGATGGAGTGTGAGTATATGTTAAGGGGTGGGGCGGGGAAAAGTGCACATTGAGGTCTCTGCTCCATGCTGTCATTTAGGAACAAGGTTCCTTGTGTCCTGTGAGACTCCACATGCTTTAGGACCTCATTCTCCTCTGCACCCATCCAGCGGAAGGGGAAAGAGAGTCTGTTCAGGTCATGGGACCAGATCTGGAATTTGGCCAGAATATAATCATACGGCTCTACTTAACTGCAAGGGAAGCCAGGAAATGTGTTTCCAGAAGGCAAAGGAAACAGGTTTTGCTGAGCCCACTAGAGGGCTAGACCCTCTCCGTTGCTCACCCAGACATTTAGTCTTTGGCTCCTCCTTAAGATCAAATTTCCCTTTGAGATCCCCAAGCTTTTGGTCAGTCCTTCCCAATGGCTCCACATCTTAAACACAGCTAATATAACCTTGACTGAAATGTTAAAATTTCAAGAAAACTTGATTTTTTTCTTTCAGTATCCCAGATCATGTCTAACAATAAATCTAGTAACAATTTAAACATTACGTATGGAGTTTACAACTGTAGGCGCCACCTAAACATTAGCGTCAGCTGAGGGAGCGAGAAAACCATTAACGTTAGAGCCCATCATGTTCTTTCAGGATTTGAGATGATCTTTGGGTTCTGAGTAACAGTCTCCCAATGGTACATAAATTTTTATTATTAATAACCACATGTAACTATATACACCTTTAGCCACCTGGTCCTCATAAACGCTGCCAGGAACAGCTCATTGCAGCTCAGGGGCCCCTCCCACACTCGAGGAAGTGCAGAAGCAAATGAGCGTCTCCATGTATCTTCCACCCTTAGGGAAGCCAGAGCAACACAGACACAAGAGGAACAGTGAACTGAACTCAGACAGCATCTTCAAGTTCGAGGACAGGGCACTGTGAGGAAGGACGATGAAGCCTGTGGATCTCCACGTCCCAGAGCCGGTGCTAGAGGCAAACTGGACAACCAACCTGGCTCAACATTTCAAATGCCCATCACCTCCTTTCCACTTCAGAAAGTGACTTCCTTGTGGTCTTGCTACCTAAGTGGGTACCCAGCTGAGTGGCAACATCCAGATCCTCAAGAGAGCTGAATTCCTATCTGAGGACAATCAGGGCAGGGGAAAGTCACCTAGCCCTCCCCTACTGTGCCCCCATTTGACAGCCCCCCTCAGGACTCACCTAATGCCAGTTCTACTCTTCTTAGCAAAGATGCACCAAATTTTAAGTGAAAGGAATCAACAAGAGAGACAAGCCTTTGTAAGGAGCTTCTGTTTTTGCTCACAGCAATCCCCTCTCCGGATCCCAACCAGATTGTCTTATGGTTTCTTCCCCTGCAAATCCAGTCGTTTCTGGGCCTAATATCTGAACTCTCTCTGTCCTGTCCACTGTCTGGGGAGTGGCTATGCAGACTCTTTTAATGACACATTGAAGCTACAGCCCCTCCCCCACCACCATCACCAAGTCTCTAAGAGCCTGCATGTGTTGTGTGCTTATGTGCAGACAGAAAATGAGAGAGGCTGAGGCCGTTCAGCCCAGCCTGCCTTTGTCGGTGCTGCAGTGCAGAGAGAGCCTGCAGTTACTGGGGTAGCCACAGCCTCCGCAGCCCCTGACATGCTTTGCTCCTCTACGAGACAGTAATACATTACAGGTGTTATAACTTTTCCTCAGAATCAGACTGCCTGGGGAACTGTAAATCTAAATCATGGCTGCCCTCAGGAAACCTGTTGGCCTGTAAACACGGTGAAATGAGTGAGATGAAAGCATCTGAGGGAGAAAATGAATTTCTGGCATCCCACTGAAGTCTATTTCATTTTTAATGTCTGGTCACCCCCCTGTGGCAGGGGCAGTGCCTGGGAGGGACAGGCTGCCTCCTGACTGACAGCTGACAAGCGTGGCTCCTCCTGGAAGCCTTGGCTCCGGGCTCTCATCAAGAGACAAGAGCTGCTGTAGATTCTGAGTGTCCCCGGCACAGCTCAGAGTGCCACCTAAGACGCCGCCAAGGCCATGGCGGGTTTTCTTTTTGGGAGGCTGGGCCTGTCTGAGCAGGTATTCGAAATCAAGGCTATTAGCATGTGAGGTGGGATGTGTGAAAGGGAAGAGAGGGGACAAGAAAGGAAGGTAAGGGGGAGAATGAGGGAAAAAGGAAGAGAAGTGACTCCCCAGAGAATGCACAGATGCTGGAATGTCAGGGTGCACAGTCCCGGGCACCTACAGAAAGGTGGCAGCCGGCGGAACACTGCTCAGGGCAGTAAGCGCCTCCCCTGGGCTGCAGCAAGCATAAAGCCAGAGCCAGGAAGTCATATAATAATAATAATTATTATTATTATAATTTTAGTGTGACAACCTGAATGTCACAACAGGCAAACCAGAAGCTTCAGCTCTCAATGCAGAAGAGAGCCCAAAAGCTCTCACAAGAGAGAACAATGGGTCACTCTGAATGGAGGAAATTATTTCCCTCTGATTTTCAAAATAAACTTCCCCCTGATTTCATTAATGTGAATTTTTACTATAAATTCAACCACATTGCCTTTTGTGACATGGACCATTGATTGATTGATTGATTAAATGGCTAACTGAGGTCAGGGTGAAGGAGTTAGTTCAGTATCCTCGCTATTTCAGAAGGACGCAATGCCAAAGACAATAATGAACCAGAATTACTTCTCCTATTCCCATGGAATTCTACATAGAAATCTGAAAACAATTTTCAAATTCTTAGTAAATCCCCCAAACTCACATTTTACATGCTTTGGCAATGGCTGCAAAACTGCAAAGTCCTGTTTTTAGAAAATCACCTCAACTGGTTTGTAGTGTAAATAGTATTTTAAAGAGTCGGAAATAATGTCTTGATATTTCAACTTCCAGATTGTTGCTATAGAAGCAGTAAGAGTGCAGTGGATTCCAGCCTAGAATCCAGAGCCAGACTGTCTTGGAGCAAACGCCCAATTTTCTACTTACTACATGTGTAATCTTTGGCAAGTATCTTAACATCTCTGTGCTTCAGTTTTCTCATCTGTCAAATGGGCATAATAATTGTTGTGTCCTCAAGACTGTACGAGGTTTAAGTGAGTTGAAACATATAAAATAGGACAGAATCTGGTATATAGCAAGCAGTAAATACTATCATTAGTATTGGAAGTGAAGTGTCTAGTTAATTATGATACATGACTTTTCATCTAAACAAATGTTTTTTGCCTAATAATACTGTTAAGAAATAGGTACGTGTGGGTCTGAAATTTATGCAATATCCATTATGCCTTTAGCCAGCAATGATCTTCCCCTGCAGACACCTTCAAAGCTGGGAGAAATTTTATTCATCCCTGGTGGTCCTGCTCCAGTGGAACCCCCTCCCTGCTGCCTTCCTGGACTGTTCCAGGCAGCCTCAGCGACTTCCTCCCTTATCCTCCAATGTCTCTTTGCACATTCCCAGAACAGAATGTTCCAGAATGGGACCAGATTCTCTAGCACCCAGCAGGGCAGGAATTCCATCCGGTGCATGTTTATATTCCCAGGGCCTTCCATGGAGGAGGAAAGAGGAGAGAAGCTATAGAGGGAAGACCCTTATCTCAGGGAAAGGTCAACCAATGGATCAAAGACCTTACTGATGATTCTAGAGAGAGCTAGAATGATAAGTCAAGGTCTTGATAGCTACTTTCCTAGATGATTCAATAATATTTTTTGTATCCCTCAGAAGACAACATGCTTATATCATAACAGATTAACACTGAATACATCTTAAAACCATACCCAGTTTTCACATTTGGTTTCATGCTATCTTGCCCCAAACTGCAAGGACAATTTTTCCCATTACAGAGATGATGCTACTGAGTATTACACCTAAAATAATTATTCCAGTCACAAAGACATGGCAGTCTGACTCCAGACCCTATATCCTTCTCACCATACCTCTAAGTTAACATTTATTTTTCTGAGTATGGATTAGAAATAAAATTAAAGCACATGCAAACTTCCATTTCTAACACGGGGAAGACAAAACTCATTTTTGTCTCCCGGGACCATTTGACCATTCAAATTCCTTTTAATTTCAACTTGTTTTTCCAATTTCTTCTAATACTTATATAAACATGCAGTTTCTAAAGCAAAAGAGCATTTTTGGCCAGAAGAGAAAGCCTAGGTAATAATAATGAGAGCTAATATTATGAAACACTTATAGGCGCCAGAGTCTGTTCTAAGTGTTTCCCATTCATTTAAACCTCAGGTGTTCTTTTATATGGGACCATCAAAGTTGTATTAAGGTAATTATAATTTGTCTTTATTTCCATGATCATGTTGCATGTCACATATTTTCAAATGCTTCAGCAAACCAACACAGCAATGGAAGTGTCCTTCAGTTATCATCTCAAGGTTCCTTGCTGAACAAGAGTAGTGTTTCTCAGAGTGGTGTAGAAGGATTAGATTTACAGACATCACAGAATTGTCACCTCCAACACATTGCTTGGTCTGAAAGTTATTTTCTATTTATTCTACGAAACCATGGGAAAGGTGAAATAAATGACTGAAACCATCCAGGGATCTTTCCCTTGGTCTGCAGGAACTAATATTAATTCCAGGTACATGTTCAAATGAATGAGCAAATATGTCACTGGGAAAGAGGCTGAGAACACACAGTGTCTGGGCAATGTTTTTCTTTCTCTCCTTTTCTCTTTTGTTCATTTCCTTTCCACTGTCTATGGCTTTCTCCCTTTCCCCATTCTTGGTGCCATGAATCAAAATCCTTCCTATATTTCAACTACAAAATTGATGGCGGAGAGTCTTCTGAGAAATTTCTTTCTTCACATTCTTCTCACAAGTAAAGACAGAGCGGGGTGGGGAGAGAGATGTTACGTCATTTCAGGCAAGTGTCTGAAACTTCAGATCAGACCAGTTCCCACAGTCTGCAGAAATATTGTTCCAGCAAGTGTTCTCTTCCCTCCAAATCCATTTTCCCATCCACGATTAGAATCAATTGCCAACAGATTGTAATTTCTGAGAACGTGCAAAGAGCAAATCTTGTAAAGCTGGTAAAAGTAGTTCCCAGTAAGTCTTCATAGGGCAAGATGTTGGTCCAGAACTGCTATTGACTTTCTCTGAAATATATGGGAAGGGAAGCACCAGGAGATGATGGAATTCTGTGCAAACTGCTGGAAATAAAATGCAAATGGAGTTACCATAATTGTCTGTCTCTTTTTTTTTCCAAGTAAGCACTGCTTTTATTTTATTTTTAACTTTGTTTTGAATTTTATTTTTACCTTTTTTTGGAATTTTATTTTATTTATTTTTTTATATACAGCAGGTTCTTATTAGTCATCCATTTTATACACATCAGTGTATTCATGTCAATCCCAATCTCCCAATTCATTACACCACCACCACCACCACCCCCACTTTCCCCCCTTGGTGTCCGTAAGTTTGTTCTCTACATCTGTGTCTCTATTTCTGCCCTGCAAACCAGTTCATCTGTACCATTTTTCTAGGTTCCACATATGTGTTAATATACGATATTTGTTTTTCTTTTTCTGATTTACTTCACTCTGTATCACAGTCTCTAGATCCATCCACGTCTCAACAAATGACTCAATTTCATTCCTTTTTATGGCTGAGTAATATTCCATTGTATATATGTACCATATCTTCTTTATCCATTTGTCTGTCGATGGGCATTTAGGTTGTTTCTATGACCTGGGTATTGTAAATAGTGCTGCAATGAACATTGGGGTGCATGTGTCTTTTTGAATTATGGTTTTCTCTGGGTATATGCCCAGTAGTGGGATTGCTGGGTCATTTGGTAATTCTATTTTTAGTTTTTTAAGGAACCTCCATACTGTTCTCCATAGTGGCTGTATCAATTTACATTCCTACCAACAGTGCAAGAGGGTTCCCTTTTCTCCACACCCTTTCCAGCATTTGTTGTTTGTAGATTTTCTGATGATGCCCATTCTAAATGGTGTGAGGTGATATGTCACTGTAGTTTTGATTTGCATTTCTCTAATAATTAGTGATGTTGAGCAACTTTTCATGTGCTTCTTGGCCATCTGTATGTCTTCTTTGGAGAAATGCCTATTTAGATCTGCTGCCCATTTTTTGATTGAGTTGTTTGTTTTTCTAATATTGAGCTGCATGAGCTGTTTATATATTTTGGAGATTAATCCTTTGTCCATTGATTTGTTTGCAAATGTTTTCTCCCATTCTGAGGGTTGTCTTTTCATCTTCTTTACGGTTTCCTTCGCTTTGCAAAAGCTTTTAAGTTTCATTAGGTCCCATTTGTTTATTTTTGTTTTTATTTCCATTACTCTAGGAGGCAGATCAAAAAAGATCTTGCTGTGATTAATGTCAAAGAGTGTTCTTCCTATATTTTCCTCTAAAGTTTTATAGTATCCAGTCTTACATTTAGGTCTCTAATCCATTTTGAGTTTATTTTTGTGTATGGTGTTAGGGAGTGTTCTAATTTCATTCTTTTACATGTAGCTGTCCAGTTTTCTCAGCACCACTTATTAAAGAGACTGTCTTTTCTCCATTGTATATCCTTGCTTCCTTTGTCATAGATTAGTTGACCATAGGTGCGTGGGTTTATCTCTGGGCTTTCTATCCTGATCCATTGATCTATATTTCTGTTTTTGTGCCAGTACCACATTGGTTTGATTACTGTAGCTTTGTAGTATAGTCTGAAGTTAGGGAATCTGATTCCTCCAGCTCCGTTTTTTTCCATCATGACTGCTTTGGCTCTTCGAGGTCTTTTGTGTCTCCATACAAATTTTAAGATTTTTCTCTTCCAGTTCTGTAAAAATGTCACTGGTAATTTGATAAGGATTGCATTGAATCTGTCGATTGCTTTGGGTAGTATAGTGATTTTCACAATGTTGATTCTTCCAATCCAAGAACATGGTATATCTCTCCATCTGTTTGTGTCATCTCTGATTTCTTTCATCAGTGTCTTATAGTTTTCTGAGTACAGGTCTTTTACCTCCTTAGGTAGGTTTATTCCTAGGTATTTTATTCTTTTTGTTGCAATGGTGAATGGGACTATTTCCTTAATTTCTCTTTCTGATCTTTTCTTGTTAGTGTGTAGGAATGCAAGAGATTTCTGTGCATTAATTTTGTATCCTGCAACTTTACCAAATTCATTGATCAACTCTAGTAGTTTTCCGGTGGCATCTTTAGGATTCTCTATGTATAGTATCATGTCATCTGCAAACAGTGACAGTTTTATTTCTTCTTTTCCAATTTGTATTCCTTTTATTTCTTTTTCTTCTCTGATTGTCATGTCTAGGACTTCCAAAACTATGTTGAATAATAGTTGTGAGAGTGGGAAACCTTGTCTTGTTCCTGATCTTAGTGGAAATGGTTTCAGTTTTTCACCACTGAGAATGATGTTGGCTGTGGGTTTGTCATATATGGCCTTTATTATGTTGAGATAGGATCCCTCTATGCCCACTTTCTGGAGAGTTTTTATCATAAATGCATGTTGAATTTTGTCAAAAGCTTTTTCTGCATCTATTGAGATGATCATACGGTTTTTCTTCTTCAGTTTGTTAATATGGTGTATCACATTGATTGCTTTGTGTATATTGAAGAATCCTTGCATCCCTGGGATAAATTCCACTTGATCATGGTGATGATTGTCTTTCTTATTTTAAATTATTCATTTGTAAGGACAAGTTTGCTCTTAAAGCCTGGCAGATTTTCATGATTCGCTTAAAAGCTTTGACACTGGACGCTTCATTTAATATTTTATCCTTGTTTTATGTCTTCCACAGTACTTTATGGGGAGCACTGCAGTGCACAGATGCTTGACACACAATTCAAGGATGGGTGGAAGAAAGAAAGAAGAAAAGATCACTTTTTTGATTCTGGTTCCAAGGATGGCAAAAGGAACAAAAAAGAAACATGTCAAAATCTGCAATAATCTAAAGTCAAACAGTAAATGCTGTTCAAGGTTTGACTTAGCCCTAAATATAGAACGTACAGTATTCAAGTCAACATCACAAGTTTTTCCTTGAAATTTTTAAGCAGAATAAATCTACAGCTGAACACCTCAAGATGTGGTGTTTGAGATCCTGATGAAAAGCTTATAGGCAGATGTTAACGGTTTTTCAGGTTAAAAGCAATATTCTTTTGTTTCTTCATTGTTGAAAACAGAATCTGCCTTTAATATTTTTGAAGTCTGATAGGAAAAGTGTGTTTTTAAAACCTGTCTGTACCTTTAGAGAGACCAGACACTAATGGCTTTAAAGTAATTCTTACACACTTTAGAATAAATGACATTCTTAAAAAATGTCTGACTTGGTATTTACATGTATTCATATTCCCCAGTCTTCCTGTCTAGTTTGTCAATGCTTGCGTACGTCCGTAAGAAGAATGCTTTAAAAGGAGAAAAACTGCAGTACCGGACAATGTAGAAATGGCACAATGAGGCCCCTCCCCCTAGGCACCCACACCAAAGTTAATGGAATCTATCTTTATACCAGTGGCTTTTTCTGAGTTTGAATTGACGAACTCCATGAAGTTGAAGCTGGGACTAGCTCTTAGTCTGTCGATTTCTGTCTCAGTCTCATAAATGCCAAGGGACGTCCTAATTAACAGAGTGGCGCACAATCAGCGTGTGCTGGAACTGGCAGAAGGCAGACGTGCCCTCTGACCGGTGGCGGTCCAGGCTGCTGGGATCTATGGGGGCTGTCTCACACACATTTGGCAGCGTTTCCAGGGTTTGGTATCACTTGCAGGGGTCTGCTCCATCAATCCTGAACGGCAGATTCAGAGTGTAGGCCGAGAGACCAGGCAGCGCCAACCTGCACACCTTCCAGCTGGAGGAGCAGGGATTCAGGAATATAGAGTGTGCCCCCCACCCCCAGGCTTTAAATGCACAGGGGCAAGAGGGGGAAGATAGGGGGCATCCTCTGCTCGTGCTCAGCTTGCAGTACAGAAGCTTCCCAGGTCCTTCAACTAAGTAGCTTGTTCTTGGCCTATCAGGAGTCCCAGAGCGCCCGTGTTCTTCTAATCTATTGCTCATCACTGTGGTCCCTCTTTAGTGCAATGCTTCTTTAATTCTCTTTCTCTCTCTAAGCACCGTAAAGGCAAGGTATGATATCTATGTTATTGACTATTTCAAATTTCTTGCGACTGTTGTAACCAATTACCACAAACTGGGGGACTTAAAACAACAAAAATGTACTCTCTCACAGCTCTGGAGGCCAGACATTTGAAATCAAGGTGTGGGCAGAGCTGGGTCCCCTCCAAATATCCCAGGAGGGGAGAATCGGTTCCTTGATGATTCCACCTTCTGTCGCCTCCAGGTATTCCTTGATTCGGGGCTGTGCTCCTCTCATCTCTGCTTCCGGGGTCACGCTGCCTCCTCTTCTTCATGTGCTTGTGTTTCCTCTTCTGTCACTCAAAAGGACCCTTTGTCCTTGGATTTAGCCACCATCCCCCCCCACCCCCAGATAATCCAGGATGGTCTCATCTCAACATCCTTAACTTAATTACTTAATTACCATTTTCTTTAACTTATTTAGTCTTTTTTCATATAAAATAATATTCATAGGTTCCAGGCATTAGGACATACATATTTTTGGGGGGGGGTCACCATTCACCCCAGTACACTGAGCATTTTTACATCCAGTGCCTTGCATGACACCTGGGCTGTCATAAGTGATCCATAAATATTCGTTGAAAGAAAGAACAAATGCTTCTGGCCCCATGTCTTAGTCCGCTGGGGCTGCTGTAACAGAATACCATAGGTAGTTTATAAACCACAGAACTTTATTTTTCACAGTTCTAGAGGCTGGGAAGTCCAAAATCAAGACACCAGCATCGTTGCCTTTTGGTGAGGCCCCTTGTCCTTGTTCATAGCTCACACCTTCTTGCTGTGTCCCCATATGTTAGAAGGAGTAAGGGAGCTCTGTGGGGTCTCTTACAGAAACACTAATCCCATGCATGAATGCTCCATCCTCATGATGTAAGCATCTCTCAAAGGTCCCAGCTCCTAATACCATCATATTTGGGGGTTAAGATTTCAACATAAGAATTCTGGGGGGACACATTCAGACCACAGCATTCCACCCCTGGCCCCCAATATTCATATCCTGTTCACATGCAGAACATATTCATTCCCTCTCAACAACCCCCAAAGACTGAACTCATTCCAGCATCAACTCAAAAGTCTAAATCCAAAGTCTCATCTATCTAAAGTACCATCTAAATCAGACATGAGTGAGACTCATCCGTTCCAAGGCAAATTTCTCTCTAGCTGTGAACCTGTGAAATCAAACGAGCTATGTACTTCCAAGATCCAATGGCAGGACAGGCATAGCATAGATTTGCCCAGGCTGAAGTGGAGAGATGGGAAAGAAGAAAGGGGTAACAGGTACCTACTAAGCCCCAAACGTTAAGGTCCACAGCAGTGTGTGTGTGTGTGTGTGTGTGTGTGTGTGTGTGTGTGTGTGTGTGTGTGTGTGTGTGTGTGTGTTCTGCCTTCTATGGCTTTGGGAGGCCCATCCGAGGGCTCTGCTGGCCACGGCCTCTGCTGCAGCTCTCCTGGGCTGGGGTCCTGGGACAGCCCATTCCCATGGCTCTACTCGGCCTTGTTCTAATCGTGGGTTCTCTGCCTGGCGCCACCTCCACAGCTCTTGTGCCCTACGTGCCTGCAGAGGAGGCACCACGCTGATGCCAGCAGGGGTTAGCACCTGTGCCTCTGGAAGAGCTGGCCACCACACCAGCACTGCACAGGGCCCATGGGAGCACGAGCTGATGCAGCCAAGGCAGCACTGCGCAGCTGCGGCCCCTCCTCTGGGGCCCTGGCTTCTGTTCACATGGCTGACAGATATAGTCAAAAAGCTGTTTAGGGGCTTCCCTGGTGGCGCAGTGGTTGAGAGTCCGCCTGCCGGTGCAGGGGACACGGGTTCGTGCCCCGGTCCGGGAAGACCCCACATGCCGCGGAGCGGCTGGGCCCGTGAGCCATGGCCGCTGAGCCTGCGCGTCCGGAACCGGTGCTCCGCAACGGGAGAGGCCGCAACAGTGAGAGGCCCGCGGACCGCAAGAAAAAAAAAAAAGAAAAAATATAAAAGCTGTTTAGTCACACCTTTGTTCTCTCTTGAACACGTTTCCTTATTTTTTTCAATATGGATAGGCTGAGAATGTTCCAACTTTTCAACTTCTGTTTCCCTTTTGACAAAGCTACCTTCAAAGGATTTCTCCCTTCTCTCAGTTTTACTCTACGGATTCAAGAAAAGCCAGGGTGCTCCTTTAACACTTTGCTTAGAAATTTCTTCAGCCAAATAGCCAATTTCATTGCCCACAGTGGTATCTTCCACACAACACTAGGACATGAGTACAGTTCAGCCAAGCTCTTAGCCACCTTTTCTTCAGTTTCCAATAACACACTCCTCATTGCCATCTGAGACATCATCAGAATGTCCTTGACCATTCATATTTTTACCAGCTTTCTATCAGGACTATTTGGGTATTCCCTATGAAGACTGAGGTTTTCTCTATAGCTCTCCTCTTCTGAGCCCTCAGGAGAATCACCCCCAACAGTGCATTCACGGCATCGTAGGCTTTTTCTATAGCCTCCGTCCTATACCTAGAGGCAAAGCCCCTTCTGCATTTTAGGTATTTATTGTAGCAGCCCCCGACCCTTGGTACGAACGTTCTCAGTTCCAGGCATGGCAGTATTCTTGGGGGCCACCGTTCAACCTATTACACTGACCATTTCACATCCAGGGCCTTGCATGGTGCCTGGGCAATAGTGATCTCTAAACATTTACTGAAAGAAAGAACAAGTGTTTCTGGCCCGCTTTTCAGAGCTTTCTTCCTCTTTTGTTTCCGTCTGAGGCTCTTACCATGGGCCTGACACCGCAGGCTGAATCTCTTCTCCATCACCTATTTCTGTAGTTCACTATCAGCAAGTTTCTCCAAGGTCTCTGCTCTAAGTGGATAGTGTTGGGAAGTATTTTAGAGGTCATTGTGGCAGGGATAATTCCCCAAATTCTCTATTTCAAAGAGTAGTAGAATTAAAATGTATTTTTAAAAAGAAAGGAGGTAGACATTCATATGGTCTCCAACAGAGTATTTTGCCAAATACCAATTTTTTTAAAGGCTACAATCTACCATTATCAGTTCATGAAATAAATGAGTAACAGTAAAAATGTAGGAAAGAACTTGATCTCAGAGTAGAGGAGAGTTAGCAGCTTTATAGAGCCAGTTCCAACATGGCCCAGAGAAAACCGTGTTCTGACCTAGCACAGATCTATCTGCCCATGTTCAGGAACCACGAATTTAGTCCAACTGTTCCATCTCACATATGGGGAAAGCAAGGCTCAAAGTGGTGAAATGACTTTTCTAAGGTCACAGGGTTGAATGAGGAATAGAATCCAAATACTGTGACTAGTTAATGATAATTACAGTCCTAATAGCAATGATGTTGCTAATAATTACAAGTGGGTAGTGGGCACCTGCTATGTGCCATCGCACACAGACAAGGTGCTATTTTTATTACAGAGTCCTTATTCCATCCACTATAATGATAATCATAATATGAGCTAATATTTATTCAGTTCTTAGTTAGCCACAGTGCTAAGTGCTTTGCATGCAATATTCCCTTTAATCTTCACAACAGTCCTAAGAGGTAGAAGCAACTATTATACCCATTGACAGATGAATAAACAGCAGCTCAGAGAGTGTAAATGTGATGTGAGCAGTAGAGCTTGAGAAAGACTCTAAGCCTGTTTGAATCCAAAGCCCTTCTTTTGTCTTCAACAACCTTCCCTCCATGGGCTCTTGCCTCTCAGCGTCGAAATATATTTAAGGATTTTCCTTTGCCTTCACTACTAGTGAAAGGCTTTCTTCTACTATGCAGTCCTGTTTACAATGGCAGTTCCATGTCAGAGAAGATATTTTTGCTGAATGGCTAGAATTTGGACTTCCAGTTGCTGAAGCCCTGGAATGGAGCTGCATTCAACAAAGTCTTCAAGTCTCCTCTTCTGAAACCCATAGTGGCCCCAAGTTCCCCCCACGACAGCCACCTCATGATGCATCTTTCGGTTTCTTCTCTTCACCCAGCTTACCTTGCCTCCTCTTTCACTCTGTGCTGTGAAGAATTGAATTCAAAACATACTGTGCATATATTGAGAAGCTGGTCTGTGTCATATAAGTTCCTATACAAGTCTCATTTATCTTTGCTATATAGCTCTGCAAGGTGATTTTTAATCACCCATTTTACAGAAATTAGCTATGGTAAGAACTCCTTTTTCACTGTGCACCATTAAGAGCTAAAACCCAACCAGAGATTTCCCATGAAATAAAATATATCACAGTGGCCCCGTCGCTAAACCAAACAGTTTGAATCTTGCCTTTGTTATTAACTGTGCAACTCTGAGCAAGTTATCCAATCCACTCTGTGCCTTGGTCTCCTCATCTGTAACCTGGGGATAATGCTGATAATAATAGTACTTACAGAAAGGCAATGTTGTGATAAATAAATAAAGCAATTCACCTAAAGAACTTAGAAGAGCACCAGACCTAGTAAATTTTCAATAAATAAGAGCTGGTATCATTATGTGAATTTCTTGTTTGATCCCACAGCAGCTTCATAACCATTATTATCCCTATTTTCTAGGTAAGAAACAGGTTCAGGCGGGCTGAGTGACTTATTCAAAATCATACAATTAGTAGTTTGGGGCACAGAATCCTTGTTAGTCCCACTAAGTCACCTGAATCCTACTCCATTTCCTTTATCCCTATGCCACAGCTGCCCTAACAACTGACTGATTTCTCCCTTTGGGTGGCAGTTAATATAAACACAGAGCTATCAGTACATTTATTATTATTAGAAGATGAGGTGTATTAGTATTAGTATTATTTCAAAATGGAAGTTCAGAGTATAAATAAAATGTACCAAGGATGATTACTGTATTAACTAAATGCATTAACAGAAGTTAATATGATCACATTTCAGACCAAATTCTAAAAATGGGCTGCATGATTTCAACCCTGCCAGAAGTTTTCTTTTTCTCTTAGAAGTTTGCTTTTTAACGACACATAGCACTTGCTTTTCTTAAAGCAGAGCTAGGGCATTTTTTTTTTTTTTTTTTTTTTTTT
>NW_006793764.1:777585-795040 GCF_000442215.2 Lipotes vexillifer
TTTTTTTTTTTTTTTTTTTTTTTTTGGGGGCCCCCCCGCCTCTCGCTCTTGTGGCCTCTCCCGCTGCGGAGCACAGGCTCCGGACGCGCAGGCTCAGCGGCCATGGCTCACGGGCCCAGCCACTCCGCGGCATGTGGGGTCTTCCCGGACCGGGGCACGAACCCGTGTCCCCTGCATCGGCAGGCGGACTCTCAACCACTGTGCCACGAGGGAAGCCCAGAGCTAGAGTATTTTAACCATAGACAAGGAAAATTAAAAGTAGACAAGGAATGTTGCACAACACAACTAAGAAAATAGAACTTCATACTAATACCCATCAAATGGCACAGATATTAAAAGTAAATATCAAATAGAAATTAAAACAATAACTAAATTCAATGGTTCTAATTCAAGTTTCTAAGATTGCCCTGCAGAGGGTTCCAACTACCATTTCCTACTCCTTATTGCAGTCAAGGAACAGTGCTGTGAGGGCACATTTTACATTTTCCTATGAGGAGCATTTTGCATTTTTCATCTATGAAGCTACAATAACCTGTTGAGCGCCAAAGATCCTCCTCTCCCATTACTGGTGCAAAGGAAGATGTTTTAACTTTGTAGAGCGTTCAAAATTAAAGGAAGTTCTTGAAATTAGAGAATCTAGCCACTGAAGACTCTGGCAGGATATAAAATGCAGCTATGAAAATCACTATGTGAATGGCACAACAGGCATCGTCAGTGAGGGAAAAATACAAGCATTTCTGCATGGATATCATAAAAAATGTTCTGTGCCAGCACCTATTTACAAAACTATCTGTTAGGAGAGGTGGGTACCTGGAGGTCTTAAGATTAACTTCTCAAGGACAGAGAGATGTTCTATTTACCCCTCTGCTCCCTGCACTTAGCAGAGTGCCACACACGGAAGACGTGCACACAAATGTACCTAAGAACAGTACAAGCTATAGCTCGCGAATATTTTCCTCTACATATACACATATTTGAACATTATATGTAATAAAAATGAATCATACAATATACACTATTTTGCTTACTAGCTATGTTTGGGTACATAGAAGTGAGGTAGGCAGCCTTTAAAATGGTTCCAAATGATTACACTTGTGTCATCACCTCCCCCTTGAGAATGGGCTGGAAATAGTGACTCACTTCTCATGAACAGAAGATGACAAAAGTCATGGGATGTCCCTTCTGAGATTAGGGTACAAGAAGACTGTACCTTCCATGTTGTTTACCTTCTCTTACTTTCTCTCCCTTTCCCTCTCTCAGAGCCCTTACTCTGGAAGAAGCAAGTGGTTATGTTGTGAGTAGCCCTGTGGAAAGAACCACTTGACAAAAAACTAATGTCTCCAACCACCAGCTGGCAAGGATATAAGTCTTGCCAACAGTTACACGAGTGAACTTAGAATCAGATCCTTCCCAAGTTGAGCCTTGAAATGAGTGAAGCACCTGCCGACACCTTGACTGCAGCCTTGCGAGAGAGAAGCTGCATACAGATTCCTGACCGGCAGAACCTGTGAGATAATAGCTGTTGCTTGAAGACACTGAGTGTTGGGATAATTTGTTACACAGAAGTGGCTAATTCAAAGAGCTTTACAAAAACACGGCACACTAGATTTTTAGAGACCTCATACCTAAAGATGCTGCATAGAATATTAATGACATACTTCTTAATGTATACGTGAGCTGCCAGGAAAATAAAGGAATCTCATAGGCTAGAAATGACAAGAAGTGAAAACCCAGTCACTGATAAGCAAATAATAGAGTCTGTTTTGCCCTGAAGTTATCTGCCAGTCCCTGGTGGCTTAGGTCCTGGCTTTTTAAAGGATTGACAGGACAGAGGCAAAGCCCTGGGCCTGGAGGTGTGGGAGATCTGATTGGAATTCCCTCACATACATCATCAGAAGTGTGACATGCTACTTCAGTAGGTGACCTAGAAAGAATCTATCATGCAGAAGGAGACAGTGGTGATCTGTCTCTGGCTTGACCTTGGATAGAGCAGATAGAGGAGTAAAAAAAGAAAAATGAAAGTCTCCCATTAAAATCCCGAACCATGGACTTCCCTGGTGGCTCAGTGGTTAAGAATCCGCCTGCTAATACAGACGACAAGGGTTTGAGCCCGGGTCCGGGAAGATCCCACATGCCGCGGAGCAACTAAGCCTGTGCACCACAACTACTGAGCCTGCACTCTAGACCCCATTAGCCACAACTACTGAGCCCGTGTGCCACAACTACTGAAGCCCGCGCGCCCAGAGCCCGTGCTCCACAACAAGAGAAGCCACCGCAATGAGAAGCCCACGCACTGCAACGAAGAGCAGCCCCGACTCGTCGCAACTAGAGAAAGCCCGCACGTAGCAACGAAGACCCAACGTAGCCAAAAATAAAAATTTAAAAATTAAAAAAAAAAGTCGCGAACCATAAACCCACAAAACAGAGGTTTGGAACTTGAGTTGATATGAACTATGTAACATACAAAATCCTAACCTCAAATTTAGTTTAAAGTATTTTCTGGTTGATAACTCTCCAAGTGCCTTAGCAGAAGCAATTTTTTTTTTCCTGAAGGACTACTGTACAAATGCCTTAAAGAATATCCCCAGATAAAAGCTACAAGAGGGCTTCCCTGGTGGCGCAGTGGTTGGGAGTCCTCCTGCCGATGCAGGGGACGCGGGTTCATGCCCCGGTCCAGGAAGATCCCACGTGCCGCGGAGCGTCTGGGCCCGTGAGCCATGGCCGCTGAGCCTGAGCATCCAGAGCCTGTGCTCTGTGACGGGAGAGGCCACAACAGTGAGAGGCCTGCGTACCGCAAAGAAAAAAAAAAAAAAAAAAAAGCAAAAAAAGACACAGCAGCTAACAAACTCACTACACACATGAAGGAAGGAAAAAACCATGAACAAGAGTCAGGAGAAACAACAAAGCACATTATTAGAGCTGTAAAAACTGTAGATAATGGAATGATCAAACAATATAAAATCAGTATGTTTTATATGTTTACAGAAATAAATCAGAGTGTTAATGTTTGATGAAAAAACATGAGACTATCAAAACTGACCATATGCAACTGAAAAAGGATCAAATAGAACTTTCAGAACTGTGAAATATATCAATTTTCATTGAAAAGTCAATGGGTAGATGGACCTAGAGATTATCATACTAAGTGAAGTAAGCCAGACAAAGACGAATATCATATGTTATCACTCATACGTGAAATCTAATTTAAAAATAAAGATACAAATAAACTCATTTATAAAACAGAAACAGACTTATAGATACTGAGAACAAACTTAAGGTTACCAAAGGGGAAACGTGGTGGGGAGGGATAAATCAGGAGCTTTGGATGAACATACACACACTACTATGTATAAGATAGATAACCGACAAGGACATACTGTATAGCACAGGGAACTCTACTCAATATTCTGTGATAACCTATATGAGAAAAGAATTAAAAAAAGAATGAATATATGTATATGTATATGTATAAATGAATCACTTTGCTGTACACCTGAAACTGACACGCCATTGTAAATCAACTATACATTGATAAAAATTTTTTAAAAAGTCAATGGGTAGAATAAGGATACTGAATATAGCTGAACAGGGAATATGGAAAATAGGTGTGAGAAGTTACAGTGGATCCAGCACACAGAAACACAGACGTGAAATATAAAGAGAAATTAAGAGGCATGGAGGAAAAAGTGAAAAAGACCTACAAACATTAAAGGAATTCCAGGAGGAGAAAATAGAGAGATTGGAGGAGAGATGATACTAGGAGAGGCAAAAAGTGAGAATTTCCCAGCAGTGATCAAAGATTCCAGATAGGAAATTCAAGCAGGATAAATAAAAAGATATACACACTTAGATATTAAGATAAACTTTCAGAATATTAAAGAAAAATTGAAAACTTTAAAAGTTGAGCAGCTATAAAGAAAAAGCAAATTATCAATGATAGAACTATAACTAGTCTGACAGCAGATTTCTCAAAAGCAACTGCTTTAGTTTCCTACTGCTGCTGTAACAAATTACTGCAGATTTAGTGGCTAAAAAAACCCCCAAACATTTACCACACATTTATTTTCTTATAACTCTGGAGGTCAGAAGTCCAAAATGAGTCTTACAGGGCTAAAATCAAGATGTCAGCCAAGCTGGTTCCCTCTGGAGACACCAGGGGAGAATCTGTTTCTTGCCCCTTTCAGCTTCTAGAGGCTGCCACCATGTGGCTCCTGTTCTGCTCCTGTTGTCATACGTCCTACTGCTGACTTTAACCCTCCTGCCTGTCTCTTATATGACCCTTGTGATTACATTGGGCTCATGTGAATAATCTAGGATAATTTCCCCATCTTGAGATCCTTAACTTAATCACATCTGTAGAGTACCTTTTACAATGTAAGGTAACATATTCATAGGTTCCAGGGATTAGAATGCAGACATCGTTAGGGCACAGTTCAGTCTACCACAGCAACATTGGAAGAGAAAGATAGTGGCATAATATCTTCAAAATGCTGAAATCTGAAATTTTGTATCTGGTAAAACTATCTTTTAAGAAATGAAATGAAGATATTTTCAGAGCAACTAAAATAGAGAGGGTTTGACATCTAATCACTGTAGGAATTTCTAAAGGATGAACTTCAGGAGAAGGAAAATGAACCCAGAAGAAAGATCTAAAATACAGAAAGAATGACAAGAAATCAGTAAATACATGGGAGAATTTAAACAAAGATTGTCTGAATAAAACGGTAACAAATCACAAGGGAAATTAGAAAATATCTTTAGAAAAATTAAAATAAAAACAACATTCTAAAATTTATAGAATGTAGTGAAAACTAAAAGGAAAATGTATAGCTATAAATGTTTACATTAAAAGAAAGATCTGGGGCTTCCCTGGTGGCGCAGTGGTTGAGAGTCCGCCTGCCGATGCAGGGGACGCGGGTTCGTGCCCCGGTCCGGGAGGATCCCGCGTGTGGCGGAGCGGCTGGGCCCGTGGGCCATGGCCGCTAACGGGAGAGGCCACAACAGTGAGAGGCCCGCGTACCGCAAAAACAAAAAAAACAACAACAAAAAAAAAAAAAACAAAAAAAAAAAAGAAAGATCTGAAATCAACAACCTAATCTTATACCTTAAGGAATTAGAAAAATAAGAACAAACTAAACCCAAAGATAGCAGAAGGAAAAAAATAATAATTATAAGAGCAGAGATCAACAAAAAGCAGACTAGAAAAACAATAAGGGAAATTAAAAAAAATCAGTTTTTCTTCAAAAAGATCAACAAAATTGACAAAACTTTAGATACACTAGTAAGAAAAAAGGGAAGATTCAAATAACTAAAATCAGAAAGGAAAAGAGGGAACATTACAACTGATTTTACGTAAATTGAAAAAAATGTTATAAGAGAATACTATGAACAATTATGTGCCAACAAATTAGTAGCCTAGATAAAATGGATAAAGTCCTAGAAATACACAACCTAGCAACATGGAATCACCAAGAAACAGAAAATCTGAACAGATCTATAAGTAGTAAGGAGATTGAACCATAAATAAAACCTCCCAAAAGAGAAAAGCCCAGGACCAAATAGCTTCACTGGTGAATTCTACCAAACACTTAAAGGAAAATTAACACCAATTCTCTTCAAACTCTTCCAAAAAACTGAAGAGGAGGCAACACGTCCAAACTCATTCCATGAGGCCAGTATTATTCTGACATCAAAGCCAAAGATACTACAAGAAAAGAAAACTGCAGACCAATATCCTTGATGAATATTGATGCAAAAACCCTCAACAAAACACCAACAAACAGAATTCAACAAAACATTAAAAGGATTATACATCATGACCGAGTGGGATTTATTCCTGAAATGCAAGAATGATTCAACATATGAAAATCGATCCGTGTAACACACTACATTAACATAATGATGAAGAAAAAGCCACATGATAATATCAATTGATGTAGAAAAACATTTGACAAAATTCAGTACTCTTTCATGTTAAAAACACTTAAACTAGGAATAGAAGGAAACTACCTAAATATGATAAAGACCATATATGACAAGTCCACAGCTAATATAATCAATGATGAAAGACTGAAAGTATGCTCTAAGTCCTGAAATGAGACAAGGATGCTCATTTTCATTACTTTTGTAATGAAAAACAATTAGTTAAGAGAAAGAAATAAAAGGCATACAAATTGGAAAGATCAATGGGAAAGTATTTCTGTTCACAGATGACATGATATTACATGTAGAAAACCCTAAAGATTCAACAAAAGAAAAAAAAAACTTTTGGAGGTAATAAAAAATTCAGCAAAGTTTCAGGATATAAAATGAACACATAAAAATTAGTTGCATTTCTTTACACTAGCAATGAATAATCCTAAAAAGAAAAAATTTAAACTCTATTTGTAACAGCACCAAAAAGAATAAAACACTTTCAAATAAATTTAACTGTGGGGGTGAAAAATTTGTACTCTGAAAACTACACAAAGGTGTTGAAAGAAATTAAAGAAGACACAAATGGAAAGACATACCATCACATGTACATGGACTGGATGACTCAGTATTATTAAGTTGTCAATACCATCCAAAGTGATCGACAACTTCAATGTAATCCCTGTCAATGGTGTTTTTGCAGAAATAGAAAAATCCATCTTAAATTCATATGGAATTTAAAGGGACCCCAAATAGCCTAATCACTTTGAAAAAGTTGGAGGTCTCACACTTCCAGACCTTAATACGTATTATAAAGCTACAGTAATCAAAACAGTATTGTACTGCATAAAGAGAGACATACAGACCAATAGAATAGAATAGAGAGCCAAGGAAAAAAACTCTTGCATATATGGTCAAATGATTTTCAACAAGGGTGCCAAGACCATTCAATGGGGAAAGGACAGTCTTTTCAACAACTGGTGCTGTGAAAACCAGATACCCACATGCAAAAGAATGAATTTAGTCCCTTACCTCACACCATCTGTAAAAATTAGCTCAAAATGGATCAAAGTCCTAAATGTAAGAGCTAAATCTATACAACTCTTAGCAGAAAACATAAGAGAAAAGCTTTACAACATTGGATTTATTTATTGTATATGACACCAAAGCACAGGAAGCAAAAGAAAAAAAATGGACTATATCAAAATTTAAAACTTTTTTACCTCAAAAGACACAATTAGCAGAGTGAAAAGACAACCTATGGAATGGGTGAAAATATTTGCACATATTGTATTTGATAAAATGTTAATATCAAGAATATATAAAGAACACTTCTAACTGAACAACAACAAAACAAACAGCTATATGAAAAAATGGGTGAAGAACATCAACAGACATTTTTTCCAAAGAAATTGGCAAATGACCAATAAGCACAAAAAATATGCTCAACTTCACTTATCACTAGGGATATGCAAATCAAAACCACAATGGGATATCATTTCTCACCCATTAGGATGGCTACTGTCAAAAGAAAGAAAATAAGTGTTGGCGAAGATGTTAAGAAATTGGAACCCGTGTGCACTGTTGATTGGAATGTAAAATGCTACAGTCACTATGGAAAATTGTATGGTTTCCCAAAAGGTTAAAAATAGAATGGCCATATGTTCCAGCAATCCCACATTTGGGCATATAACCAAACAGATTGAGAGCAGGTTGATTCTTGAAGAAACATCTTCATACCCATGTTCATAGTAGTATTAATCATAATAGCCAAAACATGGGAGCAACTTTAGTATTCATCAACAGATGAATGGATAAACAAAATGTGGTATCTATATACAATAGAATATTATGCAGTCTTAAAGAAGAAGAAGATTCTGACACAAGCTACACAACATGGATAAACTATGAGGTCATTAGGCTAAGCAAAATAATCCAGTCATAAAAAGAAAAAATACTCTATAATTCCAATTAAATAAGGTACTTAGAGCAGCCAAATTTGTGGAGACCGAAAGTAAAATGGTGGTTGCCAGGGGCTGGTGGGAGTGGGGAATGGAGAGTTGTTTAATGAGTATAGAGTTTTAGTTTTAAGAAGAAAAGAGTTCTGGAGATAGGTTGCACACCAATGGGAATATAGTTAAACTACTGAAATATATACTTTAAAAATCAGTTAAGATGATAAATTTTATGCTGTATTTTACCACAAACAATTTTTTAAATAAATTTATATATTTTAGTAATCAGAATCAGGTAAATGTATTTGCCTTGTCAGTTCAAAAACAAAGACTGTTAGATTGTAAAAAATGAAATCCAGTTAAAGGTCAGTGAAATTAAGTTGAAAGCTCTTTAAAAGAGACATAACCAAAACAGGAAGACTCAGTAAGCATGACTGTAAAAGAATGGGAGATGATATACTGGCAAAGTTCCAATGAAAAGAGAGGTGGGTTAGCTATTTTAATAATATATAATAGTCTTCAAGGAAGATAGTGCTATTAGAATTAAAGAAGGTAAATACATACTGATAAAATGAATTTTCAGTAAATTCTCAATTTACCTGGAAATTAAAACATACAAAATTTATAGACCCCTAATAACAGTATCAACATAGCTTCTGATATAAATTAACAAAAATGGCTAAGATAAAAACCCACACATTTGGAAACGTAAAACTACAGTAAATAATACATGGTTTTAAAAAGAAAGCACAATGGGAAAAAAAAATACAACTGAAATTGTAGTATATCAAAACTTATGGGCTGCAGGTAAATGTTATTTAGAAGAAATGCGATAGCCTTAAATGCTTATACTAAAAAGAAGAAAGTCTAAAATGTAATGAGAAATGCTCACTAATTTGAAAAGTTAGGGGGAAAAACCCTGAAACAACCCAAAGTATATATAGAAGGAAGAAAATAAATATAAGAGAAAAAATAACAAAATACAAAATAAAAATATAATAAGAGAGAATCTAGAGAAAATCGATAAATCAAGAGTTGACTCTTTGAAAAGATTAATGAAATGGGAAACCCTTTGGCAAGACTGATCAATTCAAATAAAGAAAAGTGTAAATAATAAGATTAGGAATAATAAAGTCTCACAAACACAAATGTAGCAGATATTTAAAATAAGAATATTTTATGAACAATTTTATTCCAAATAATTAGAAAACTAAGGTGAAATGTACAAATTCCCAGAAAAATACAAATTACCAAAACTGACTAGAAGAACCAGAAAACCTGAATGGTTCTATAAACACTAAATAAATTAACTTAATAATTAAAAATCCTCCCACAAAGAAAACAGCATTGGATTATTTTATAAACAAATTCCATTTACAGTCTAAGAATAAATAGTTAAAATCTTATACAACCTCTTTCAGAAAATAGAAAACACTTTCCAACTAATTTAGGGCAGCTTGTAAAGTCTTAATACTAAAATCTGAGAAGACTAAAGAGATAAGGATGGCCAACTTAACTCACAAACATAAATGTAAAAATCTATAATGAATATCAGCAAAATAGATTCCAAAATATTACTTATTTGGATTTTTTTTTCACACAAGAGCAAGACTGGTGCAACATTAGAAAATTAATGGGGTAATCTGCCAATTTAACATAGTAAAGGAGAGAAAACTCATAATTATCTCAAAAGATATAGAAGGAGCATTTATAAAATTTCACAATCAGGAAAAGAAGATAATCTTCCTAACCTAGTAAAACCTGAATATATCTACAAAATTTAAAGCAGATATCATATCCAATGGGGAAATGAAATAAGAGAGAAAATGTAAAACCATATAAACCAGGAACGAGATGAGAATTTTCACCATCACTACTTCTATTCAAAAATATACTGAACATCCTAAACAACATATAAAGGAACAGAAGCTATAAAGATTGAAAATAAACACAATTTTTATTATTCAAAGTTAATATAATTTTTTAGATAGATACAAAAGTATCTACAGGCATTATTAAAATTAATAAGAGAGTTTAGGAAAGTAATTAGATATCAAGAGATAACATCAAAGTGAAAAGTCATGCCACACACTGGTAGGAGATACTCGCAACACGTTAACTGTCAAAGAATTTGTCTCAAAATACATAAAGAACTTCTACAAAGCAATAAAAAAGAAACAATTCACTCTATAGAAAACTTGCAAGAGATATGAACAAACACTTCAGAGAACAGGATATATGAAAAGATTCTCAACTACAACTTTAGTTAGAAAACACAAATTAAAACCATGATGCAATAGCATCGCATACCTAATAGATTAGCTAATATTTATTTTATTTTATTTTATTTTTGCCGTATGCGGGCCTCTCACTGTTGTGGCCTCTCCCGTTGCAAAGCACAGGCTCCAGACGCGCAGGCCCAGCAGCCATGGCTCACGGGCCCAGCTGCTCCGCGGCACGTGGGATCCTCCCGGACCGGGGCACAAACCCACGTCCCCTGCATCGGCAGGCAGACTCCCAACCACTGCGCCAGCAGGAAAGCCCTAATATTTTAATTTTAAGTATATAATAACAAATGTGATAAGGACTAGAGCAGAACTTCCATTCACTCTTGCAGCATAATTATCAAAAGTTAATTATAAACAAGCATGTTGGAAAATAACACCATTATTTTATGAAGTTAAATGTATGCCTGTATATACCCTAGAAAAATTCTTGCACACATGAACAAAGAGACAGACACACAGATATTCACAGCAGCACTATATGTAACTGCAAAAAAATGAAAACAAACTATATGTGTATTTACAGAAGAATAAAAATTTATTGTATGTTCACACAATGGCATACTTAAAAAGTTAAAATGAATGCATTATATAGCTCTACTCACCAACCTAGGAGTCTCAAAAGTACAATATTATGTAAGAAAAGCAAGTCACAAAGAATTTGTACAGTATAATCCTATTTATATAATGTTAAAAGATAGGAAAATAAAGCAATATATTATTTCAGGATATGTACATGTATAGAAAAATATAAAAGACAATGCTGAAAACTAGTGGTCATAGTACCTACTCTTGTTATTCTTCTGACTTTTTTGGGTCTATTGTTAGTGCTTACTATTGTTTCAGTTGTATAATCTTACACAGTATAGAAGTTTCCTGAAGCACTGTTGTCATTTTTGGTATTGTTTTGTAATTAATAATAGATGAGTGGATGTTGACTTTTATCAGAATACTTTTCACATCTATCTAGATGATCATACATTTTTCTCCTCTAGCTTACTAATGTGATGGGTTATATTCTTAGATTTCTTTATGTTGAACTGTTTTTATATTCTTCAGCTAAGGCATCACACTATCTTGTATTTATCCTTTTTAATATACTGATGGATTCTATTTGCTAACATTTAATTTTGGAGATTGCTTATATGATTTACACCCATAATCACAGGTACAACTGGCATGTTTTTGTTGTTGCCATTTCTTTGTCTGGCTTTGGTTTCTAGGGTATGTTCACATTGTAAAGTCGGTTGGGAAGTCTTCTCTTTCCCCATATTCTGGAATAATTTATATAGAAATATTTTATTCTTTGAAGGCTTAAAACTCTCTACTGTAACTCTGCCTGGGCTTGAAGTCTTTTTGAGCAGTTCTCTGACAACTTTTAGTATTTTTTCGTGGAGATTGGTCTCTTCAGATTTTTTTTTTTTAACCACACCTTACATTTTCCCACCTATACAAATGAAAGACCATTCCTTCTTCACCCTCCAAGTGATGGAGAGTAGAAGCATGCCCAGAAGCTGAGGGAAAACAATTCACGGAGGCAAGATATTCATGAGCTTGTGTGTGTGTGTGTGTGTGTGTGTGTGTGTGTGTGTGTGGAGAGAGAGAGAGAAAGAGTGAGAGGGGGTATGTTGTGTGGTGCATGTGTGGTAAGAGGGGTAGGGAGATATGTGGGAGATGTGGTTCAGGGAAAAGTATGTGGAGGGTGGTTTGTGACATGTGTGTGTTGGGGGTGTGTGTAGTATGTGTGGGTGTGTACGTGGTATAACAGAATTCTCTAGCCCAAAGGCCTAGTGTTCCCTTTGGGTCCTCAGGGAATTCTGTGCATCACTTCAACACTGGGATTGACATCAAAAGAATTCTCTTTAGCCCCTCCAGATTGAAAACCTCATGTAAGAATTTGTGTCTAGTCTCCCAAATACTAGGGTTCATATTGCATAAACTGGAACATTCAGGTCAGAGGATTCTGTGTCTTTTTAAACTAATAGCCAAAAGTCTTCATCTTACCAGAGAGAAACTGTTTACTTTTTACCATACACACAAATCACTTTATGTAAGTTATCTCATTTAACTCCTATAGGATTTATGGAAATATTAGATAAGATATTTCTGTTTAGGTTTTCAAAAGTATACATAAATAGACTAAAAATCACACAAGAATTACCAGGATACAGAATTATATTAAAGCCATTTGATGAATAGTAACATTTTCTAAAGAAAACACTGTTTGTTTTCTAAACAAAATCCAAAAAGCTTTATAAATTCATACAACAGTGGGAAAACACTGTTGAATGTCACATGATAAATCAATCTGACAACCTGCAGAAATACTTGGGGTAGAATTTTCAGGTGGATAAGGTCCTGCATTAACAAGTGGAAGCAAAATCCAGGCTCAAAAACTTGAGTTGCATATAACTATAGGCCAGTGTTTCTCAAACTCTAGCATGCATCAGAATCACCTGGAGGGTTGTTAAAACACAGATTGCTGTGCCCACTGCCAGAAGATTAATTCAGTAGGCTTGGGGTAGGACCTGAGAAGTTGCATTTTTTATGACTGAAGTATAGTTGATGTACAATATTATATAAACTACAGGTACACAATATAGATATTCACAATTTTAAAAGTTATTATAAAATACTGGCTATATTCTGTGTTGTACCACATATCTTTGTAGCTTATTTTATACATAATAGTTTGTACCTCTTAATCTCCTACCCTTACGTTGCCCCTTCCCCCTTCCCTCTCCCCACTAGTAACCATTAGTTTGTTCTCTATATCTGTGAGTCTGTTTCTTTTTTGTTATATTCACTAGTTTGTTGTATTGTTTAGAGTCCACATAAGTGACATCATAAAGTATTTGTCTTTCTCTTTTTTCACTTAGCATAATACCCTCCAAGTCCATCCATGCTGTTGCAAATGGCAAAATTCATCTTTTCCAACCAGAATGCTATGAGACTAGAAATCAACTACAAGAAAAAGACTGCAAAAACACAAACACATGAACGCTAAACAATATGCTACTCAACAAACAATGAATCACTGAAGAAATCAGAGAAGCTAAAAAAATACCTAGAGACAAATGAAAACAAAAACATGATGATCCCAAACCTATGGGATACAGTAAAAACAATTCTAAGAAAGAAGTTTAGGGTGACACAAGCTTACCTCAGGAAACAAGAAAAACCTCAGATAAACAACTTAACCTTACACCTAAAGTAACTGGAGAAAGAAGAACAAACAAAATCCAAAGTTAGAAGGAAAGGAATCATGAAGATCAGAGAAGAAATAAAATAGAGACTAAAAAACAATAGAAAAGATCAATGAAACTAAAATCTGGTTCTTTGAAAAGATAAACAAAGATAAACCTTTAGTCAGACTCAACAAGAGAAAAAGGGAGAAGTCCCAAATCAATAAAATGAGAAATGAAAAAGGAGAAGTTACAACCGACACAACAGAAATACAAAAGATCATGAGATTACTATGAACAACTGTATGACAATAAAATGGACAACCTAGAGGAAATGGACAAATACTTAGAAATGTATAATCTCCTAAGACTGAACCAGGCAGAAAAAGAGAATATGAACAGACCAATTACCAGTAATGAAATTGAATCAGTAATTTAAAAAACTCCCAACAAACAGAACTCCAGAACCAGATGGCTGCACAGGTGAATTCTACCAAACAGTTAGAGAAGAGGTAACACCCATCCTTCTGAAACTATCCTAAAAATTTGCAAAGGAAGGAATACTTCCAAACTCATTCTATGAGGCCAGCATAACCCTGAAAGCAAAGCCAGAGAAAGATATCACAAAAAAAGAAAATTATGGGCCAATATCAATGATGAACATAGATGTAAAAATCCTCAACAAAATATTAGCAAACCAAAACCAACAATCTGTTAAAGGGATTACACACCATGATCAAGTGGGATTTAACCCAGGGATGCAAGGATTTTTCAATATCCACAAATCAATCAATGTGATAAGCCATATTAACAAAGTGAAGAATAAAAACCATATGATCATCTCAGTAGATGCAGAAGTTGCATTTCTAATATATTCCCAGATGATGTTGACGCCATTGGTCCAGGAGCTCTACTTTGAGAACTGCAGATTTTGATAATCAGATTATTCTCAGTGCTATTACTTAACTATGGTATCCAGAGTCAATACTTGGTCCTCGCCATGGCCATCAGCTTAGTAGCATCTTAAGGACCCTGGCTTCTTAAGAAATGAAGATCCTCAAACTCTAGATCATGGAATCGTTTCAGGAGACAATGAATATTAGGTCCATTTGTGCATTTCAAACTCTTTCACTACAACCCACAATAAGCAATATAGTCTACATTACCATGTAATTATATATAGACGCATATCACTGAAATAAATATTTCACAAAAGAATACTTATCCTTTCTGCCTGTGAGGCACTCTGATCTATTCAATTTTTTTTTAATGTTGTATAAAACTCACTGTATAAATTGTTTTCATGGCTCACTATAGGATTGAAACTGGCCGTTTGAAAAATACTGTATTCGGGGCTAGATGAAGAAGGATCTGTCCAATTGGTAAAGTGTGAGTGTTAATGCAGTGGGGGAAGGAGTGATTAGGACAAGAGTAGTTAATTCATCAGACAGAATGAGTCAAGCGAACCCAGCACATCAGCTGAACTTCTAAACGTACAGAGGTCACAGACCATCTTTTCCTGAGTTTGCCAGTCTCACAGACTATTATTTTTTCTAGTCAAATTTCTTCTGAAATGGACTTTGTGGAATATAAAATATTATTCAAAACCCAAAAGAGTATCAGTAAGAGTATATTTAAATTCAATTAATAGAACTTAGCCAATTAAAAGCCATATCTTTGCATTCAGAGCGTCCTCAACTTAGTAGCCTCTAAAATAAATCCCAAATATGAACTGAGCTAGCCTACATGCATAAGTGATACATGCCCCCAAATGTGAAACTGTGGGAACTACACATCATCTGGGCACACCTTAGAAATGCTGACACCTTTTCCAGACTGCTTTGAAGGTACGTGGGTGGGTGAGAGCTGACACCAGCTTAATAATCCACAGGCATCTTGTAGTAAAATGAAAATAAGTGGTGAAATTGCTATTGTGGAGAAAATTTAATTATCAGGGAAGTCAATTTTGCTTGTGAAATGACAGGGATAAAAAATATAATTTAAAATGACAAACAATATGCACTAAATAAACCAAAACACCATATCTACAGGAGAACAAGAAAGGGCAGCTTGGTGGGTTCTCTTTAGCTATTGCTGAGTGAATGATCTGTCAATCTGCACGCCAGACGCAGCTTTTACTGAGTTTCATTCCCAGCATAATTGTGGTTTGCAAAGCAGAGAGTGTCTTTCAGTTAACGAATTTGGTTGAGATGAAAACAGAGATAGGGAGAAAGGCCAGAACTTGCAGGCCATTCCAAAATGGAAGTTTCTAAAGAGAAGATGGAGATGGCGTTAGCCACCGTCAGTGTTCTCTTTGCCAAGCTAGGTGTACTCTCTAACAGTTAACAGGCTCCTTCTCCTATGCTACACCTTCTCTAAAAAAAGTTGCTACAGAGAGTCATGCATCACTGAAGAGCCTGAATGAAGGTCAGTTGGCTCTCCAAAGGGTCGAAGCCGCCTTCAAAGACTCACTGGAATCTGCCTCCTTGGTCAGATTTCCTTTCATAGTGGCCAGGGGAGTTCCAGAGCTCTCAGCTGCTGGGCGAGCCTGGGTTAGGATGTTTTCCAGAGTGAGAAGAAGAAAACATGAGAAGGGACAGAGAGGAAAAGCCAAGGATCAGAAATAAAAGGTCATCACCATTTGTCAGATCCTGGAAGGAAGTACAAGGATTTTTACAGTGAGGCAATGAGTCAGAAGGCAAGGAGTCAGGATCAGATCTGGAAATCTGGGGATGGGCAAAGGGTGGTGAATTCAAGGCACAGCTCATGAATATGACAAGGGTTGTTGGTATTCACAGTAATGGGGCTAGATGCATGGCATGGGTTTAGAGCTGCTTCAGACTCAGAGCTGGGCCAGACAATGCCACAATACAGTCCTAGCAACTGCCTTGGCAAACTGAGCCTAAGACCACAGGAGTGGTAGTGAGGAAACCTCTGTTATCTAGCTTCATGGGTACTTTATGTTGTCAACCATCATTTCATCATCTTACAAGAGTACTTCTCACACTTGAATGTGCATGTGAATCACCTGGGCATCTTGTTAAAATGCAGATTCTGATTTTGTAATTCTGGGGTGGGGCCTGGGATTATGCTTTTCTATCAACTTCCCAGGTGATACTGATGCTGCTGGTCTGAGGACCACACTTAGAGTGACAGGTTCTATAGAAGTTTTTTTAATTCCTCTGAGGTGCCTGACATTTCCCAAAGCTTCAATCCCAAGGTCGCAGGTTCTGTCCCCTCAAGGTTTCTCTTCAGAAGTTAGAAGCAGAATAATTTCTAACTATAACTATACTCCTAATCTTACAAGCACGCACACCATATCCTCAGTGTTTCACCATAATTAAATAAGGGACAGAATTCAAATTTGGATTTAGACATCGTGGTCTGTTTCAGAGAGATCTGGTTATTAGACATCTAAGGCTCAGCTTATAAAGAAAGAGATAAGGATAGAGTACAGCAACAGATGGAAGGAACAGAGAAGGGATTAACACTGATTTAGGGTCTACCATGGGGCAGGTACTGTGCCAGGCAGCACACACACTAGCTAAAGCTTGCTGTACTCATATTCCAAACACTAGGCTGAGCACTTCTCACACATTTTCTCATTTAATCCTCACAACAAACTTATGCATTGATACTTATTAAAAATCCCCATTTTACAAAAGAGAGATCTAATTCTTAGAGAGGTTAAGCAGTTGCCTAAGCTGACAGGGTTCAAAACGGGGAAGATGTGATCCATCCAAGCAATAACAATCCAGGGAAATAGTCATTGTTAGTCCTGTTTTTTTTAAAGGTGAGGAAACAATTTGTAGAAGTGATATAACATGCTTCCAGACCTGCCCAAACCAAGTAGTTTTAACCCTGGCTGCAAATAGAAAGCACTTGGAGACCTTTACCAATACTGTCTCTACCAGAGCTCCACCCTCAATGAATTAAGTCCCAATCCCTGGAGATGGGGTCTGGGCACTGACATTTTCTAAAAGTTCCCTTGGTGATCTTAATGGGCAGCCAGAGTCAATGACCATTGCTCCATCTATACTATATCCCATATGTAGTCCTAGAGAATCCTAAGTTTTATATATATATATATATATATATATATATATATATATATATA